>NC_134860.1:37293546-37611046 GCF_049852395.1 Peromyscus maniculatus bairdii | reverse complement strand
ACAGAGTCAATTCTAAGCTGTTTTGAGATTTCCTCTGCCAACACAATTAAGTCAAAACTCAATTTAGCCTCAGGTAGACTTTTCTGACAAGGGCAAAAAGCAGCCACATTCTTTGCCAAAATATCACAAGAACAGTCTCTAGGCCACATATGAAAATTCTCCTCTGAACCCTCTTGATCCAGGCCCCCACAGTTCAAACCACCCTCAGCACCGCTGTCCTCCATGCTCCTACTAGGAGGCCCACTAAGCCCCACTGAAAGCACTCATCTGCTTTCCTAATCCAAAGTCCCAAAGTCCATATTCCTCTAAACAAAAGCATGGTCAGGCCTTTCTCAGCAATACCCCAGTCCCTGGTACCGACTTCTGTCTTAGTTAGGGTTTCTATTGTCATGAAGAGACATCATGACCATGGAACTCTGATAAAGGACACCATTTAATTGGAGTTGGCTTACAGTTCAGAGGTCTAGTCGATTACCAGCATGGCAGGAAGTATAGCAGCATTTGGGCAAGCATGGTGCTGGAGAAATATCTGAGAGTTTTACATCTGGATCCTCAGGCAGCAGGAGAGAGAGTGACACTGGGCCTGCCTTGAGCTTCTGAAACCTCAAAGCCCACCCCATATAATACACTTCCTCCAACAAGGCCACACCTTCAATCATGCCATTCCCTATGGGCTTATGTGAGCCATTTCATTCAGAACAACACACACAGTGTACCTGCATTCTTCTAAGAGGGGGTAGAAGGTAGATGCAGAACAAATATGACCATCCCCTATTGCTGGCTCTGCAGTGGGGGTCCTGCTGTCTCTGATCCTGGGGGGCAGGGGGTAGGTAGATGCAGAGTCAATGGCAGAGACTCCTGGAGGTTGCAAGCAAGCTCTCATTTATTAAACAAAGGGCTGAGATTTATATATATGGCTTTTTGGCAGGCTATTGCTCCTAGCTGCTGTGGCATTTCTTGGTTGGCTCCAGGCTGCATGTCATCATATTTTGGTTTGGAGCTTTTGGGTCAGGTTTCCTCTGGCCACAGTGCTCTCTGTGCATGTCACAGCCCTTTGTTTGCTTAAGGCGTGGCCCAGTGATTTCAGCCTTACCCTTACCTGCCTCAATCCCCTACTCTTGAATAGTCCATAGTAGGGGGATATTGGTGTGACACATGCAGAGAGTCCACTTATATGGAAGGATTCTGGTGGAGACATGACAGAGTAATAGCTGGAGACATACTGCATTGGGGAGGAGCACATAAGAAAGGTAGTAAGAGCTTCCTAGGAGAAATGATGTCTGTTCTGAAGCTTGAAGGGAAAAATGGAGTTGGTTGTAGATGAAGATGGCAAGGAATGATGTTCCAGGAAGAGATATCAGTACCATGCTAGAGGCCAGATAAAGTGGAAGTGTAAGGGTTGCATACGTGAGGCTTGAAAGGGCAAGTGCTGGGACATTAGCATGGCTTGTATGGTGGTTTGAAACAACATGGCCTCCAAAAGGCACTGTTAGGGGGTGTGGCCTTGTTGGAGGAAGTGTGTCACTGTCAGGGTGGGCTTTGAGGGCTCCTTCTCAAGCTACACCCAGTGTCACATTTCACTTCCTGTTGCCTGCAGATCAAGATGTAGAACTCTCAGCTCCTTCTCCAGCACCATGCCTGCCTACATGCCACCGTGTTTTCTGCTATGATGATAATGGACTAAGCCTCTGAAACTGCAAACCACTCAAATTAAACTTTTTCCTTTATAAGAGTTGCTGTGGTCATGGTAACTCTTCACAGCAGTTCAAACCCTAAGACAACTTGGTATCCAATCAACACACCTACAGCAAAGGACTTGGAAAAAGCCCTTCATGGTAAAAATGGTTTTCCACATTAGAGGTCTTGGGGTCCTTGGATGAATGCTAGGAAAGACACTACCACTAGGGATTTTAACTAAGGCCTGCTTGGTTGTCTTTACAAATGGGTTTTCTTTTTCTCTGCACCTCTATATGATTGTGAAGCCCTTTGAGCAAAAAGAAGGGCAGAGATAGGAGAATAGGCTAAGTTCAGACACCCCATAACTTCCCAATGAGCAGCTCCATCTAAAACACTTTTAAATTAGAACGAGGCAAAATAAGACTTCTACATAATCTCTAGGTTTCTATTTTGTCTATTTCCTCTCATCTCTTCACTGATGTCATAGGAAATGGATGTGATTCTTTATGTGTCCACACTTAACACTTATGTGGATGATCATCTTTTGGGAGACTTTCTCTGGTGTACCATTCAAATGCTCAGCTGCCTAGCAGGGCCTCTTAAAGGAGCTACACCTCTGTATGCCTTGAGCATCAGGCTCATTGTCCAGGACTTTTCTCAGCTTTCTCAGACCATAAGTTTGAATATGTAGGCCAGGCCTCCACATTGGACACCAAATATAGTTGGACTTTCTCTGGACTGCCAACCCCCAAATAATGACATGGAGACTTTAATTAATTATGAAAGCTTGGCCTTTTGCTAAGTCTTGTTCCCAACTAGCTCTTATCACTTAAATTAACCTGTTTTTATTAATCTACTTTCTGCTACATGGCTTTTTACCTTTCCTCCATTTTGTATGCCTGACTCCTCCATGTCTCCTTGGTGTATCCTGCCACTTCAGATTCTAACCCTGAGTTCCTCTCTCTGCTCAAAAGTCCCATCTATTCTCTCCTGCCTAGCTATTGGCCACTCAGCTCTTTATTAAACCAATCTGAAGGTGCTTTAGGCAGAGACACATCTTTAGAGTATACAAAAAGATTATCCCACAAGAGAGGCATGCTCAAGAGAAAGGGGAAATATGATTTTCACTTTGACCTCAGACATAGGGCAGCCCTTCTCCATATTTAATACGACTTTAGTAGACATGTGAGCACATGGAAGAAGTTACCACTGGCACAGAGAAGCCATGAATAGAACTGTTTGCCAGAGGCAAAGAGAAGAGAGTGGCCAAGATTGGCATCAGTCTTTAGTTTTGTAGACAAGACACTTGGTCACCTAACAGCCTGTTCTAGTATATTCTCATTATGACATTAATTAATTTAAACATTTTGTCTTCTATAGAGATTTATTACCTAGTATTCACATTCATCAGGAAGGTATCACAGGAATAGGAATCAAGCCTGTGATATCTTGGTAGCTTTTAGTTAGGAGCTCCAGAACTCAAATAGCATTTACAGATAGGCATTTTTTCATGGTTTCTTCTGACCACCCCATCCAACTTGGGATTTATTTTTGTGCAGTAGATAATTTAAACCCAGTATAATTTCTTTTCCTGGGGGCAATTCATAGACAATGTCTGTTTCATTGTGTGTTGTTGATATCACATTTGAAAACAGTCAGCTAGTTTCCTATGATGCCAAGGCTTTGGAACTACCAGCAACATCTGCAGTTGTGTGATCATGAAGTCCAAGGATTGAATTCGGAAAAGGCTGCCGTCCAGGCCCTGCGGCTCTCTTGTGACTCGAGCTTCACATTTGAGCCCTGATAGAGATTTTCTTCCTTTCTGTAAGTGTACCTGGTCACCATCTCCTGCTCCACAGTCCTTGGAGCCTCGATTAATGACTAATGAGTAAGGCTAGCAGCATCTTGTCCCTCTGAGGCAGATGGTACAAGAAACCCTGCCAACCTCAACAATGGTCTGGTTGATCTTCATGCAATGACCACAGCAGAGGCACATTAAGGGGGGCATATCCCAAACCAACATCACACACATCTTTGTGCATCTGTCGCCAAGGAACACACATCTCTGGGCACTACCATGTGCGTTCTCTTGACAAAAATAGTTCAATGTGGGAACTGGAAAGGTATGTCAATGTCATAGATGAGGTGCATAAGCCAGGGCATTTAATTTCTCACAGTTGTGAAGGCTGGAACCCTAAGGTAGGTATCCAGGGGGTGGACTCCTTCTGAGAGGATTGAGGGCAAGTTTTGTATAAGCCTCTGCTAGACTGGCCATCTCCTTGTGCCTTCTCATGGTCATCTCTCTGGGGATACCTGTGTTCAAGTCCCCTTTTCTTATAAGGATACCACTAATGAGATTAGTGTCTACTCCAATACTTTCTTTGACTTTAATTAGTGTCGTGTGGACGCCATCCCCAAGGAACATGTACTTTATAGGATAGTGGCATTAGTAAGTCAGGAGAGAAAGGAGGGCAGGCAGAGAATGGAAAAAAAAATTTTGTTATTTGAAAATATCACAATGAAACTTAAAACTATGTATGCTAATTTAAAAATTTTAAATGAAAAAAAAACCCACATTGAACTAGAAGCAGAAAAAATACTTAAAATAGCAACAACAACAAAAACAGAACCTCAACAACAAATGACTCTTTGCGGGGACATTGGTCGGCCTATAAGAAAGCAGGGCAAGAAGAGAGGGAGCATTGAAATAAGAGAGATGATCTCTGCACAAAGTGGGTACCATGTCCTTAGGGGGAGAGCTGTAAAGGCAGAAGGGGAAGTTAGTACCTGGAAGTTCAGTAAGGAGCCTTCAGGATTAGGACCAGACCTCTGAGGAATGAGATGCACTAGTGACTTGAAGCAGAGTTGATTCATTGGGACTGGTGCTGGGAATATGGGAAAGCCAGAGGAACATCCCTGGCAGGCTCTATTTCCTGTTATGGCGTCCTGTGGAGGAGAAGCTAAGGTGTCTGCTGGTAAAGGAGAAATTTGAACTGCTAATCACAACCCTGGTATCACAGCCCATAGTACAAAACCCTGCAGCTCCAAAAGAGTTAGATCCTGCCTGGCTATTTATTGCCTAGCAGCAGATCTCTCTCTCTCTCTCCTTATATACACATTTTATATAAATATATACATATACACAGATATATGTATATATCATATATACAATATATTTTATGTAAAATCACATGTATATTTATATATATCACATATATCAATGTTTATATATATATGTGTGTGTGTGTGTGTGTGTGTGTGTGTGGAGAGAGAGAGAGAGAGAGAGAGAGAGAGAGAGAGAATCTTCACTCTTCTGGAGAATAGGGTCTAATGGCTGCACAATTCACTCCATCATAAGAATGTACCAAAATATCCCCCGATTCTTAGGCGCTATAGAGATAGTACCATAAGAGAAAGCTGAAAGATAGATTCAAAGTATAAATAAGCAAAGATTAAACCTTGTACCTTTTAAATAATGAGTTAACCCCCCACTCCCCCCCTGCATGTGTGCGTGCGTGCGTGCGTGTGTGTGTGTGTGTGTGTGTGTGTGTGTGTGTGTGCGCGTGTGTGTATGTGTGTTAGTGTGTCAACCTCAGGTAGCCGTGCTTGCCTTCCACCTTGTTTGAGACGGGACCTTTTGTTTGCTACTGCACACAGCAGACTAGCTGCCCTATGAGTGTCCAAGGATTCTCCTGTCTCTGTCTTCCATGTTACTGCAGGAATGATGGGATTATTTGTATGCTGCTGTCACTAGCCTTGCGTGAATGCCTAGGATCAGAACTCAGGGCCTCACTCTTGGACAGTAACTACTTTGTCTTCTAAGCCATCTCTGTGGCATCACCAACAGTTCACTACTCTTAACCCCACCCCATCCCTGGTGGCCAACCCACTAAATCCAAGTCCAGATCCTTAATTCTTGAGTGATTTTAGAAGTGGGGTTGTTATGTTAAAAAGGATGAACATTTTTAAGGGTTAAAACATTTTTTTAAGCTACAGAAATCATGGATTACCTATTTTTTTTCAATTCTTTAATACAATACAGTGAGAGTATAATGGCCTAGAGCGCTGAATTGAGGAGACACTTGAAATAGCATCTACTGCTTGCGGTAAAACTGGAGACATAATTATTTCACAGTGAAGCTAAACCTCACCTTTAAGAAAGCATTTAAAGGTGAGGGGGCTATTAACAGGGTCTGGTACAGCTGGTGAAGACACCATGTTGCTCCTGCCTTTAATGCAATTGCCTTCTTAGCAGAACTAATTTTGTAAAGCATTCCTCTAAATAATCCAATTTGCTTGGTGCTTGTGGTTGGACAAAGGAACAGGCTGGGTTTGTATCAGAATTTATGGAGTAAGGACTCATTTGATTTACTGCAGCTAGAGGACATGGCTATAGATCTCCAATGACGGTCATGTGTTTTGATGCCCTCTTTAGTTTCTGAATCTCAGTCACTGTGATTAAAAATCCCTATCATGAAATAGTGGCTCGTGACACTTTTCTTCTCCTGGAATGCTGTGATTTCTCTGCTTGCTCTGTGTGGAGCTGAGCGCCGGAAGCCCCTCTCCTGGATAGACACTTGGCATGCCAGTGTGGGTGTTTTCCTTCAGGAACCTTGAGTCCACGCTTCTGCTGGCTCCCTGAGGGTGATTCTGAGAAATCCACTACCTCTCTCTCTCTTGCAGGCTTTCTGGTGCTGGGTATGTGTACTCCATTTTATAAGACTAAATAAATTGATAAATTCAGCTGATTCAGAGCGTTTACATAATCTTTCCAATGTCAACAGTCATTTAAATTATCCTAACTTTATACTGAATCTCCAAAATCCAATTACTAGCTAATAATAATTGTCAGTTTTACTCTAAACCTTTAATGATAGGTCACAAGGGACGTGTAGCAGAAGGATTAAATCGCTGTAGACGGCCGCTATGCCCAGCCTTAAATTACTCGCCTCTTATCTCTGGCTCACAGAGCGCCTATATGTTTTGTCACTATTTTTTGCTAAATAGAATAAATGTCACCCAAATTAATTTCATCTGCCTTAAATTAGCTTCTTAGCGTGATTTCTCACTTCAGTCAAAATTTATTTCTTCAGGAATTTAATTTCCTTCTTCGTCTCTTTTATTTGAGAGAGGGAGATTGTTCCAGAGCAAATGTCTTTTAATCTCTGGCTGGCAAGTTGGGAGGCTTGCATTTCATTAATAATTGCTGACCCTTTAGGGGCAGTGTTGGAGGAGATTTCGGTGTTATTTAAGCTATTGTATGCTTTTAAGCAGGGCAGAGTGGGGCCTCTTTGAATAATCATAGAGAAAGCTGTGAAGCTTGCACAGACCAAGAAAGCATTTATTTCACGCGAGGGATGATTCAGCAGGGAGTTGGTAATTAGGCAGTTTAGTTGCTTTTACTACTTTTTAATCATCTTCAGGTATATACCCCTGACAACAGCTATCCTTTAAGTAAGGCATTTGTTTGGGAAAGAATATAGGGATTTGAAAATTAAACTTCTTACATAACGCAAAAGAACACAGAGGCTTGCTTGATTCTGAAATGTATCCTAAAGATACATTAGAGATACTTAGAGAGTACCCAGAATGGATTCCATCTGCTCCCCCAAGGCATCAGAACATTGCATGGAGGGGCAGTGGGGGGTCATGGAGAGATCATTTCCCAATATGACAGTGTGAAGAACTCTGTGACCTCCCTAGTAAAACAAGTGTGACTAGTGAAGATTCTGAACTAAAACCCAACTCTCTGGGGGACATAGAAAATGAAGAAAGCATTGCTTAGGAGGATTGGCTACAGCTCAGAATGAGCAATAAGGGACTGTGTGGTACCTGAATACTGACCTCCCCCCAATCCCTTTTCCCTACCCCTTTATTTCTGTCCCTAGAAACTCTGCTAGGGACAGGTGTTGCCAGGAAGATGGGGGTCCCTCTCCCTTCGGCTCCCACTGAGGGGATCCAATATCTTATCCCGCAGACAGACTGCCAGTGTATTTTATGCTTCCCACACCTGACCTGCACAGGGTCAGCTCCTGGTAAGAGCAGTCAAGAGGTCAGGCTCCTTTTCTCTATCAACCTCCCACTCCTGGTGTGTAAGCATCACTTCAGATGAGGCTCCCACCCCTGATGTGCAAGCATCATTTGAAACAAGCTGAGAGTAATTGGGCCCCATCCCTTTTGTCCCTGATTGATCATTGAATGGAAGGTCCACTCTGGGAGAGGCAAGTGGAGAAGTCCACAAGAATATAAAGTTCTTAAATCCCACCCAAATGGCTTCTTTCTTTGGAATACTATGGGGACCCTCAAGGTTAGCAGTCTCTTATGGAATGGAGACTTTGGAACTAAGCAATTAAAAGGAAACAAATAACTGAATTCTAGTTTACCAGAGAAGAAAGAGTCCAGAGAATGCTAGCTAGAGAGTAAGAACTCTCCTGGGTTCATCACAAACTTCAAGGACTCAAAAGGACTGCTATCCACGAGCAACTAAGTGTCATTAATGACATTCACAATATCATGCAGCTGTCTTCAGGATCTATCTTAAAAACACCTTCATTACCTTGAGGAGTAACTCTGGAATCCTGAAAACAGTAACTCCACATCTCCTCTCCCACTTGACAGAAACAGTGGGGGCCAGAAGCAATACTCAAAGCATTGAAAGTAAACTACTTTCAATGATTTTATATCCAGCAAAACTATCCTTGAATTATGATGGTGAGATGAAGGTATTTCTAGGTAAACAGAAACAAGTTTCACAGCTGACAGCCTTGCCTTCCAAGAAATGGTAAGAGAAATGGTTGGTGTCAGAAGCCAAAGACTCTAGACATGAATTCAAAACAACATAAATAAACACAGATCACCATTGAAGGTATTATATAGCAATAGAAGAGAATGTAAATGCTATGTTACCTCTTCTCATTCATTTAAAAAGCAAATCTAGACAAACCTGAATTACCCTACAGTTCAGTGAATTCCACTTCTAGGTACAGATCAAAAAGAATTTAAAATAAAGATTCAAAATAATATTTATTTCTGTACCACAATATCTAGAAGGCAGGAAAAACTTCCATGTCCATTAGTTGATAAAAAGGAATCAAAATACAGGAGTGATAATATAGAAATGTGTTTGCCTGTGTATTTATGAATACACACACACACACACACACACACACACACATATATATATATATACACACATACACATCCCTCACAGTTTATGGATATATATATGTATGTATTTTATTCAGTTATAATATGGAATGATATATAGATACATATTATAACATATACATTATTGTAAATGAAAAACAAATTTATACAGTTCCATTCATTTGAGGTATCCGGAACAAGCAGGTTCTTGGAGTTAAAATGTGGGATAGAGGTGGTTAGTGGCTATTGGGAGGAATAGTTTATGGGCCATAGAGTTTCTGTTTGGGCTGATGACAAAATCAGAGGATGGACGGTAGCAATAGCAACACAATGTGGTGACTATGCTTCACTGAGTTGCCTATTTGATATGGCTAAAATAATATTTGGACATGTATTTCATCATAAAATGATTAACTCTAAATAAGAAATGATTACATGAGGTAGTATAGCACAATTGTAACACTGGATAGTGTAATGTATTTGACAATAACAGTTCAAAGGAGATGGCTGGCAGTAAAACCATATTGGAATAAAAAATGATGCCAGATGGTAACAAAAGACTATAGAAACAAATGGATGGAGAAAATCAAAAATGGCAGAAAGGACGGTGAACACAGACTCGGTCTTCTCTTTCCTCCAGTACAGATTACATTCAATAAGGTAAAGTTTGTGAAATATATGGTTTGCATTGTGACATATTTGGATTATATATATGCAAATATGCACAAAGCAATAAATTAGCTGGAGTACTGATAAGTTAGTCACTAATGAAAGCTCAAGATGTGGTAAAAATCAGAACTGTATCATAAAGAATTACAATGTTAGATTAGAAAACAGAAAATAGGCACTTACAAAAGAAATGAACAGAGAAAGAATAACAAAGAATAAATAGGGCTTAGAAAGCAAACAATGAAATGTCAGAGACAAATTATATGACCTCATAAAAAAAACATCAACTATGAATGGACAAGAAATCCAATCAGCAGGCAGAGACTATTGGATTAGAGATCAAAAGCTGAACCCATAAGCCCAGCTATTTCGAAGGCTAAAACAAAGGATCTAAAATTTGTGGCATGCCTGGGTAATAATAGGGACTTCAGGTCAGCTTGGTCAATTTTTTAAGAGCCTGTCTCAGATTTTAAAACAGTAAAAACTAGGCTGATGATGTAGTTCAAGGGTAGAGTTTTTGTCTAGCATTCATAAGGCCCTAGGTTCAATTCCTAGTAATATACACACACACACACTCACTCACTCAATTATATATGTATATATACATATATATTTGAATAATTTTAGAAAGCATTGAAGTAAAACCAAGTGTGTGTCTGAGTGTGCGTGTGTCAATGTAAGTGTAGGTGACTTCAGAGCTATAGTTACAGGTGGTTTTGAGATGATTGAAATGAATATTTGAAACTAAACCTGGATCCTGTATAAGAAGAATGCTCTTAACTGCCACACCACCTCTCTAGCCTCTAGACGTTTAACTATATTTTTATTTTATTCAATTATGTATTTGGGGTGTGGGTGTGTGTTGGGGAGGGTGCATGTGTCATGGTCCAGAAGAGGCAGTCTGAGAACAACTGGTAGGAATCAGAGCTCTCTTTTCACTATCTGAATTTCAGGAATCAAACTCAAGTTCATTAGGATTGATGACAGGAGCCTTTACTCCACACCTTGCCAACACCTACCTCAAAGCCCAGACTTAGAGCAAACAAGATAATTTATTAGAGATAAAATGGCCATTTTCATTAATAAATGTCTCAGTCTATGAAGCATATGCAACAGTTATAGCCATAAATGTTTCTAACTACCAGAGCCCTTCAAAACTATGGAGGAAAAAATGGACAGACTAGAAGGAAATATCAATACCTTACCTTCCGTTATGATGGACAAGTAGGCAGAGCATCAATAAAGAAATACAAGGCTTTGCTTGACAGCCTTCTCACTTTTTACTCAACATCAGAACACATAACATTCTCAATTCACATGCAATATTTTCTAAGATAGGACATGTACTAGGCTATGAAATTAACCTGTCTTTAAATGGATTAAAAGGCTATAGTATTAACTTTCTGAAAAAAAATAACAACAGGTATAAATTTGGAGATTGCACAATTTTGTAGACAATGAGCAAGGCACAGCTTCTAAGAATACTATTAATAATATAATCAGGCAACTCATAGAACCAGCAAAGTTTTGTGACTGTAATAATGTGTATAGATAACACATCAATCAATAACAAAAGAGCAGTTATCTCATTTTAAAAATGGGCTAAGGACTTGAATAGGTATTTTTCCGTAGGAGATACACAAATGGTCAATAAGCCTCACCACATGCTCAGCACCTTTAACTTTCAGGGGAATGCAAATCAAAACCAGAGATATTACTACCTGAGCTCCATTCGGGTAGCGGGAACAAGGAGGCAGACACAGTGTAAGCTGTGGTGGGGTCTGCAACCTTTCTCCATTGCTGTTGGAACTTGAAAGTAGTGAGGTCATTTTGGAAAAGATCCTGTCAGTCTCTGCGTCGTTAAATATGCATATGATTGAGCAATTCCACACTTAGGTGTGACCCCAGAAGAACAGAAAACATGTCCACACACAAATGAATCCCCGGCGTAAGAATGTTCCTAACAGCATTGCTCACCAAAGCCCCAAAGTAGAAAGAACTCAAATGTCTAACTGGTAATAGATGGATAAATGGAATGTGGTATATGTATTCAGTAGGGTGTTTGGAACCAAAAGAAAGTAAAAATGCTGTCAGCTACAATGGGAAAAACCTTGAAAACACCAAGCTAGAAAGATCCAGTAGAGAAGCCCACAGACAGGATAAGAGTAAAATATCTGTAACGTACTAAAATTTCTGCTACTTACTGTGCCTCAGTTAAGGCTTTCATTTAAAAACTAAAGACTGAAATGGAACCAGAAAACGTAAATGAACTGCTGCATTTGCCTTTTCTCGGCAATGAGTTTGGACAGTCTGCTTCCTTTGGGTCCTCAGTTTCCTTGAACTAGCATGCTCTTATAGGAAGTCCCTGGGAGTGTGCATCAGGGGAGAGGGACTTTGTCTGGGGTGACATCCGAAGGACCAAGAAGGGATCAAATCTCTGCTGTTGTCACTCTGGATTTCTTTCCATTTTCCCACCAAGGAATCTTGAGTCTTCATTTGGCACCGCACCTTAAAAGGTGCGAGACAATCCTGACCTCATGGACAGCAGGAGGAAGCTGGATCTTTTAACGCTTTATGGTGCACAGTGCAGCCCTGCCTAGTGAAGAATCCTCTTGTTCCATATGCTCTGATAAAGAAGCCCAGTAGCTAGGCATGCTACACTGTTTATTACCCAACTACTGCCTAATCCACAGAGCTCAGAATAGCTCTGTGTTCCTCAGCAAAAGCTGTTTTGCTTTATTTTATGACCTTAAAAGAAGAGTATGAAGAGCCTATGGCAATTGGGGGATTTCATCCCTCATTTTGTTTCCTTAGACTGATTATATACCCTCTGGAAACCTTAAATGCCTTGCCTCTGCTTCTCTTCCATTAATTGGTCTCCTGGAATTTAGGTGATTATTGCTTTAACTTATTTTACTTCTGGTTATTAAGGGACTCGTTAAGAAATTGCCAACTCAGGAGAGCTGTGGCAAAAACAATTATGATCCCCAAAGAGGCTGATGCGTGGTCAAAGTCTGAGCGTGATACCTACATTGTTTCATCTAGTTTTCCCATCAATCATTTGGGTTGATTGGAAATGTCTCTACTTTACAGATGAGAAAATAATCTCAGAGAAGTTAAGAGATAATGGCGTGCCTCCTCCTTGACTTCTTCCTCAGCCTTTTTGTTCAAAGGTAGATAGGCCTTACCAGAGGAATCGGTGCTGAAGTGCCTCTTCCTGTTATGGATGCCCCTTTATGCTAATCAAGTGATATTATTACTATACTGCACTAGCTCATGATGATGATGATGATGATGATTATTAGTTTTTCAAGACAGGGTTTCTCTGTGTAGTTTTGGTGCCTGTCCTGGATCTTGCTCTGTAGACCAGGCTGGCCTCAAACTCACAGAGATCCTCCTGGCTCTGCCTCCTGGGTGCTGGGATTAAAGGCATGTGCCACCACTACCCGGCTAGCCCATCATTTAATAGTCTACATCTGACAAAGGGACTGACAGGAAATGGAAATTTTAATTACTTCTAAATTATGGAATATTCGAGCTGGAAGAAATCTGAAAGCACTACTGTGCCATTTCACACATTCTCAAAGCCAAAGGTGTACATGGGTGTGTTAGCTTCCCTGTGTCCATGTTATTGATGTATGACATTATGCAGGATTTAATATAATGGTTAAAGGGAATTCATTAGTATTTCGAAGAAATGTTTTGTCTCTGGTCAGTTTCACCTAGATGATATAAAACAACCAACTGAATGGGATGAGATTTCTTCTTCCGTGGGAACACTCTACATGGGGCTTAGCCAGTCTGTGGATATCCTGCAGATACATAGAGGCCTTTGGATCCTTTTGAACTCTCTGTTGCATTATCCTCTTGCCTGAGCAGTTTGGCTTGCATGGGTTCAATTCTACATAGAACCCAAAATAATTCCTTGATAAGTTACAAGAACAGGTTATAGACAGTCATATGTTGTCTTAATTGGAGTTTCTGTTGCTGGGAGAAAACATCATGACCCCTGGGAAGGAAAAGGTTTATTTACAATTACAACTTTCAGGTTCTCTCTATCAGTGAGAAGGAGTAAGGGCAGAAATTCACGGTAAAAACCCGAAGCAGGTACTGAAGCTGAGGACATAGAGGAGTGCTGCTTACTGGCTTGCTCCTCAAAGCTTGCTCAGCCTGCTTGCTTACCTGCTTAGGGGTAGCACTGCCCACAACTGCCTGGGCCCTCCTGGATCAACCAATCCAGAAAGTACATCGTAGACTTGCCTATAGGCCAGTTTCACAGAGGCATTTTCTCAATGGAGAGTCCCTCGTCCAAAATGACTCTAACTTGTGTCAAGTACACAAAACTTCCCAACATACATGTTTTGAAGACTACAAGATTCCATCTCTTGGGCAGTAACTCATGGGTGCAAATGCAGGGATAAGTTTGACAGTGATGTGGAGAAGTCAGAGATGTTCTGATTTCCACATCCAGAACATTTTTAAATGGAGGAATACTGGTTTGTAGCTAAGTGCGCCCCAGGTTGGGATGGATTCCTGAAGAAGTAAAGGTGGGCCATTTTGGAAACTCACAGGGATTGTGAAGACCTTTCTTCCTTCTTTGCACAACTCTGGTAAGTGGATGTTAAGACCAAAAAGTTGGGCCTGTAGATGCTCATTTGATTCAACTGTAAACACTGAAAGGCAACCCAGGCAACAACAACAACAGAACCCAAACCTCTACACAGCGTGCCTTTGGGCCTGTGTTGACAGGCCTCCACCCTTTGCTGCCTTGCCTTAGGAACTCCGTCCATCTTAGGCCTCAGCAAAAGGCCTCAAGTGGCCTTTTCTTGGCTTGGATTCTGTGGTGAATGAACTCAGCACATTTTTGACAGAGATAAAGGCTGGCTTTTAAAAGGCCTTCTTTAGAGAGACATAAATCTCTTGCTGCTTAGGAGTTACAGTGTTTATAAGGCAAACTTTTATGTTCTTGCAACCAGAAAACTTTCCTGACAGTAGTCTCACAGGGCCTCCTAAAGGTCACTTGTCCACAAACACTGGTGTGTGTGTGTGGGTGTGTGTGTGTGTGTGTGTGTGTGTGTGTGTGTGTGCAAAAAAGCAAATTGTGGTGAATAGTTTCACCACCCAATCAAAGGCCTTATGTATGTGTGGGCTTTAGGGATCTATTTTTTAAATTCTTAACTTGCTTTGTGTGATAGAAATAATGGTGAATTTATCTATCTATCTATCTATCTATCTATCTATCTATCTATCTATCTATCTATCTATCCATCTATCCATCCATCTATTTGTATACTTACTTACTGAGCTACTCTGTTGAGGCCATCAAACCTTAGGTTTTGGTTCATAGGACTTTTTCCCAGACAGAAACATTGGCTTTCCCCTCATAATTCCTAAAGAGGTGACCTTAACTTCAGCCAACCCTAGTTCTAAAGTTGATGGCTCTGTAAGGAGCCCTGACACTGCCTCTGTGTACATCTGCTTCACAGAAATGTCTAATGACAAATACGTATATTTACTGATATCAAAATTTGTATTTCCAACCAAGTCTTCCGGTTAAACAGGAATTGTGTTCAGGTGTGCCTCCACACCTCCTCTCCACCTTCCTTCATACCCTTTCTCTTCCTGCATTTCATTTCTTGATGCATTCCAGACAAGTGAAATACCTTTGGCAAACTCTCAGCACTTTTATCTGACATGCTTTTGGGGGAGTGGGGAATGCCTTTTAATTAAATTATTAACCATACATTTAGAAATGTGCTTAATTTGTCAGTGCACAGCTCAGTGAATACTCAGGGTGCCCAGAGCTGGAACTAGAATCTAAATTATCAGCACACTGAAACCCCCTTTGCATCTCCATTATTAACTCCATTCACCCAAAGTACCATTTACCTAGCATCTAACACTTCAGAGAACTTCCTGTTGAATCTTACATAAATGGATCTATACCAATGATAATGCTCATTGAAATTCTCATGCCAGCCTGTCAGTGGATGCATGAATAAATTCCTGTTTGGGAAATGCAAGAGGTTCTTGCAAACACATAGAGTGTTTATGTATTCTATCTGTAAATATCACCAGGCAGGCTTCAGTAGATAATACCAGTTTGTATGACCTTCAGCAGTGCATAGGAACTTTCAGCTGCTCCTCCTGACTACCAATAGGTGGCGCATGAGCCTGGGTCATTTTAGTCTTAAGAGGCAGCACCCAGGGGCAGTAGTAGGTCATTGGGGTTTGCATCTGTGTTATATCTTCTCTGGTACTGAAGTTGAGCATCTCCAGGCTGTTCAAATGTCCTCTGTTGTCAAGTGACTTTTCCATTTTATTCTTTTAATGCTTTAAGGGAATAAACAGTAGTTCTTAGTTTTAAAATGGTTTATCATTGCTTGCTTAATAAAGAGGGCTTTAAATGTTGTTTAAGAAGTTTTCACAGTGGTTGTTTGGGTTTTTAAAAGCATATAGAGTTCTGTCTCTGTCTTGGTCTCTGTCTCTGTCTTTCTCTGTCTATCTGTCACTCTCTGTTTCTGTTTCTCTCTCTGTCTCTCTGTCTCTATCTCTGTCTGTCTCTGTCTCTCTGTCTGTCTGTCTGTCTCTCTCTCTGCACACATGCACACACACAAGCACACAAGCCAAAATATGGAATCCCTCCTTTCCCTTCTCCTCAGTGGTCATAGGGATTCCTAGATCTGTTTTTGTATTAGAACCTTTAAAAATCATTTGTCAAACTCTCAAATTTTCAGTTTATTCAACCAATATAACACTATTATTATTCTGACCAAGAAATCATGCTTTAGACCAATGAAGTACAGAAACAAAACAGTTTACTTTGCCTCTATTCCTCCTCTAACACTCTTCTTTTTTCCCATTTATTTATAAATATTTGACACAGATTATTTCATTTTCCTTAAAGAATGTTTCTTTCAGAACAGATTTGCTGATAATTATGAGTTACCTTAGGTTTGAGAGAATATCATTTTCTTTACTGTGGAAGGATAACTCCACTACATTTTGTTCCACTGTCTTATTGCTTTCATAGTTTCTGATGAAAAGTCCTCTGTTCTCATCCTTGTTTTCCCATAAGGTGTTTTCCTCTCTGGAAGTACATAGAAAGCAAGCATAGGAAACAAAATCACACACACACACACACACACACACACACACACACACACACACACACACACACACAGCAGGGAGATATATATATCCCAATATATAAGGCAGAGAGCAACTGAATAAGGAGACAGCAGCTGTTGACCTCTGACTTCCATACATAGGTACTCAAATGAAAACATGCATATACAAACAAAGTATATATTTTAATTTTTTATTTTTTTTTTTTGGTTTTTTGAGACAGGGTTTCTCTGTGTAGCTTTGCACCTTTCCTGGAACTCTCTTTGGAGACCAGGCTGGCCTCAGACTCACAGAGATCCGCCTGAATCTGCCTCTGCCTCCTGAGTGCTGGAATTAAAGGCGTACGTCACCACCACCCGGCCACAAAGTATATAAATATACACTACATACAAAAAATAATATATCATCAAGTTGCTGGCTAATACTTCATGTCTGTACTCTCTTACTTCATTGTAATTTTTGATTTTGTGTATCGTATGGTTTTTTTTTTAATTATTGGTTTTATATGTTGATCCCTCAGTAAACTCACTTTTTAGTTCTAGTAACATTTGTTTTTGTATACTCCATCATAGTCTAAGGTAGATAATTGTGCCACCTGCAAACAAGCATAGTCACCTTTGAAATGTGATTATCTATTTCTTTTCTTTTCTTGCCTTATTATAATGGCTAGAATTTCCAGCAGTGTGTTGAATAGTGGTAGAGTGGACACCCCGTTGTGTACCTGATCTTAGGCAAGATTTTAATTAAAAATACATATTCTGAAATGTCTAATCTAGTATTATTCAGGTGGCCCATTTCTTCTTGAACAAACTTTGATGTTTTCTATCTTTCAAGGATTTATTTTCTCTATTTCATCTTAGTTGTTGAAATTAATGATTGTAATTTTCATAGTGTTCCTTTATTATCCTCTACATTTCCGGAAGGTCTGTCGTGATGCCACTTCTTTTGTTCCTGACATTGGTCATTTATTTCCTCTTTCATTCTTTTTTATTGAGTTTGGGTAGAAAAATATGTTGTCTTTTTTTTTTTCTAAAATAGGTTGTGCTTTCAGAGATACTTCTTCTCAGTTTTAGTGATTTTCTTTTTAATATTGTTTCATTGCTAGTTGTGCTCATTTTCTTTACTGTTTTCTTCTGTTTAAAGTATTTAAACAAGAAAACTTAGTCATTGATTTTTGGGGGCATTTATTCTCCATATAAATCATTAATGCTGTAAGTTTTGTCCTAATGCTTTAGAGTGTATCATTAAAATTTAGATGTTTTAATTTTCAATATGTTTAAAGTATTTATTTATTTATTTTTAAAACTATGTGTTTAATATTTGTTTCCAAATATTTTTAAAATGCATAGTTCTTTTGTTTTTAAATTCCAGTTTAGTATCATTTTGACCAGAAATTGTATTTTATTTTGTATTTTTTAATAATGTCTCTCATAGAGTAATATTTTTCACTGTAATGAGATCTGCATAGAATTTTAATTTTATGTATTCTATTTTTGGTGCCAACTATAAAAGCTTTTTTTTTTCTCTAGGCCAAGTTCAGAAGGATTTTTTGAGTTTTATATTTTCATGTTTAAGTCCACAATCCATTTGTGTAGTAAAATCTATAGAGTTTGAGGCTTGTTTTCTTTGACTGTTTTTCCCCTTTGGGCTGAAGGGTGGTCCTATTGCCACAGCACCATCTGTTGTTAAGGCTCTTATGCTTCCAATGAATTTTCTGTCACAATTAATTGGTCATAATTGTGTGAAAATTTCCCTAGATGCTCTCTCTTGTTCTGCTGATAATTATTGTGATAATGAAATTTAAGATTGAAGGAATTATTTTTCTCATTTTATCTTTATTTCTCTCACATATAATCCCCAAAATAACTTTGTCTATAAAGAAACTTTTTGATATGTCTTTGCATGTGAGTTTGTAGATATGTTCACCACTGCGTGCACATGTAGAGGTCAGAGTATGACCTCAGTTATCTTCCTCTGTGGTTGTCTACCTCATTTTGTAAAGCAGGGTCTCTCTCTCACTGAACCTGAAATTCATCCTGGTGGCAAGCTTGGCTGGCCAGCGGGACTCTGGGATCCACCATGTCTATCCTCCCACTCCCATCCCTGGGTTATAGATGTGGACTGCCACACTGGGCTTTTCACATACGTGCTGAGAATTGAAACTGAGGTCCTCATGCTTATGTGCAAGCCCTTTGTCCACTGAGCCATATCTCTAGCCCTCCAACTTTTTCAGATTTTGATAAACATTAACTCATATGTCAGTTTGAAAATAACTGGCATTTTTAGTATGTTGAGACCTCTTACTCATGAGCACGCCATACCTCTCCAGGTGTTGGGTCTTTTACTGACTTAAAACATCATTTTCTAATTTCAATGGTACAAAACCTTGTTTTCAGACTTTGCTAATTTTATATCCAAGTATTTCAGACTTTTTGAGGTAATGTAAATGATAATACATTAATTTCAGACCATATTGTCCATTGTTGATATATAGACAATGAAGGTGATTTTTACATGTCAATCCTGTAGGTTGCCATCTTACTGCATTCATTTATTCACCCTGTAGTCCTTCTGCAAGCTTCTTGAGAACCCAATGAGTAAATGAGTTTTCTAGATGAATAACCAAGTGCTTTGCTGACAGACATAGCTTGTCTTATTTCTCCTTTTTCAGTGCATACATTTTTTTCTTTCTTTCTTCCTTGTTTTATTGGTTTTGAAGATTCATTATTTGGGCCAGAAATTGCTTTAATCTACAGCTGATTTTGCCCCATTGTTGGCCAGTACCATCCAAACTACACCACTCAGTGCCTCATGACTGACTAGACTTTCAACTCGAACTGTGAGAATATCAATGGTTGTTGTCACTGGAGGTGTCTAGGGGAAGGTTGCCTCCGGTCCTTTCAGAGGGTTCCTTTCAGAAAACTCATGTAGTTGCCTCACAAATATGCCCTAGTTATTCTACTGAATTCTCTGTGACTTTCCAGAACATTTTTAATGCAGCTCTCATTTTCAGTAGTCTTATCTTTGCATGTCATCAACTCAAAGAGATTCTGGGCTCCTGAGCAGTAGACTGGGTCCAGCCTGGGTGTCGTTGCATCCATATCCCTACTCTTGGTGCCTAAAATCTTGATATGCATTTTGTCCCATGTCTTAATCATCCCATGTGGGATGAGAGTATATCGGAGTCCTATAAGACTATCTTGATTGGAATAGAAAATACCATCAAAGTCTATTTTGATTCAGTGTCTTTCTGAAACTTGTTTGACTGTTCCATTCCAAGCTCCACTATGTACTTGTAAGCAGACAGCACGTAGAACAAGCCATCATTACAAAGAACTCAGAAGAATTTTCCAAATCCCCGGCCCTGATGATTATTGCCTTTGATACCTAAATATTTGTCAGACCCAGAAGTATCTGCATATGTGAAAGAAGCCAAGTTTTTTTTTAAAGTTAACTGAATGTACTATCCTAAGTTTGGTAGGGAGAGCACAGTGAATGGGAAAGCTTAGAGGCAGAAAGGCCTCCATACTGTAATCGTGTCTTTTCCTAGTGTCCTAAGAAGATATCCACACTATTGTTGAGTTGGGTGCCAGTGTTGGGGTGCTGTGGGGATCTCTGGTCTCAAGAACATAGAACAGATTTGTTATGATCAAGTTAATATGAGACTTACTATTTGAAAGAAAATAAATAAGAATTTAATGAGAATTATGTTGGTGGCCTTAAAATGTCTTTGCCCATCACCTGCTTCCATGACAGCCTCTTCATAGGGATGTGCTTTCATGGTCTTTGCATTGTGTTTTTCACTTTTAAACTATCATTTACTATTTTTCTTATATGTTTCCTATAGTTTTTAAGCAAGTAGAATAAAGCACTTGTGGCTCATAAGTTTGTCTGTGTATTTAGAACTATAAGACCAGTGTTCATGACAACTTGAATACAGACCTAGCTTTGTATTGTGAACTATGGAGAAGTTGAGTTCCCTTTTATGCCATTGTTTGCATGTGAGTGCCTTCAAAACTAATATGGAAACTTCTCCCCTTCTCAACTGAATTTCTGTCCCCCTGTATCACATTCTCCAATTCACACACAGTCCTAAGTCCAGTGTAGACCCTGCTGATCCCATTGGTACAGCAATATGATGGTGTTCATCTATATTATTTTCTTTTTACTTGGTCTGTATGTGCAGAAGAGACAAATAAACTAACATACTTTCATCTTGAACTGGTCCCAAATAGGATATCTGTACTTGGAATTATGTTTTTGTGCTTTCTTAATGAAAACCATGCAGGGAAGTAGAGGCAACTCTTGGGCTGACATTGCGTTTGAGTTAAAATCTGGCGTCTTGACACCATTGACAAGTCTGACAGCTGGAACAGCAATCACCTCATCACATCTCTCAGTCATGTCTCTCCTGGTTTTTGGCATCCTTCCTGCCTAAATTTTTATCAGATGAGCACTTTTCCTTGGCAAGTCTTTTAAATGCCTTCAACTTGTTTTATCTCTGAACTGTAGCCCTTTGCCCCCATGTCATTTCTCACATGTATGACTGGAGGGTATTCGGAACAAATTATTTAAGAATGCAGCTCAGAAAGCAACATTTTCTTGGCCTTCTCCCCTTTCCTTCCTCTCCCCAAACATCAGAGCTTGTCTCCCCAAAGGGACCTGCATGGGCATTTATGCATTTCCTAGAAGCTACTTAATAGTTTTGCAAATTGGAACCATTGTTATGGACGTGGGCTGTGACACCCCAGCACTAACTCTGCCTGGGCTCAGTCTTTAGCATTGTTTTCTTTGGCTTTGCTTCCTTCACAATAATCAAGGGCTTAGGGTTGCGACCAGCATCAACAGACCTCAAAGGCCTCTATTAGGACCCAGCCAAGTAGGCTGTTCAGAGGCTCCTCACATGAGTGGCAGCTCTTGGCTCTCCATGACTCTGCTGTGATCTATGGGAAGGTGGGGTTTCTTCGGCTTCTGCCTTCAGTCCGGTTGAAAGCAAACGTGCCCACAGAAAGTCGACCTCCAGAGCCAAAAGATAGAACACGGGCCAGGGCCAGGTGCCACCTGGGAATGTCGTGAGATCCCCTGCCTGGCACATGGCGCCTGTCAGAGTTTGCCTTCAGGAGTCCTCTGCTATAATAATTCTCAGCTTTTGCCAGCGGGTTGAGTATTTGTCCCTCCATACTTGGAACATGTCTTACTTCATACTCTTAGAGCTGAACAAAGATGGATGTAAGTAATGCAAATCTTTCCAAAGTAAAATTAATAATAGTGATAAAAATAATTCGTTAAGTAGATGGATAAAACAAACAAACAGAAACAAAAAACCTGTAAGAACTGTACAGGGAACTAGACTGATATCTTGTCCCTGGGTTCAGTCTGGCCTTGTCTTCTTTCTCCATCAGATCCTATAGTAACAATGGCCCTCCTTTGACTCTTGGTCTTTTCTCAATTAAGAAATAGGAAGGTTGGTTCTCCAGTGGATAAAAAAAAATAGTGAATTAGTAACTGAGTCATTGCCTACTTGCAGCCTGTTAGAAGACTTTGAAATAGTTGCTGGAAGGCCATGTGTTCCAGTGGGTAGAATAAGAAGCAGCATTTTAGTATTAGAGGGAAGCATCATGTTCTCATCATTATCATGGACCACATGAAGGTGCTATTAACTGTACACCAAGTGTCATTCTTCTCTTTCTTCTTGTTAATATGTTTGTTGAAAAGTCAAGAAATTTCAAGAAAATTTACTCATTGAAAGTGAAACAGTTCAGTAGCAGGCGGAATATTTTCAGAGTTGTAAAGCTGTCAGCATTTTCTCATCTTCAAACATTTATATCACCCCCCCCCCAAAAAAAGACCCTATTCATGAGTCTCTTTGTGTGCCTCAATTTCCAATATATCAATTGGTCATATTGCCCATTGCCTATGCTGAATAATTCATATAAATGGCATCACACCATGTGGCCTTTGATGACTGGCATCTTTTACTCAGCATGGCATCCTCAATATCCATCCATATTACAGTATATTGGTGACTATTCCATTTCCTTTTGGAGATGAAGAGTTCATGGCATGGATATGCTACCTCTTGTTCAATCATTCATCAGCAGACAGAGCCATTAAGTTTCTATATGCTTGTTCTATGTGCCAAACTCTCTACTTCTGTTTTAAACATTTCATTTGGAATTAATCTAAAAGGGCTGATATATGACTACAAATCAGTCCAGTGTATCTTCCTCTCAGGTTGCCCAGGTGTTAACGTCTTGTTCAAACACGCATCAGACTTGATACATAATATTATACCATGGAAGAACCTGGAATTTCTCCCTTTATCACATTAATATTCTTCACACATGAAACTTGATATGTAATATTATATCATGTAGGAACCCAAAATTTCTTCCTTTATCACACTAATTTTTTTCCCTGTGTATCTCCTAACACACTGAGTTAAACTGCCTATTTCCTTTACTATATCTTTTTATCTGGAATGGATCCATAGTCTTTCTTTGTCTCTAAGACTTTGACATTCTTAGAGTGGTGATCAGTTATTTTATGGACTAGCTCCCAGCTTGAATTGCATTCTTGTTGTTTCTTCATGGGTAGAGTGAGTTCATGGCAATGGTAGCAAGTTGCTTAGTGGATGTACCATTTCAAAAGGTATATGGCATCAGTTTGTCTGATTACTTAGGGATACTAATTTATCTAAAGTGGTTCCTGAGAAGCTGCTATTTCTACTCTCTCTCTCTCTCTCTCTCTCTCTCTCTCTATATATATATATATATATATATATATATATATATATATATATATATATACATATATATATATATGTGTATGTGTGTGTGTGTAAAGTATATATGTGTATATAAATGTACATATATATAAATAAAGTATGTGTGTAGATACTTTAGGATTATGTAATTATCTTATTTTATGCGTTCTTTTATGTCAGTTTTAGAATTCACTGGAACTTGCCGTAACAATTTTCACTTCCATCATTTATTCTACCTTTAGTTAAAAATTTACTATAGTAAAAATTTCATGTTCTCTCCTATTAATTTAAATACATGTTGATAGCACTGTGGTCTCATGCATGCTGATATTAGTTGATGAGTTGAAATCCATTTTTATCATTTTTTATGTAGTTAGTCAGATTATTTGTCCCTTGGGAGGCCCTTCCCATTGACTCTTACCCTGTCTTTTGTTTTCAATGTGTCTCTTGTTATTACAGTGCCATTCATTATTTTCTTTTCTAGACTTATCTTCTACTTTTCTTATTCCAGGTCTGGAGGCAGCCATTTCTCCAGAGAAACTTGATAAATTTTACCAGAGAAAAACAGAAATCAGGATGTGGACACAATTCCTAACACTAATAGCAATTTATTTCCTCCCCATGGCTTAGGTATAGCTAACAGCTTCACCTTTAAATGAAGGAGCTGAGGCTTCTAGAGGCTAAAATACCCAGCATCACACATAAACTTAATTCTAGTCAGTGATTCAAAAGATCTGTTCAGGGCCTTGTAGCCTCCTTAGCTCAAAATGAAGCTGATTCCTCTTGGATTGTGATAGGTCAAAGCCTCCAGCACCTGTCCATCCCTGGCAGGCATCGAGAGACTTTGTAGGATGCCTGTGTGGGAAGATGGGGCAGTAGAAGTGTGACCGACAACAGATGATGCTGTCTTCACAAAGGCACAATTCCAGGAGCCTTGGTTAGTGGAGTTGCCCCCTTTGGCCCTGTGGTACCCTTCCGACCCATGTCACTGCTAGAACAGAGCTGACGTATAAGCTGCAATGAGTGATATTTCAAGTACAGATGAGTTGGGAGGCAGGGTATTCAGCCTGGATTTTCTTCAGCCCAGCCCCGACTTGTACCTGCTAAACAGGTATCTAAAGAAGAGCTCTGAGCTGAGATCAGACTCAGCATGTGCCACCCAGGCTGTAAAAATAGCTCCAGGTCCACATCTCTTGATGCTAACAAGTTTTAGGTGCATGCCCAGGGCATATATTTTTTCTGAGAGTTTTCTCTCACGTAACAGAAAACTGAGCCATGATGACTGGAGTCCTTTGGCTGCTAATCAATCAGAGAGATAGTTAATCTTACCTGTTGACTGAGACAAAATAGTGGAAGAGTACACACCAGGAGTCCAGAAAGACTATGTGCTAGCCTTAAGACTGCTGGGAAAGTGCTCTGCAGACAGTAGTATTAGTTATTTTTCTGGTTTGGCAACAGGGCATCTACCAAAAGCAACTTAAGGAATAGCAGGTTATTTGGGCCTATGTAGTTCAAGGGTGAAATCCATAATGGTGGGGAGGTCAGGGGAGCTGAAACTTAAGGCAGCTGGTCTCATCGCCTCTTGAATCCAGAAGCAAAAAGAAGAGGATGCTGGTAATTGGCTTGCTTTCTCCTTTTTATTCCATCCAGGACCTTAGCCCATGTGATGTTGCCACAAACATTTGGGGGTGAGCCTTCTCACCTCAGTCATCCCAATCTAGCTCTGTTTCAGGCACACCCAGATGTATGACTCCTTGGTGATTTTACATCAGAGGTTCTCAACCTTCTTAAGGCTGAGACCCTTTAATACAGTTCCTCATGTTGTGGTGACCCCCAAACATAAAATTATTTCATTGCTGTTTCATGACTGTAATTTTGCTACTGTTATGATTGTAATGTAAATATCTGATATGTAAAATGCCTGATATGTGACCCCCAAAGGGGTTACAACTCCCAGGTTGAGAACCACTGTTCTAGATCTTGTCAAATTGATAATATTAACCCTCACTCTTAGAAAGGAAGATAAAGCAACACTTTTCTATGTCTGAAATTCTGTTATGCAAATGGATGCCTTATGCTCATTGTTGAAGTGAAGCCCCCCAAGCCTGTGAAGAGCTATAGGCAACACTCCTTACATTAAGCAAGTCCTGGCCATGTATTTCCATTGGACCTGGCTATCATAACCTACCCATTCCTCATCTCCAGTCTTCTTTAGGTTAAGACCTGTGAAGGTCAAGATTGTTACTACCAAACTCCATCTTGCAAAGGAGTTCTTTGAAGAAAGTCATGGCGGGAACCGAAGGCAGGGATTGTAGGCCGTGGGAGAATGTTGCTCACTGGCTTGCTCTCCCATGGTTTGCTCAGTTTGCTTTCTTATACAACTTAGTATTACCTGCCCAGGAGAGCATGGCTTCTACTGGGCTGGACCTCCCACTCCAATCGTTTATCAAGGAAAGGCTCTACAGACTTGCCTATGGCAATCTGATGCAGGCATTTTCTCAACTGAGGCCCCTCTTCCCAGATAACTCCAGCTTGTGTCAAGTTGACAAAAAACTAACCAACACACTGTAACTACAACTTGTTTGTAGCTGCCTCCCAGAGTAGCATGGACACCTCTTCTCATTATTAGTTCGGACTTAAACTGATGATATCACTTGCACCAAGATAATATAGAAACACATATTACATCTATCATAAGACTTTCTGTGGAGAGAAGGGGATGCACCCCAACTGGTGTGCTTGGTTTGAATGAGGAAGAAATGAGTAGCTTTGGCTTTTATCACGAGTGGGAGTGGGTTGGCATTGAGACTGTATGTGTGTAGGCTGGGGTTTCCATGGTTTGAACTTCCCTTCCAGGGCCAAAGGAAGGAATGGCTGGATTTTTTCTTGGTTTAAATAACTGTGCAGATATGAGACAAAAGGGAAGGGGGTTGGAGACAGAAAGTTGTCAGCGGCCAAGTCATGAAATCATGTGATCTTATATATTAGAAAATCCCAAGCAGGCCACTAAGAGTCCAATTGGAAGTTGGTGGGTTATAGAATATCAGATAATGAAATCATAAAATAGCTACCTTGCTATATATTTGCAATGAAGAGTCCCAAAGTGAAATTAAGCAAATAATTTTATTTATAATAGTATAGAAATGTATAAAATATGTAGAAATATATCCAACAGAAGAAATGTAAAATGTCTACTATGAAAACCCACATTATGGAAACATTAAAAGAAACCCAGAAAAAGAAAGATATTCTATGAGTATAAGACAATAGCATTACAATAACAGTAATTCCAAGACTAGTGTAGACTCAACACAAAGCCTGCACAAGAAAATGTAGACTCATAGAATTTTGAAAGAATAAAGTAAAAAAAAAAAGTGGGGTGGAAAGCAATGTCTAAGGACCCCTTACTTATTGTCAGCTGCAGCTGGCAGACTTGGAGTTTGTGCAAAGTCAGGGCTTGAGGTTCCCTTACCTGTTGGCACCAGGAGCTGGATTGAAGGGAGATGTTTGGGCTGAGCTCTAGGTCTGGAGCCCCCTGACCTGAGTGGGCACTATGAACTAATGGGTGTGAACAGTTGGAGCTAAGTGGCCAAGTGAGAGCCCTTAGTTGTTGGCTCAAGGAACTAAAACACATTATAGTTTTATAAAATAAATAAATAAGGGCTCACACCTTGAAATCTCCAAACTTACCACAAAGCTACAACAATGAAAAAAATGTAAAACTGGCACAAGGTGGACATATAGTCAATGTGAAACATTTGGACATTTGAAATAACTCTCTAGCCGGACAGCTGTGGTGCACGCCTTTAATCCCAGCACTCAGGAGGCAGAGCGAGGCAGATCTCTGTGAGTTTGAGGCCAGCCTGGTCTACAGAGTGAGATCCAGGACAGGCACCAAAAACTACACAGAGAAACCCTGTCTTGAAAAACCAATCAATCAATCAATCAATCAATCAATCAATAAAAAATAACTCTGTTTTTAGAGGTCAGTTGATTTTCGACAAGGATAGAAAATTATTTCAATGAGAAGAGAGAATAGTTTTTGCCACAAATGTTATTAGGATATGAAAATAAGGAAATACAATAGAATAAAGTTTGACCCCTTTCTTACAGTATGCAAGAAAATTAAGTCCATGTGACCTAAAGCCAAGAGCTAAAAATAAAACTTTGAGAAGAAAATATAATTCTCCATGACCAGAATTAAGGGACACTTTTTAGTGGCAACATCCAAAACCAAGCTTTGCACATAAAGCACCTGCAGTCCACTCACATGAAGTGTCCCTTACTTGTGTAGTTGGACTTCATTTCTGCAGGAGGCTAGACTGAGTCAGTCTGGAGGGCTACCCAATGTTGACCCATGGATTCTGTTGCTGCAGAGTGAATTCAAATGCCCAAAGTTGACTTTGATTTCATAATGTTCCTTCTTGTGTCACATGCTCATTTCTCCTGTGAGATATGCTAAAGCACTGGGTACTAAGGCCATGGAGGATTTAGACGGAGACACAGTTCTAGCAGTCAGTGTGATTCCCTTGGAGGTATGGGGGTATCTAACCTCAGACATTCAGATACATCTCTGATTTGAACTCTGACCCTTAAGGTCACAGTGATTTGCTCTCTTCTTTAGGAGATGTTTGAGTTATTTTAGACCTGTTTTAAAGTACGAAAGTCAATTGGTGTCTTCTTTGCTGTTCTATCATTAACTTTTAAAGAGAAAAGTAGATTTCTAAGTGGCTCAAATCACTAGTCTCTGTTTCAGTTTCCTATAACTCCTTATCTATCTGTTGATTTTAAATTGTGACTCTGAGTATACTTTTAAGATACAGTCTCTGCTCTGTGGAGATTTGTATAGTTTTTCTCCAGAAAGTATCATTTCAGGATCATCAAGATTAGTGCTATGCCAGTGACCAGTGTGTAGGGAGGCTGGCTTCAGTAAGCTGTGAATTAACCCTTGACATGTTGATAAGGCAGACCATTTGATATGCACAAATTTAAGTCTTTGTTGGATAGTTTCTCATTTTTTTTAAATATGATAATGTTATCTTCTCATCCTTCAAGAGAAGGATGGATAAACTGTTCAAGGATTCTTTTCCTAATTGTTTTGCTGTGAGGTACATGGTGTTCCCTCACACAACTCTTAGGATCAGGTTTGTTCTAGACAGAGGCATAGACAGATGGAATACTTGACAATGATCTGCATCCAATGACATAGTTCTCTAAAGAACTGG
Organism: Peromyscus maniculatus bairdii; assembly: GCF_049852395.1. Classification (NCBI taxonomy): domain Eukaryota; kingdom Metazoa; phylum Chordata; class Mammalia; order Rodentia; family Cricetidae; genus Peromyscus; species Peromyscus maniculatus. The sequence goes on along the minus strand of NC_134860.1, from coordinate 37,582,435 downwards.
TGCCCAGTGGTCCATGTGCTGTCGTGGGTATCCATTCAGCTATTGTTCTTCTGACCTGATGAGGTCATATCTCTTTCTGATGCAACCAGTGGACTCAGATAGGGATTGCCTTTCTGTGCTAGAATTAAGAACTGCAGTCACAGGTCCAGGATGAGTCACCTATCCCAGAAACTGATTTTTTTAAGTGTGGCTCCCCAATCCATCATCCTACTCATAGTTGTCAACATTGAAATTTCAGGTTTGCTAAATCTGTGTGAGAGCATCAGTGAAACTCCACAAACGTGGCTTAAACTGCACACAAGCCTGCAGGCTTCCAAATGGCATATTTATTGACAGGCCACAGAGCCTATTAGCATGTCCAAATCCAAAACAGAAGTTGCTCAAGTGATGGAGGCCATCATCCAGACTGTCCTACTCACAGGGCCAATTGTCTTGTGAGTGTTCAGCAGAGGGAAGGAACTGACTACCCTTCCCCAAAGAGGTTGCATTACCAAGATTTCTGGTACCATGCAGGCACCCAGAACATAGGACATTCAGTATTCACAATCTGGGATACTCTGGACAGAGAAAGGCAGTTACCCAAGCTGGCCCATTTTGCTAAAACAAAGGAAAAGGCAAATGATTTCTGTTTTGATTGTGACTAGGGGATTGTGCTAAAGGAAGAATTCCTCCAAGTGGAGCAAGGTTTACATAATTTGTATTTCATACCAGTGCCAAGAGAGAGAGCAGCTGGCTTCTATACCAGATTGCCCAGATGTGGGTATAGAGGTGACATTTGTCCCTGAAAGCCATAGGAGGGTCAGTATCAAAACTGGAAACATAACCCCTATGTTGCTGTAAGCAAAGTTGTGGTAACACTTTGGTGTGCACATCTGGATGGGAATCTGTGATGCATGAGCTTGCTAGAAAGTCAGGAAGATAGAGATAGAATTCAGAAGGATTCAGATCACTGGCTCCCTTCATCTGACCAAGAACCAGGAGTGTTCTTGTCCACCAAATGTACCAAGCCTGAGAGTACATACACTGCTGTAGTAGAACCTTCTGGGACAATTGCCTAAACTTTGAGTCTGAAGTCTAATATCAAAATGTTGGAGATGAGGAGGGGCTTGCTCTTCTAATTCTATAATCCACCTGAACTTAGGTGTAGAGTCCCTGAATATCTCCTTAAGCCGGAGTTCTGGAAGATAAACGGAAAGCCCCACAAGTATAGCCATCCAGAAATATTTTTGGAAAGTAACAGTAGTCAAATGTAATAAAGGCAAATTTAAGCTTGAATTTACTGGCATATTGCAACCAACTTAAGTATAGGGTTATTTTTAAAGTAAATATATGTATATATATATGTACATATTAGAATATACGGCAGATATACTAGAGTTCCAAGTATTTTAATTGCCTCTTATTTCTAGATAAATAATAATTGTTAATACCTTCTTAAGTAAGCTAGAAATAATAGATATTATCAGAGAGGATAAGTTTAAAAATACCAAGCTAAAATAGCAAAGAAAATTGTTATTTTTCCATCGTACCAACATTGGAATATGGTGTTGAATCCTGGGACCAGCAGAATATGGGAGCAGAGAACAAATAGGTCCTTAATCAAGTCTAAATCCTTTAGTGTAGTGACATGGTTGGAATGGCAGGTTCTTTCTGGAAGAAAGTTTTATCTGACCAGGCCAGCAAGATTTTTACAAATTTTGAAAAGTTAAAGATGAGGTCACATTCAGATGATGACCACACACTCAAGGAACCCTCACACAAGACACAGGAAAGAACTGAGTTAGACCCTCAAATCCATCAAATGTTGGCATGATCATAGGGTCTCAAATAAAGCTTTATGGAGTGATAGAGGACACCAAGATGGGGAGACTGGGAGACAAGACTTCTGATCTGAAAAACATTTAAGTAAATTTTAGTACAAAAATATCATACATACTTTAAAAACTCAGCGTTGAACTAAACAGATTTGATTATAAAAGAGAGAATACTGGCAAACTAATGAATATATTTAAAGAAAGCTCACAGACTGCAACCCAGAAATACCTGGATGTGGAAAATAAGAACGTGTAGGTGAAAATCAAGCCAGAGAGAGTGGGTTTTCCATTTAGCAGATTAAGATTTCAAAGAGAAGAAAGTAAGTTTAGGACACAAGGTGGAACCTGAGGATTCTTTAAAGTCATAAAAACAAACAAACAAAAACACCTGATGACATATGGCAATATATTGTAGAGCAAACTGTATAACTTTTTGTAAAAGTCAGGAAAGAATTCAACATATGGGGCACAAAGGACAAAGAGATGATTTTGTGAGTAGCTAGAGAGAAACCGAAGCAGCCCCCCCTTCAAAGCCCTTCTCAGAAGACTGGGGCTCTGGAGTGAAGCGGGAAGATGCAGGGTTCTCACCATTGAACCGAGGCAGGACTATGATGCTTGGTATCAGGATACCAAGGGAGATAGATGAAGAGTCTGGAATTGTGCAAGAAGTCAAACTGTCCTTAAATGATGCATGTGAAATAATAATAGCAATAATAATGTGGTATGGATAAAGGGGGGGAGAGATTTGCTATTGGTGCGTTTACCTAAAAGTTTGTACCCGAGAAAATGAGAATAATACTGTAAACAAAAAAACATAAAAGGATATAAGGTAAGATGAGCAGAGTGGCAGTCAAACATTACACTGATTTCTGTAGATGACTTCTAAAACTCCACAGCACTGTCAAACCTAAGGTTGAAGTTAGGGGGGGAGGTCAGAGTTCAATGTCCAGGAAATCGGTGACGGGGCTAGTTTTAGATTTATTTATTTTTTTACTCATTCATTCATTCATTCATTCATTCATTCATTCATTCATTCATTCATTCATTCATTCATTCATCTATCTATCTATCTATCTATCTATCTATCTATCTATCTATCTATCTATCTATCTATCTATGTGTTTGTTTTGAAGTACTGAAGACTGACCCAGAATTCACATGCGCTCAGTAGACACTCTACCACTGAATAACTTAGATTTTATAAAAAAAAAAAAAAAAAAAAAAACCTCATTGTTTATGCCTTTTAGCAAAGAACCACCAGCACAATAGAAATGATGTCTATTAGAAATCAGTTCCCATCTACTCCTTGCCACACCTGAGGTCTCTATCCATCACGAGTGGGAGCAGCCACTATATTAACTGTGGTGTTTTTGTTTACGCTCAGCTCTTCGGAACTTTTAAGTTCTAGTATTTCTGTGAGTTGTGGATTATAAATATTGTTTTTTAAAATATTCAAACCAATAGAACATAGAGAATAAAGAGGACCAAATTGTCTTGTAAATGGTTCCCTGACCTCCATCATACTTCACACACATAAGTGCATGCACATGCACTATGACCTCAACATATGGGCACACACACAAGTGGACACACACAAACATATACACACATTAAATAAAATGTAATAGATATAAAATGAATAAATAAAGTGGAACCTACCTCTTTTATTTTACCTTTGTTTCCTTAATACCCTTTCCGCTTTTTCTCATGTTTTATGGTGAAAAAATCTAATGAACTATACTCTGCACAAGCAAGATTGTTACTCAGCCGGTATTTAAAGAGGGAATCATGGCCCTTGCCTTCTCGCTCCCTTTTGTCTGCTTCCCCTCCATTTTACAAACTGTGAGCACGATCAACTCTTTTTTATTCAAAACGAGTTCAATTGTTTTTTGTTTTTTGCTTTTAATTTATTAAGTAAGTTGGCACAGGGAATCACATCCCAAAGTTGAAGACCACAAGCTCCAGCAATCTCTTTGATAGGATGCATCATTTTTCATTTCAGTTGACCCAGGCACTTGGAGAGAGGTAAGGTGAGACCGAAAGCGTGAGATGCATCTACCGGGTCGGAGCAGGGAAATAGAAAAGACATAATTATACTCTGACATAACCAAAGTGTAAAACGATTTTATCCAGTGTCGTCTGTCTGACATTATTTCTTCCCAGTGCCTCATCCACCCAGTCAAACAGCATTCTTCATTATTCCTGCTTCAGGCCGTTCACATTTCAAATTCTCGGCCTTTGCTAAGAATTCTTTTGCCAGAGAAATTCTTTCTCTTCCTTTCTGTTTATTAAAGCCTGTTTTTTAAAGGGTTCTTGAAGGCCAAACCCTGACTCCTTCAGTCCAACCTTTTATTTTAACATTCATAGCATTTATAATCTGTTCCACACTGTCTAAACATTTTAGGTCGTTCCCAATTCTAAGAGCAAAAATTAAACTCTCATAGAAATCATGACAAATAGGCAAGGCATATTTCAAATAGTTATAATTCCCTTTTGTGGATTATATATTTCCTTATAATATTTATGAATATGAATGCATGGTGGTAACACTATTAGATATAGTTTTGTATGCTATTTTAGCAGCTTCCTGAGTCTCTAGCTTTCTTGGTTATACTCAGTGTTAGCACTGTAATTGACACCCAGCATGCTGCTATGTCCTTAAGCTTTGCTTTACTGCCTGTTCTTTATAACAACAACAAGGACCTCTGCAGTGCAAGTCGTTATTGAGTAGTTTCCCTCCCAAACAAGAACCGTTTCCTCAGAGTAGACATAAAGACTTGGACATAAATGGCAAGAAGATGAGAGCATCTTTGGGTCCAGATGATGGTTAGTTACCAATTTCATGTGGGAGAGTGCTGGTATTCCCAGGATCCTTGGCTGCCTTAGCCACACCTATTTTTCATTGATTATTTAATGGAGGAGATAAAACCTGTTGACCAATTGTTTGATATTCCCTTTCACTTATGTTACCTCTCAAGTGTTCATTCTGTTTCCACAAAGAGATGGGAAGATGTTTGTGTGAATCCAGAGTCCGTGATCTACATTCACTGTTTATGCCCCTTCATACAGCCTCCCCACAAGAGTGTGGCAGATGTCATGTGATTGTCCTCAGTATTTGATTGAATGATTGGAATGTTCTCAGATTTCTGCTGTGTTCCTCAGACCCATGGTCAAGTATGAGCCATGCATTTGGCAAGGAGCATATTTCTGAACACCCAACTCTCTAACCAATCAAAGCCTGTGCCCGCCCCCCACCCAGAGGGTAGACTTTTTCTATGGCATTGTGACATCTGAAAGGTCGGTAGGCATGTGTATGAGGGTCTTTCTGAGAAGTTCAGACTCATTCATCCTAGTTCTCACCCAAATAAACCCCAAGGCATAAACTGTTTAAACACTGTCACCTTAAGGATTTGCCTAGAGAAAGACCAGACAAAGAGCAAAGCCTCGGTCTTCTAAAGGACTGGGGGCCTAGAAAGTCGTGTAGTTCCCTGGGAAATAAATAAAAGTAAACAATCTGGAAACGTCCTGTTGACAAGAGTCCACAGCTTTCCCTTCTTCTCACACTTTATCCCAGCTCCGGGGCAGCTCTGGCAAGTAGACAGTCCATAGATATCTGCTGAAGGGTGAACTGAACGAATCTTCCTGTTTAGATTGTAGGGGGGGTACACTACACAAATATTTATTGAGTTCCTCTGATACAAGCATACCATTTACCTTAGGAGAAAAAAAAAAGACGGCTCATGAAGTTGATGTACACAATGCATCCCAGGGCCAGGGCCAGAGCCCAGAAAGAGCCCAGAAAGGGATCTTGAAGTTCCCTAGTACAGACTTTCTACCATGCACATATTCTGTTGAATTCTTAGCTCTATACCCTTACGATGGATAAATAATACCAACCCATCCCTGCACAGGGCCTGTAAAAAAGGGTCCTGTGCTGCTGACTCTTGGTGCTGGTGAAGGCTGTTTTGGACTAGGACAAAGATGGCTCCAGATGGGCACTTTTGTGGCAGGTTCCTTTTTAGTCTTGATTATTAGCAGCTTGTGCAGTTAGAGTACAAATGGACAATTTACAGCTTCCTCCCCAAGGCTTCCTCTACTCTCAATCTTTTTCAGGTATTATTACCAAAGGTTATCAGGACGCCTGGTACTTTTGATTTTTTGTGGGCACCATAGACCAGACAGCTGTCTCATTCAGCACCTGCACACAGGCTGTTCCTCTCCTGCCAGCCAGCTCCCTCCTGACACACACACACACACACACACACCCTCATGACCATTGATTTCTTGGTTGTTCACTGTTACAGTGATGAGCCACAGTGAGGCCTGGCTGTGAGATCTCTGCTTTAATTATTCATTCTAGGAAGAACGATTCCCCTTCTGTGGCGTTCTTCTTCCCGCAGCCCTGACCTGACTCTTTCCTTCTCTCCCCACGGCACCTTGTGTGGAAGGGCCTTTCACGGGCGCGCTTGTTCTGTGTATGCCTTTACTCTGCAGTTTTTTTTTCTGCCAAGGGGGTCAGGAGGGCACGTGGAGTAGCCAGATGGCTTACCTCTTCCCTCAGGAAATGCACTATTTAGCTGGGCACCTTCCCAGCTCCAGGCAGGATTGAAATTCCACTGTTTTGGGGAGAGCTGGTTCAAATGCCACTGTCCCTGACTTGACAGCTCCAGATTCCTCTAGGCTACACACTTTTCGACTCCAGTGCCACTGGCTGAGGTTTTCTGCCAGGAACAGCACTTTAGGAGACATTAGGTAGGGGTGGGAAGGCAGGGATGGGGGAGAGAGCAACTGGATTATTTATTGCCTCGGCTCAGACACAAGTTTCTGTTATTTTAATCCAACTGGAAAAAAAAGTGTCCATGGACAGAAAAGCAGAGGACGAACATGGTTAAACCCCGAGCACCCCCAAGGTACCTGCTCCCTCCTCCCCAGGAGTCTCCACGTTCCGTCCCCACTGCTCTTCCCCTCAACTTTTGAAAAGCCAAGCAGTTTAACTGGCCAGACCCCAGGACCTTATTTGTATGCAGCACAAATTTCAGAATCTGTTCTCAGCCTGTGCCGAGTGAAAAATGGCCTGCATTTTCTTGATAGCCCATGTGGTTGTAAAAGAATAAATGGCTAATGAATTACAGATGAACATTGACGCAAATTAATCTTCCCGCTGTCCCTGGGTTATATGGCAGCCATTTAAAAGTTTAATCAATACACTAAAGTTGAAAACATGCAGGCACTGCAGTTGCTTGGATGTAATAAACATCAGAGGGAACCGGGAGGCTTGCACCCACTCCATGTATCATAATGACAGGTATTTATGTTTAATGGACTAAATATTTTTTATTGGAAGGGAGCAAATGTCAGCTTAACTTTGTGAGCCCCGCATTCAACTTTCCTTTGAGGTTGGTGAAAGACGGCTGACGTGTCATTGGAAATGAAATGTTAAAGGGGGTAAAGAGGCACCACGGAGACAAAGCGAGGATCGGGAGCCGCGGGGAGACGGGGTGCAGCGGTGACACTGTGCAGCCATTCATTAAGGAAAACGTAAACCCTGATATTTCTAATGCTGCTGTAAAAGGCTTTACTAGGAACAGCTTTAATGGTTATTAGCGAAAACAAGTGCCCAGATCTGCCAGATATCCTGTTTGGTGCAGGCTTTTGTTTGAAAACTCTTTACCAGGTCATATTTGCTGGAGATTTATAATTAGTCTCTATTCTTAATGTGAGAAGTGGAGGGAAACAGCGTGATGGCTCTCAGCCCTTGGATTTCATAGATCTTTCCTTTTGAAAGCTGTCCAATGGCTTTAAATAACCATGTGTTCTCTTCTGGAATACTTATATCTTAATTACTTTTCAAGTCTAGATTTTGTAGCACTGCTGTGAATCTGGTCAGAATCTGTGGAGGCTGAGGGAAAGGGGCGTGGCCAGTCACGGTGCCAGCTCTCTCCGTAGACAGAAACTAGGCCGGAGATGGCTTCCTCTGACCACCAAAACAAATTTTAAAAAAAGGAATAAAAAGAATGCATTCAGCGTTTGATACTTCCCCTTCCCCAAATAAAACTGACCACATGTCACCGCTGTAAGGGCAGGAGGACTGGGAAATATGGCATGGATTTTGTAGAAGTAAACAGAAATGTGTTAGACAGTAGACATCTTGTTTGGAAGGCCCTTCTGTAGCCAATTGTCTGAGGTGTGATCCCACGTCAGGGCGCTCAGTGGCGTCCCTCAGAGGAAAGTCGTTTAGGAGGTCCTGAGGTGTGACTGCAGGGTAAAGAAATAAGGTTTCGAGATGGAGCTGGCTTAGCTGCACCTCATAGTTAACGCTTAAAAATACGGACCTCATGTGTTGTTTTGTTTTTGTTTTAAATAACAAGAATTTATGTTTTCGTGGACCTTAGAGGCAGAGGAGATCAGCATTCTGTGACATTAAACTAGCTAGCCCAGACAGTGAACTTACTGGCCCTTTATCTTCCCATAAGAACAACAGGGAGAGATTTGCTGGAGAAACCCATGGCTGACTGTTAACTATGAGATCATGCTTCCGGCTACTCACCTCAGCCCCAGCCCCAGTTTCTGAATGTGTCTAGAATGTTCTTTGAAGCACCTTTCGCTGTCTTTGGGGCTTGGCTTGCCTGCTTGCTCAGTTTGTGTTTCTGCCTTGTGAAGTGAAGACCCACAGCAAGGGTGAGTGATGAGAGTGTGGCTGTTTTATTTTGTTGCTAGATCCCCAAGACCTGGAGCACAGTTGGTTCTTAGAAAGGACAGTTCTGCAGGTGGAGGGCCACTGTTTCTTACTGCCTTTAAATCCCAGCTGTGTTTTGACCATGTATTCTGATTTCCAACTGTGATGATAGTTGTTTTATTTATCGTTATCTTTGTTGGAGCTCCAGATGGTCAATGTTATTGTTTCTACCCCACTTTAGAGGGCTAAACAAACAATAAAGAAGGCCCAGAACTTGTATGCTCGTTATTCATGGTTATCAGTAGTGCACAGCAATTCAAGTACTTGAACCTAGTACTTTAGTCTCCATTATCAGCCATATGATACTCACCCATTCCTGCTCCTCTGCTAGTCACTGAGGATAAAAATCTCACTAAGTGACCCAATATTCTATTCTCGTCCTAACCAGTTAGCTTCCCAACTGACTAAAGGCCAGAGGGATGTGGGTCATACTTCCCCACCTAAATCTGATATCCTGAGGCTTCTCATAGAAAACGGCAACCACCTTTCAAAACTTAGCATTGACTATGTGGTCAAGGACAAGGTGGTGTGATTGATATATATATATATATATATAAATGTCTTCCGGGATCTGAAGAAGTACAGGGACCAAATGGTGATGGAAACATGTGGGGTATGTAGCTGTTATTTCCCTCCCATAAAATAATAGGAGAAATCAACTCAGAACTGGTCAGGGCCTGAAAGAGCTTCTCCACAGCAGTCGGAAGCAGCAGTACCCGGAAGCATTCTGTCTCTTCCATCCCATTAGACTTCACATGTGAACTTCACCTTCATGTTCTGAAAGTGATTGCTACCACTCTTCATGTCATTTCAGCATCCCCGGTGAGATGGAGAGGGAAGGTATTTTCCCTGTAAGACATTGTTTAAAAAATGTTTTTGATGGGCAACTTGCTAAAGTTGTGTGTCTGTTTATCACTACCCACTGCCATATCAGTGGGAGGCTGAAGAACTGAGTATTTCTGCTTTCATGATCTTACAGAAGAGGAGGATATGAGACATCCCACCCATTATGTCTCCAGCATAAGATAAAGCACATCTTTGTGTTCCTACAAAAGATATATGTTGTAAGACACTTCATGTACACCCACATATTATCTTTGTGATCACCTTACTATAGAACAACATTAATTACTTCTCACTACAGAGCAATGGAACTGGGATTTGGACTACCTTTGGCTGTTTCCACTCTAGGCCTTTTGTCTAATGCCTGTTCCCTTGGGGCCATTCTGATCCCATGGTGAAGGACAACAGCATATCACTCCAGATCACAGTAGACATGCTGCCATCTGAAGTCACTGGACACACTGAGTCTGCCTCTTTGATATGAGTATGTGGCTTAACATGTTTAATGTGCTGTGATAATTTCTTAGTCAACAGCATCTCTGCAAAGTGATTAGAAAGTGGGCTCTGGAATCACACTTCCCAGATGCAATATTGGCTCCTCCAGCCCCTTGCCTCATTTTCCAAGTTAAGATGGCGTTAATGGTTCCTAGAGCATGTGTGTGTGGAGAGGATTAACTCCTCGGTATAGTATCTAGTCCTAGGTTGATTGATAATGACCGTCACCTCTGCTGTTTATATTTGCTGTACTCTGTGTACATGAGCAGTGTGAACCTCAGGGTGTCAGGTCCACATTATTTTCCCTCTTGGCATCCTCCACAATACCAAGCAAGGTCCCACTCCATTTTGGAAACACCAAGCAAAAACCCATCCCATTCTAGACCCACACTCATGAGCTTTGTAATAGTGACTATGCTCCCAATTCCTCCTTCTGAGCCCCCACATGGGGACCAGCACTGTCTGCCTGCATCTCGGAGCTGTTCCAATGGCTGGCAATGCATTTGGTTTTGTTGACATGCTTGATACACAGAAATGATTAGTGTTAGTTATAATTAATTTAAACATTTATGAATCACCAGCATTCAAATGCTACAGTTCCACAGCACAAAAAGATGCTGCAGTGTTTAGAACAGCCATTATTCTTAGGCCAGCTCAGGTATGAGAATATTGAGAATGACCACATCCAACTGGGGAAGCCATATGGAGCATCTCCTGTGATCCAGGTCAAATACCATTGGATAGATGTAGATCCACAAAGCACAGAAGGAAACCAGATGGTGAAGAAGATCATGCATGGGTATGCTGACCCTAAATATTAACCAAGCACAAAACACTATTAAACTATCAGAAATGATGCAATCGCAAACCTGGTGTTCTTCTTTGGTTTATAGCCATGATTTGTAATTTTTTTTAAATTTCAAAGTATTAAATTTTTTAATAATTAAAGTCATTTTTTTGAAGAGCCTTTTGTTCCTATGCAATGAGACTAGAAAACATTTAATTGACTGAATTCAAAATACTGACTTAGGAGTCTATTCTAAGGAAAAAAAATGGGAGTAGATAAAGTGTATTTATTTGCTAAAATGTTCACTATAGCAGTCATTATGAAACCAGGTAGAAGCTGTAAGTAAATTATGGCATGTATGCAGAGCGCAATGTTACAGAGCATTCAAGAATGATTAAAATAGTTTCAAAACATTTGAGCAATAAATTAAGGATTATAGAAACTTACACATGTTTATGGATAGAAACAAAAGACTAGCAAGCAGAACATTAAAATCTTGTGGCCGGACCTGGACAGTAGAGTAGGCTTATACATGATTTTAATTTATTATTTCATTGCGGCTATTTGCTTACATTTATTTATGTGTTTGTTTGCTCATTTGTGTCCCCACACAAGCATATATCCATGCATATGCCACAGCAAGCATGAGCCATTCAGACATCTCACTGGAGGTTCTCTTCTACCATGTGGGTTCCAGGGATCAAATTCAGGCCACTGGGCTTAGTGGCAAGTACCTTTAACTACGAAGCCATCTTGCCAGTGTTTTTCTTTATACTTTATTCATCTGAAAAGGAACATGTGCATGGAATAAGATAAAAACCAAATCATGAAGCAGCAATGTGGGCTTTGTTAAAATAGTTACAGAAGAAAGTGTAATGATAGAGTTTGCATTGGATAGGAATTTTTAGCTGTAATTAATGGCCCAAATAAACAGGATGCCTCCATATAACATGGATTGAAGATGTGGGCAGTTCAAGGATGGTTTGAAATATTGAAAGCCAGGCCTCTGATTTTTTACAATAGGATTTTAAAAATTCATATTTATTTTCTGTGTATGTGTGTGCTCATGCCTGAGTATACATATGTGTCCCACCCGCATGCAGGATCCCCTGAAACTCAGAAAGGGGCCTCAGATTCCTTCAGAATGGGGTTATAGGCAGTTGGGAGCCACCACATGGGTGCTGGGAACCTAGTCCAGGTTCTTTGCAAGATCAGTGAGCACTTTTGACTGCCTTGGCAGGCCCCAAACCCCGTGCCTTCTTAAGTTTTACTCTACCTCCCAGCAGACTGCTCTCACCTTCAATTTGACCTGTGCTCACAATGTGACCACAGTTGTATTGCAGTCTTTCTTTTCTCATTCCGAGTAGGAGGAAGGGGCAGATGTCAAGGTTGTATCACCGAGCTCAGCAGCAGCAGGGGCCAGGTATTGGGATAAGGGGTTCGCTATTGAGATTTTAATTCTGACACTCTGGAGCAGGTTGATGGTAACAAAGGTTGCTGTGTCAATGGCACCATAGAAGCCTAGAGGCCTCTGCATGTGATGCCACATGTCTTACCACTATCTCTTGTGCTTGATGTCTTCTGAGTACCATTTGCTGTATGACACCTCTACTGTCTTTTTGCTTCCTTTTCTGCCTTCCTGAGATAGGCTTAATGAAAATCCACTGGCTTTTAGAATTGTAGCAGATGATGTGATTTTATGATTACAAACGGCTTTGGGGAAGACTAATTAAAGCTAGGGGTCTCAAGTACTCAGGATGTACCAGCCACTGTCAAGGCCCTCACAAGCAACAGCTTCTTAATTATGGGAGTTAGACACAGGACCTTTACCCTCATTTTACAGGTGCAGATACCCAGACGCATGGATCTGAACCGGGGTTATCTCACTTCTGAGCCCATGACTTTGCTTCTCTGGCCTTAATATGTTAAACAATTATGAAAAATGAGATGTCCAGTATCAGGAATCAGATTAGGCTGCAGGGGACCTACAGACTACCCCACAGAGAGAGTTCTAGATCCTGGATTGTCCAGCCATATGACACAGGGTTGCAGGGTCCTCAGAGATGAGGTGTTTCTTCCTCCTCCTTTCTATCCGGCCTCCTTAGGTCCTATACCTCTGCCTGTGCAACAAGATACTTTGAGCAGCATGCCACTTATTTGGAAAGTTTTGCCATCTCAGGAGGGAAGCAGGCCATTCATTTCTGAGGCCACTTCTTCTACAGTGGCATCGAGATTCCAGCATGAAGAGATTTAAAGATTAGGTTGACTTGGTTGCTTCGATTTTCATTATTTCCCAAAGACAAAGTCTTTAAGCTCTGAGCCTAAGGCCTGACCTACCAAGCGAAGGTGAAATTACTTTCAACACAATTGAAGACTATATCCTGGCCCACTGACAGCAGAGAGGCCATGAGAAGGTCCATGTTTGGCTGTAGATGCACTCCCCAAAGCAGGCGGCATGGGTGTCTCACATAGATCTCCTGGGAAACTCTTTTCCCTTGCTACAAGAAGACTCCCAGAACAACTCGAGTTTGGAAATGTCTTTGGCCTTTTTTTAAATCTTCTTGAGAACTTTTAAACATGAGCCCTGTATCTCCATAACTCCTTCTTCTGTTAAGTCCTGTGTTCCCTTCAAATTCATGACTTCTTGTTTAGTTATTATTGTTGTGTGTGTGTGAATGTGAGTGTGTACACACACACACACACACACACACACACACACACACACACACACACACGTAAATACAGCCCATTGAGTCCAGTTAGCATTTCTCATGTGCACACATGTCCAGGGCTGACCTATGAGGAAGCCTATCCATGGGGAAAACTGATTATTAGTCACTCAGAAGCTGTTGCCCACCTGTAGCTCTTCATGTATGGGTGGGACTTGTGAATTTCCTTCATCCGCACTGGCATGGCAACTGGCGGTGTCATGCCTGCTCGCTTAGGTAACTGTGTTGTTGAGATTTCATGGGTGCATTTCCCCTTTCGTTTCCAGGGAATACTTGGCTCCTTTTCATTCCGTTCTTTCTCACAGTGGATCAGAACAGGGCTTGTGATGGATTTGTGCACCACAGGCTACAGGAAGATGGAATAAAAGCTTTGGACAGGGATTGACACAAACTACATAGTAAACTGACTTTGTGGTCCACGGGGAGAATGGAAGTACTGCTCCCAAGGCTTCATGAATTTGAATTTTGTTTAGATCTTTCCATTTTATAGGCAATCTTTATGAGAAAGAAAGGGCAAAATAACATGAGTTACCTCCTGAGATGTCTAAAAGGATCAAGTGATCAGATAGGCCATATTTGCTACTTCCCACTGCTTATACAAAGGAAGTTCAGTAGAGTGAGCCATGATGATGGTGGGTGGGTGAAGACGACATTGCTAAATGTTGCTGTGTGAAAGGTCACGCTGGAACATCCTCTTCGAAAATAAGATTTGTCTTTGAAGCTAGAAAGTACACGTGGAACATTTCATCCCAACATGAAGCACAGCCCTCTTAAAAAGCCAAGAGTCCCAGGAATACTGCACTTTGCAGCCTTCTACAGGCCATAGATCCCCCAAATGGCCTTTGGTATAAAGAAAATAACACCGAATCGGGAGCGAGAGTAACTGAAAACCAACCACAGGTTTTCCCTGTAATATTTTGTCTCCCAGAATACACAGCTGCTTTCTTACCTGAGTGCTAGGGGTAATGAAAGCTACCTAGTGGGCCTGGAGATGAAGTGAGATGATGTGTCTTTAGAGTCCTGCACACAGAATTATCAAACAAGTAGCTGGTATTATGAGGGCTGCAGCAGCCAACAGAGCCATGTCTGGGGATCTTGGTCAGTCTGCTGCCTTGGTCTCTAGGCACAAGCCTGATGCAGAAGAGAACTTTAGAAAAAGAACCCTTAGAATGGAGAAATTCCTTTTTTAATGGGAACGTTCAGATGGCCTACAGATTTATTATGGTCTTTAGCATTAGAGAGTTACATGCCTTCCCCATTGGTCACCACAGTGCGGTCCTGTTCAGTGTGTCCCCAGCTCATCAGGGCCTTGGGGATATGTCAAGAGTTCTTCCCCTCTGAGAGTCCAGCATGGGTCCTGAGGTTCTCAGGAACTGCAGTTGACTGCCTTAGAGTGAATGGTAAGACACACAACACTGGGATGTTCATGCTGGGAACCTGGGGATCTGTAGACTGAATGGCAGGGGTTAAAAGTGGATTTCCCATCCAGTTCTTGGTGGAGAGAAAACACACCAACTTTTGCTATCTGGTATGTTCGCTATGGGTGCATGGGAGATGACTTTCATCAACTCATGAATCTTCTGAGGTTGGTTGGTTTCTGTCCTGTGTTCCAGAGAGCTTTGTCTTCAGTGAAGGGATGCTGAATGTTGTCCTGTTTGCATTTTCTTATTTTGTTAGTATAGAGAGGTTACATTCACTTTGGAATACGGAAGCAACCTTGCATCACTCAGATAAACTTTATGTGGTCCTGTTGTTTATATTTTTAAATACTGCTGTATCCTCTATATTACTATTTTGTGACAGATATTTGTGTGTAGGTTTGTGGGGTAAGCTGTTCCATAGTTTTTAGTATTATATTTCTCCAGTTTGGGTGTCAGCATAGTTGCTGAGCTCATAAAATAATTGGATGAATGACTATACTTCTTCAATCCTTTGAAAAACTTTTCTAGATTTAAAGTTTTTTTTTGTAAAGTCTGACTGAATTTGCTCTTTGGTCTGGTGATGTCTTCTTGGCCCACTATGAAGCTATGAGTTCAGTTTCTTAAAAGGTAATGCATATTTATTTCTACTTTAGTGTCTTGGCTTTTATCTTAAAATGAAACCCACTTCCTTTGGACCCCTACTTTCCATCACTGTGGCCTGTGGACAACAATTTGGGTTTTCACAACTTGATGACAAATTATTTTCCTGAGCTCATAGGCCGGCTTTCTGTTAGATAAGAAAGTGTCATGTGCTCATACCTTCCTTTTTTGTTTCCCCCAGCAGATGTTTTAACCACATTCTCATCTCTAGGATCAGTGATAGGGACTGTGGGCTGCAAACTGAGCAAGGAAGTGTCCCTGGGTGCAAGGAAATTCCCTGTAAATGAGAATAACGATGAAATGCCTGGCGAGGCTGCAGTGGGCCTGTGTGAGGAAGTATGGTGGGCAGAACTTGGGGAGAGAGAATAAGGAGAGAAACAGTGACCAGGAGAGGCTGGGGGATGCGTTTAAGACGAAGGGGCATTCGAATGGAACTTAAAGGAGAAGAAGAATGCATATGACATAGGGGAATGCCGTCACCTGAGTTACCAGACAGAGATGTGTGAGGGAGGGAGCCCCTTCAGCTTCTAGTAGGGTGAGAACATTTACTTCAGGAGTTCATTGTTTTAATCAAGGGGCCAGCCATCTAACGGGGAAAGTTCAACACTTCCCTTCCTTTAGATGCCACAGCCCTTCTGTTTTTGTGTTTCTCAGTGGTGGTTGATGCCTCTGGTATGACCTTATTGCGGAGTGGACTTTGAGTTGATTACTGTTCTGTGGTGAGTCCAGAATATTTTGGCTTTTTCTTCATTTCAACTACCATTTTCATAGTTGTAACAATAAATGAGCATCTTCTTCAAAAAAGAGGTGGTCCTTGAAATGGTTGTGAAAACTCCACTCCAACCAAAAGCCAGGGAAAGTGACTTGTTGGTGGAGAGGATGGGCAGGGAGAGGAGGGGGGGAGAGACAATGTGGGAATCAGAACACCCGGGTGGCTGTGCCAATGAGGGTGCTGTAGAATTTCTACCAAAGTCCACTGATTGTAACCACTGTTGATATTTGCTTGAGTGTGTTTTCTGTACCAGGCTACCTTAATCTTCTCTAACCAAGGTGAACTGGGTTCCCTGGACCCTTGCTATCTCGTGAGAAACAGTGTCGTTGTAGCAATTCGTGAACACCCCTGCCTCACCTAGGACTCCTTTAAAGTCACATATCAGATATTTACATTACGAGTCATAACAGCAGAAAAATTACAGTTATGAAGTAGCAATGAAAACATTTTATGGTTGGGGGTCACCACAACATGAGGAACCATATTAAAGGGTTCCAGCATTAGGAAGGTTGAGAACCACTGTTCTAGAACCTTGTGTTGTAAAAGCTGTGTCTCTGCTTGCCCTGCTGAGGATGTGGATACTGGTTTCGTCACTTTGCACACCCATGCCGGCTTCCAAGTACATCTGTTTCCATCTACCAGCTTTGCAGATTCATTGCTTTAATTAATTAATGGAAGAGCTTTGGAAGTTAGCGCCTCTGTCCTCAATTTTCATTTAAAGGTACCTTGTGACTTCTGTTTTAAAAATAGATGCTATTTAATTGATTGGCTTACTGCTCTCTGATCCTAAGGTAAAGCTTAAAAGGCTCTGTGTCAGTATCAGTGATTTAAGTATTCATGAGTGTTTAGGTAAAGCCTGGGAGCTTAGAATTACTCTGGTGTGGCTGATTTTTAGCCAAGATTTTTAGCATCAGAAGTATGCTCATTAAATGGATATGGTCAATTAAAAGGAACAAAGTATTATTTGGGGTTTCAAAAGTATCAGTGTGCGGCTGGAGAAGTGATTTAGTGGTCAAGAGCGCTCAGACCAGAGTTCAATTCCCAACACTCAGGTTGAACAGCTCACAACAGACTTCAATCCAGATCGGGGGACACTGCACCCTCTTCTGGCCTCCAAGGACACCTGCACTCTCTCTCTACACACACACCACACACACACACACACACACACACACACACACACACACACACACACACACAAACTTATTGTTTTAAATGTCAATTCATTACATATATTCATTATTCCTTGCGTGTTGGAATCTGTGAAAGAGTACTGACAGGCTGTAGTGGACACAGGATGCTTGTTGTCACCCTCACAGAGCCTGCGTTCTGGGGATGCTCATCACTCCTAAACATAGCCTGTGAATCCACAGTGATGTATTCCTACCAAGCTCTGCGAGTTTTTGCTATAGAGGTCAAAACTTCATTTAGTAGTGCTATTACAGATAGCTGACCATGACAGGTGGTTAATAAATACTAATTTTCATAAATTACCTTTGATATCCCCCTATTAAGGCAGAATAGGAAGGAAAAAGCATTTTAGTCATTGTAGCAAAGAAAGCTTTTGCTCACTAAAATCTATATTTTTCTTTCCCTTTTTTTAGGGATATTGGCTTAGGCTTCATAACCTCTGACCAGGAGGAATGTGTTTTAGTCTAAAATGTCAGTGGAAGGGCTGAGAGTAGATTGGTGACCCAGGACTTTGAGAAGTATCTTTCCTATTCTTTTTCTTTCCATTGCCTGGTGTCCACACGAAGACTGGGTAAGAGACAGCAGAGCCGCAGAACTCACGCACACACAGGAAGCTCCCTGCCCTGGTCTAGGGAAGGAGGATGATAGAGACAACTATTCTGTCAGGCATTAAGTGGTAGGGCTAAATTGTGGAACAGCTTGTATCGTTCTGATTCATATAAGACAGCTCCAAAGCTGCTTCTGAAAAAACATTGTAAACTTTCAGGGTTTATGCCCAGATATGCCATCATTTGTCAAGGATAACACATGATCAGTAGCTAGGTCCCTCTAAGTGTCCATGAGGGGTGACAGGTAAGCGCTATCAACCTCGTTTCAGGTATGAGTACTGATCTTTGTGTATGTCTTGTGGCCTGCCAAAGTTTATAAGCCTAGATGGCAAGGCAGCTAATACTGTCACTAAGGTTTCCTGGCTGATCCTCAGTTCCGTCACTCTGCCTGTCTGAACCACCCTCATTCTATTCAAATCTGAATTTATAACAGATACTCATCCACTGTAATGTTGAGTGCTTGCACATTGCCTGCCTTCTGTTCCTGGGTAACTGTGTCCTGAACGGAGACCTAGCCATGGCAACATCCCTGTCCTGTTTAAAAGCATGGAAGGGCCTCAGTGAGTACGTGAACGGTGTGAGAAGACATGACCCAAGGACCAGGATGGACCTGCTCTACTCAGGCATTCTGTACTCTAAATGAAATGGCAGCTTGCATTTGTGGAAAGAGGGAGAAGGAGGGAGTATATGGAGAGAGAGAGAGAGAGAGAGAGAGAGAGAGAGAGAGAGAGAGAGAGAGAGAGAGAGAAGGAACACGCAAGGACAGTAAGAGACAATGTTGGTGCAGGGAAGGAGTGATGGTTTCCCATATCAATAATATTTGAACAATGAATTGCTGTGTATAAAAATGCTAGGTCACTGTTAGATTAAGATACTGAAATGGCCGTCTGAGAGGGATCAGGAGAGAAGACAAAGCCATTTTACACAAAGTTAGCAACTGTTCCTGGGGTCCTTGAGTGTTGAGCATCATGAGCCAGTACCATCATTCCAACCCCTTTCTGTACAAAGTTGAAGCTGTGGGAAATGTGAAAGGCTGGTACATCGAACACCCACATACTCGTTACCCGCGTCTGCTCTTGGAATTTTGGTACATTCACTGTTGCTGTGAGCCTATGTGTGTGTACGTACAGCTCTTAATGAGATACTTAAAAAATTTTGCAGACACCATGACACTTCTTTCTTAAACACCTCAGTCAGCATCTCCTCTGAATAAGAATGTGTTTCTGTGAAATCTTATTAGTAAACCTATGAAAATTGACACAGCCTCGAAGTCTTCCTAATTCTATAGCCCACACTCCAGCTTTCCCACTCTTCTCCGTGTGTCCCCTGTCATCTGGTATCCCGCCGAGGTCTACATGCTTCAGTCTATCAGTCTTCTTAAATCCAGGGCAGTGGTTCCCGGGTCCCACCCTGGGCACTGCTATCATTAGGAGCCCCAGAAAGTTTTGTCAAAGATGGAAACACTGGCGTTGAGCTCCATATCCACGAAAGAGGGACTCTGGACCAGACCCAGCAGTCTGTTCTGAAAACACACTTAGTGGTTCTGACAAAACTCAAGAACCACTGGATCAGAACACACTTCCCACCTTCTTTTTGTGACATTCAAGATTTACATATGTGTGTATATTTGTATGGGTACACGTGTGTGCTCAGTGTGCAGACATGTGCAGGTCAGAGGACTCCTTCAGATATTATTCCTCACCTTCTTCCTTTTGTGGGCTGGTGTACGTAAAAAAATGTGTGTGTGGAGGCCAGGGGTTCATGCTGGGTATCCTACTCTCTTCCTGTCCATCTCATTATTTGAGACCAGCAAATCCAGAACTCCACCTGTCTCTGCCTCCCACCCTAGTCCTGTGGTTATATACGTGGGGTTACAAATGTATACCACACCTGGCTTCTTCTGTGGGTGTTAGAGAACTAAACTCAAGTTCTCTGCTTCCATGATTGACACTTCACCATTACATCTTCTCAGCCCCCTTACTGGGCCCATAACATTGTCAAGTGGGCTGGAGTAGCTGGCCAGCGATTTTCAACTGATCTACTTCTTGCTGCCTCCCCTCTTATCATAGCTGGGATTTCAGCTAGCACGGACCCTTTGGTTAATGGCATGTCCAACATATAGACCCCACTCATATGCTGCTACACTTGTCTTTTTACATGGTTCTGTGAATATAAACTCAAGGCCTCATGCTTGTAAGACATGTGTTTTCATAACTGGCTCATTCTATCAGTCTGGCCTTTTAGATCTATCTTTCTTTCTTTCTTTCTTTCTTTCTTTCTTTCTTTCTTTCTTTCTTTCTTTCTTTCTTTCTTTCTCTCTTCCTCCCTCCCTCCCTCCCTCCCTCCCTCTCTCTCTCTCTCTCTCTTTCTTTCTTTCATCCAGGTAAGTTTGGTTGTATAATAAATCACATTGAACATTTTTGTTCTTATTGTTTCCTTGTGGTTTGATTCAGGGTTAATATCCTGGTAAGCACAGGTGAAGCTGGATGTATTTCATAGCATCATGTTCACAGGCTCATGATAGTCATACCTTTGCTAGCACGGACGCTTTGGTTAATGGCATGTCCAACATATAGACCCCACTCAAAAAGTATATGTCTCCCTTTATCGTTAGGAATGTTAACTTGGTGACAGCCTGTTTGTGTGACAGTTGTCTTTCTTGGTGAAGCTCCCTCTGTTGACAGTAACCACCTGACTTCTTGCTTTGGCGTGGGCTGCCTCCTGGCTTCCTCATTCCTTCTATATCACTGGTTACTTCTAAGATCACTGCCCCTCTCCTTTGCATTTGGCTGTAGGTTTTAGGAGTATTGTTTCATTCAATGCATCTAATGAACAATTATTCTTGTTGCTATTTGAATTTATGCTACATTTGGTGCTAGAGTGCATCCTCACCTTTTTGTGTCCTTTTCATGATCTCTGCCATGACAAGGTGTCCCTGGTTTTCTCTGTTTCCTGTACCACCACTCAAATTGGCTGTCCCTTCAAGGAGCTCTGGTTATTTGTAGTATGCTGGGAGGCCTGCACACACTCATACATATCTATTTCCAAATTATGGTTTCTTATAGATCCCCATCCACATCCCTTTTCCTCTCCAACCCCTCCAGTTTTCCAGGGTAGCTTTAGACCTATGTGACTTCAAGCCATAGGAGTGTATTATCTTTCTGTTCTGGTCAGAGGTCAGCTACAAGTTTCAACTGCACTAAAATTGGATTGCAATTTTTTTCTGAAGGACCAACAGAAAAATCTGTGTTCTTACCTTTCCCAGCTTCTAGAAGCTAGCTTTTGCCAGCCTCTAGAAGCCACACATATTCTGTGGCTCTTGGCCCCTTCCTCCATCTTCAAAGTCAGGGACTTTGAATCTCTGTAACCTTGTCTCTTGCTGTGACCACAGCCTTAAATGTTTTCCTCTTTTAAGAACCCATATTATTAGATGGAATCTGATCAGAGAATTGGGGATACTGGTTCCATCTGCAAATATGTACTCTACATCTACCTTCATTGTCTCCTTTCCCATGTCAGGTGACATATTTCCAGGTTCTAGGCATTGTACTATAGAAATCTTGGAGGGCATTATTCTGCCTCCCACATCCTCCCCCATTCTTTATTTCTTTTTTTTCTCATCATAAACCGAATTCTAAGAACTGTGGTGAACTTAGCTCTGCTACCCTATGATATTCCTACAAATACCATGAACATGATCATACCTGTGGCCCCAAGAAGCAATCCACCACAGACTTCGAGATTTCTCTATATTTTTTTTTTAGAATTGAGAATATGCTGTCATTTGGGATGTAGCTAACGGACACATGTCCAAAATTAGCTTCTTTGTATATTTATGCCATTAATTTACTGTGCAATTTGGTTAATTATATTCAGATTGGGGGGGTTGCTTTTGAACCAAATCTAATATTTGCATTTACTTTTGAATATGTAAAATGTATAGACAAAAAGAGACATTTTAGAATGTTGGTTCTACCTTGATCCCTTCCATATTATTTCTACCTATCCACTACATATTCTTATGGTCTACAGTTAGTTCTAATTTTTTTCTTTGTAAAACGTGCAGATGAATGTGTGACATGTTTATCTTATATTTACTTCATACACCAAAGTATCTGAGTGAATAATACTTCTTTGCTTCTTGCACTTTTACCGGGTAGTATAGGTAGGTAGATAGACAGGCCAACAGATACTCACACATATACACTATATCCTGGACCACTCTACATCATGTGATCATAGGGATCTCAAAAGGGGTAATTATCAAATATTAATGCTCTTTCCATATTACTTAACTTGTTATAAGAAATACATATTTGCAACTGAACGCAATCAGAAAGAAAATACATCCCAAGGAAATGCCTTTTGGCATGTCTTCTGCCCAGCCCCTCACCGTGCCAAGACCCATCCAACTAACTGTTCCCATGTTTGCAGAACATTTTGTACATGGATGTACTCTTGCCCCTTTTTAATCGCAGCTGATTGTATTTGACAAGCCATCTCCCTCTCTGGCTTCTCACTGCTCCTAATCCGGAGTCTGGTTCTCCTTTTCTAATCACTGACCTTTCCAATCACCTGGTGTTTTCCCATTCTTACTCATTTAGTTTAAAATTTCATTAGGGAATTATTCAGTTGGTCTATTTTATGATGAATGAATACATACATATATGTATATATGTATATATATATATATATATATATATATATATATATATATATATGTATATTTAAAAAAGAAAACAGCATGCTGGCATGTACCAGGGCACTAGTTGGTCCCTAGGAAAGTTGAAGCAGGTCAGGAAGAAAAACGGAGCAGAGCTGTTTTGATTCTGAACTCAAAACTCCAAAGAAGGCAAGAAGCCATGTGAGGACTAAGGATGCTGTGGATTCTAGAAGGAGGGGTATAGGACTAACCACAAAGAGAATGGAGGGACACAGAGAAAAAAAGGCTAGCTAAGCCAAGGTCAATCACGTGAGGCAGTCCAGTATAGAACACCTGTGAGACTGATGCACAGTGGAAAGAACAGCCTTCTGGAATGTTCTCCTGGCCCAAGAAACCCAGACCTAAAGAGATGGATATGTTTTATGTGTCTTCACTCTCTGAACCTCTGTTGTTTGGCTCCACCTCCCTTCTCTGATTGACAGGATCTGCTTGTGCTCCCAGGGAAACCCTTAAAGATCCCTCAGGTGCCACCCTTGTCTGGGGCAGGAGGGCTCCTGCTTTCACAGTACTTTCAAGTCAGGCCACTGTCACAGTTGGGGTGGAGTGTGTGTCCTGGTGCTTCCTGGCCTCCTCCGGTCTAGCCATCTGTATCTGTGTAGGTGTCTCCCCAGCTGTGTATGAGTAGGTGCCCAATTCGGCATCAGAGCACTGTTTAAATTTAAAATCAATAAGAAAGAAAAGTAAGCCAGTGAGTGGCACAGGCTGATTAAGTGCTGTCTGTACGAAGAGGCTTATCCTCTGCCACATTTCTGTTGAAATCCTGAGAAATGCGAAGAGGATGGAGCGAAGCAAAAACATTAAAATTGATGTCAGGTAACAAAAGCAGTAAAGCAGCTGCACCTTTGACAGGTAATCAGGAACTGGGAGACTTTCGGTTCTGATTTAGCAAAGTAAGGTCAAGATGTTCACACACACAGCACATGTGACAGTCTACAAGAGGACAGACAGAGCACATGCTCAGAACCACTTGTGTACATACACTCAAGAAGTTCCCCTACATTGTTACCATAAACACGCAACTCTTCCGGCTGCCCACTTGCACCATACTTTGATTTTGATGAAAAGCTAGCAGTACACGGGAAAATCTTTTCATCAGAAAACTCAGTAAGGAAAACAAAAAAGCATTCCCAAGACATTGTCATGTATTACTGGTTATTTTTTGTGGTTAAAAGAATTATTTGAAAACAAAGAAACCATTCACAAAGCCTCCAAAATACAAAAGATTTAATAACATTTACATCTGTGTATCAGCCATGTCTGTAATGCAAGTCATGAATAACACATAAACCAGAGCCGAGAAAGCACAGACGTCCTCACACATCATTTAAAATCCAACCCACCCCATTGTCGGTGGAATCAAACCCACAGCAGGAACAGTTCCAGTTCATACACACACGATACAGTCATTGGACATGAAAACATATTAATATGTTCCTCAAGATTCAGAGATAGATAGCAAGGTTCACTAAACTGGTCCAGCTTCTCAGTGGAAAATCTGTCTGGTAAGTCCCTCCTGAGCTGCCTCTAGATTCTGAGGAAATCACAGAATTTGTCTTGGGTGTCACTGTTCAATTAAGTCTGCACTTGGGGCTCAGTCTTGCCCCCATGCTGTGCTGAAAATGGAGGAAAGTTGGCTTGTGAAGATGGATCCTTGTTACAAGTAACTTAAGAAGAAGTAAAGAAGTCGAAGAACTTGCTGGTGAGGACTACAGAACTCCAGGTGGCATCAGTGGCAGCCCACCCTACAATCAGGTCCCTCCATCAGCTAAAGTGGCATCTCTGGATGCCCAGGAATCTTCTCAAATTTCAAAATGCTGTGGATCTTTAGGTTCGGTCAGTCTGTGGTCTGTCTCTGGACCAGCCTCTGGTCCATGATGGAGAAAGATGAGTTGAGAGAGGGATGATCTGGGACACTTGAGTGCTGGGTATTTGTTATTCTTCAAATGGGTGTTTGCTGTTTGTTCCTAGGAGCAGGGAGGACATTAAAACAAACGTTCACCTTACATTAGTCTTTCTTTCACTTGATTCTCTGCCCAACTTCCCTTTCCTCTCCTGCGCACTGCATTTCTTCTATTACAGGGCCTTCCTCTATGGGTGTCCCAGCATGTAGAAGGAATTCCCTTACGTATCTCATTTCAATATGATGTTTCAGGTATTTCACGGTGGCAGAAGGTTAATAGTCCTCTCTCTGTGTACTTTAAATGCTCACTTCCCAGATAGTGTTTCAGGGCAAGTGGAGTGTAATTGCTAAATAATATAGTCATTCTTGTTTTAAATGAGAAATACCCCCATTGTTCTTGATGCCTGTGTGTGAGTGTGTGTGTACATGGGCAGGCCTGAGAGATGAGGCTTCCACAGAGAGGGAAGCCACAGCCATCCTGGGGGAGTTTGCACATTTATGCATTTAGGTTTTAAATGTCGTGTTGCATCCTGGGCCTTTTAGGCACTTGGGATTATGCATAATAGATGACCTGCATTTACAGGGATGCATGCTATACAGATGTAAATGTTATTATAGCTTTTATATTTTATGTTCTTGTTGAAAGATCATTTTGTCTTTGAGTAATACCACCATTCAATTCTTTTTTTTGGTGGGGGGAGGGGTTATCTTTAAAAGAGAATATGAAATGGATATTGCACATCATATATTTCTTAAAAGTAATTTGGAATTTTAGGGTCTGGGATTGGGGCTGACTGATACACTGCTGTGGTGAGATATGACCCCTGGAAAATAGCAGCACCGGCACATGCCTGCATCTGTCCAACCCCATAACTCACTTTCACATTGGATTATGGATGTCTGCATTCACTGAGTCTATCTTCCCTTTAGGTATTATTTCAGCCCTTTGAGATAATAAGGAAAGTTTAATTGCGTTGTTAATTGATTTTTTGCACAACATTATTACCTTGATTGATTGCAGAGTTGATGAAAATGTTAGACACAGGCAGCGTGGAGTCTCAGCCGGGCAAGGAGTGGGAGCCTTGTGGAGAATAGATAACCTTGATGTTAAGAGCTATATCCTTCAGATATGTCTTCCCTTGACATATTGATGGCCCTTGAAAAGGGAAAAGCTGATTGTATGCAGAATGCAATCATTAAACCCACTTCAGCTCACTGTTGATTAATTTGTTTTTTCCTGAAGGATCTAGTTATAGGGAAGGCCTCACTTGTACCAACCGCAGCCATTTCCTAGGCCCCAGATGGCTTAACCCTCTAGGTGAAGAGAAGGAATGAGGTTGGTGTGTCTGAGATGGGAAGACTGGATCAGGGTGGGCAGAAGGAGGTTCTTGATGCTTACAGGGCATCTTCATCTCCCAGGGAGTGCTCACTCATTTACCACAATGTGTATTTCCTCCAAAAGCAGTTAATTAAAATGTCTATACATTTAGATGAAGTGTCTATACCCAGAAACCCTAGACTGAGACCTAGGATATGTGACACAGTAGTTCTGATTTGTCTAGCAAGGCTTATTCTCCAGCCTCTAGTGGTGTAGATGGAGGA
Organism: Peromyscus maniculatus bairdii; assembly: GCF_049852395.1. NCBI lineage: Eukaryota > Metazoa > Chordata > Mammalia > Rodentia > Cricetidae > Peromyscus > Peromyscus maniculatus. Next base: position 37,556,154 of record NC_134860.1, on the reverse strand, counting down.
CACATGACAGGCATTTTTGTTATTTAAAACTTATACAAGATTACTCCCACAACTGGTGAATTGGGGTGTCACTGGTCTGTCAGTAGTCTGTGTAGACATATATGTCAGTCACTTTCTGTCACTGTGGTGGTAAAATGAAAATGACCCCCATAAGCTCATAGAGAGTGACACGAGCAGGAGGTGGCCTTGTTGGAGGAAGTGTGTCACTGGGGGTAGGCTTTGAGGTTCCAGAAGTTCTTTCAGTAAGTCTATCTTCCTGCTGCCTGTCAATCCAGATGTAGAACTCTGGACTCCTTCTCCAGCACTATGTCTGCCTGTACGCTGCCTGCCATGATAAGAATGGACTAAACCTTTGAACTGCAAGCCAGTCCCAGTTAAATGTTTTCCTTTATAAGAGTTGCCGTGGTCATGGTGTCTCTTCACAGCAATAGACACCCTAAGACAGTCACCATGACTAGATGCCAGAGACAATCTGCAAAAAGGGAAATGGCTTTGGGGGATTCTATTTGTAACCAGCTGGCCCTGTTGCTTTTGGACCTGTGGTGAGATAATATACCATGGAAAGAGCTTGTAGCATAGAAAATCATACATCTTATGCAGTGAGTACAAAAGAAATAAAGAAACAGGGACAGGGTTCCTTTGTCCTCCTCTCCAAGGATGTGCCTACAACTATCTTAGTGCATCAGTCAGTTTTTCATCATGGTCACAAAATACCTGGGCAAAATAACCAAATGGAGAAAAGGTTTCATCTGTGGCTCTTGGTTTCAGTCTATCATGGCAAGAAAGATACAGTAGAGAGGCTTACTGGGAAGACGAGGGAGAGAATGCCCATGCTTCCAGATTTTGTCCCCTAGCATTTGGAATTAGTCAAGGCAGGTGTCTCTGTCATAAGCTTCCCTGGAAAAATCCCCACTTACTCATTGTCCTAGTCTCTGAGGTGCATTGTAGCTCCCATCAGTTGACAGCCAATCATCATACTTAGCTTCCTTCTACTAGGCCCCACTACATCCCAGCATCTGGGAATGAGTCTGTAACACATAGGCTCATGGGGGACATTAATGATCCAAACCATAGCGAGATGGGCAGGAGTGAGAATCTGGAGGTCACTAATGTCGTTGCAGTTAACTTCTCTCCTTACCCTGAATGAGTTTTTCTAGCTATCACTATTACTACCATAACTAGAACCATTTTCATTGTCCTAAAACACAGATTGATTGACAGACTCTGTTGACCTCCTTTTTTCATCCCACTTGATCTATCACTGTTCTACCCCTGAGGCTTGGAATACTAGTTTATGGGAGGGACTTGACTTTGCGAACTCCCACATGCAGTAATTCTAGACAACCACTGCCTTCTAGAGAGGGTGGGCAGCTTCCCCTGGATCCCCATCAGTTTGGATGCTTTTTACTTAGGGAGCATTCTGTCTTATTTTGCCCTTATCTTACCTCTGTGACTAATTTTTTAATTGCATAGCATTGTTAGAGGCCTACCAAAAGTTACATCATCTTCCTGGGGTCATGTGGGCTTCGAGGGCAAGAAGAGAAATGGTCTGGGAACACTCCTTCCCCGACTCCAGCGCGACAGAACCTTGTAGTGACTGGATAGTTTCTCCTGGCTACCCCATCTCCACCCTTCCAACTCTTTCTTCTCCTCAACTAACCACTGGCACTCGGAGAGTGTAATATGCACAGCCTTGGCCCTCAATTACCTTAATGGCTTATAATGAGATTTTGGCCAAGTAGCAGGTAGCTGGTTATTACTTCCTGCTCGCAGCGTGGGCAAGGTCTATGCTGTTAATTTGTGTTGCCGAATGTGGCTCCGAGCTGGGCATCAAACTGTCGGAGCCAGATGTATTCTATTAGGCTACACTGGACAATGGGCAATCTTTTCTTCCAGTATGGAGGCATGTTAACTTACCACAGGGTGAATCCTGACAAATCCAAGCCAATCAACTAAAAGGGGTAACATCCTATGCTATCTCAAAGTAGTATATTCCAGAGATAGATATCACCTGGTACCACCTACTGTCACTAATGTCCCTCTGCCTGGGACTGCTCCATTGACAGGCCAAACAAACAAAACAAAACAAAAACCAACCAACCAAACAAACAAAAAGCGCTTCTTACTATTGCTGGGGAGACTGGTAACATCATTAAGTTTTAATTAGGCTAGCTCTAATGAAGTCCTTTCTGATGTGCTTTGTATTTACTAGGTCTCCAGCTTGGGTAAGAAATAAGGTTCAGAAAGTTCACAGTGATCTTAGGAGTTTTTTTTTTTTTCTCTTGACGTGCACACGTGTGCATATATACACACACATATATGTGCATATGCATCATACATGAGCGATGGGCAGTTGAAGACATTTGGGAGTAGAATTTGCTAGTGCCCAAGTATTGTATTGTGTTTCCGCAATGATAGACTTTTGGATATTAAATTAAATTAAATTAAAATTTTTTTAAAAATGTAAACTTCTTCCAGTTACATCAAATATCAACAGATTCTCTTTGTTTTTCTTGGGGAGAAGGCACTTTTGAATGCCTGGGATTAGGAAAGATTATGGTACCATCAGTGTAAAAATGGTTCTTTAGGATTCTAATGGACATCAGATGGCGGCTGGGCCAAGACGCCCAAGGAGCAAGCCCTTCTCCTACCCCTTTAAGGGACTGACCCACAAGGACCTCAGTTGTTGCCAAATCTGCTTAATTTATTTGAGAGTTCCATTCTCTGTCTCTGTCTCTTTTCTTTCCTAGCAGCCTGCTATTTATTTGCCACAACTCTTTTGAGAAATTTCAGCCCAAGGAGCCACAGAGAACACAGCCCTGCCTCCACCTTTTGATCTGCAAGAACAGATCTGAAACTCAAAAGTGAATGTCTTTTTGAGGGCAAAGCCTGCATCCCAGTTCACACTCTGCAGGGCGGCCTCACTGTTCAGGTGTGTTCCTAGAGGGGCCTGTCAGTTTTGACCATCTGGAAACTTGTTTTCCTAGGTTCCCCTGCCCTGTACTCCATAAGCCATGTTTTCCAGGCTCACCTCCGGTCTAACCCCATTCTTGCCGTCTTTTGCCCTGTTAATGCAACCAGCCCGCCACTAAAGGAAAAAGCATAAATGTCAAAGTATTGAGGAACTTGTTTGTCTCTTCTTGCGGTGTTGGGGATTGAACTCAGGGCTTGGTATGCACTAGGCAAGAGCTCTACCCAGACTTTGTTGTCCTTATTTATTTTAGGTGCCATTTGTTTCCTGGCTGTTCTTGGTAAATTTCCATTTACCAGAGTACAATGCAGTAAGACCCTCAATTAACCAGACACTTTGTGTCTCTGAATTTAAATACCAATAAAAATAAGGTCATTTACTTTACCAAAGAAAAGGGTGGGGCTTTCAGGTTGTTCTAGAACAGTCTTTCTTAAAGGTGATTCCCCAAAAATTTGCCAAAATAAGCAACTTTTTGGACCCAAACTCAGACCCACTAAATGGGAAGTTTTGGGGGGTGATTCCCATGTAGGACAAGTCAGAGAACCAATGTCCAAGGGCCAGCACACCTAGCTCTTTGATGTGTCAAATGTATGGAAAATGCTTGGCTCAGAAGTATCCTCAGGCATTTCACCCAGTCCACAAATAGCAGCTTCGAAATGGGGAGACATCTTAGTGGGAAGCAGACACAAGGACCCGTTCCATCTCTTAGGAACAGCATGATAAGGCCAGGCATGCTGGTGTGTGCTTGTAGCACCAACCTAGGGATTGCTGGGCACTCAGTGTAGCCTAAGGGGTAATCTGTAGACCAACAGAGCCTGTCTCAGAAGGAAAAAAAAATGAAAAATGACACGTGAGGCTAACCTCTGACTTCTACCACCCCATACAAATTATGCGCTGAACACCTACAACATAACCTAGGCTCCATGGCATGTGGGAACCTGCTGTCTCCACCCTTTTGGAGTTCGTGTAGAGAAAAGATGCTGTGACCTTCATTTGTTGACTGCAGTCTTGCCGCCCCAGATACACTTCTTAATAGTACCATCCTCACTGAAAACACTCAACTGCTATATTTATAGGGAGGCTATCTTAACTTTCTGCTTCATCATGAGTTAATAATCTAATCCATTAGCTCGGCCCAACCTCTCCTCCGTGCCTGGTTAGTCACATGACTGTTACACTGAGGGAATGCTGGGAAGGAGGGCAGGAGTCCTGTCATGCTGGCTAGAGCCACAGCCCCACCCCGTACTATGTGAGCTGGGACCCAGGAACTGGGATTTGTTTGTCTTCTCTCCTGGGTGGAATCCCCTCACCTGTTTTCCTCCATATGATTCTAGTTTAAAAATGCTGTTGGCTAGAATTTAAAAACATGTTCTACATGACGGTCTATGGAAGCTGTAAATATCAATGGCCCTTATGGGACGGGAGGACAGTCATTTGTTGTTCTGGGTGTGAGAGATGTCTTGGGATCAGACATTCTGAGAAGGGCAGACAGTGGTCGGGTTTAAGCAAGGAAGGCCTGCCCTCAAAATGAAACAGCCACGATTTCTGTGTATTGACCCAAAGTTCACTTTAGTCAGAAAATAAAAATAACTTTAAAAGGATGCTCTCTGAAAATGGCGAACACCATGTCAATGGACGTCATTTTTCTTTGGGGATGTCCATGGGGCAAGTGCTTTTTGCTTGTGTTTTCTTTCTTTAAGAAGGGATCTGTCTTTATTAGTTTGCATGTTTCTTTGCATTTATGCAGGTGATATAAAACAACAACAACAAAATCCAACCCTTGAGCTAAGACTAATTATAGCTGATAAGGAAAATCGGTCCCTGAAATTGAGGCAGAAGGAACTTAAAAGTGTCAGAGAGAGAGGGGGGCCTTTGGTAGCCTCAGTCCCAGATAGCTTTCAGCCCAGATTGGGTAAACATGACATATTGATCATTACAGAACGTGTAATTGGTGACCACAAGCACAGTGTGGCTTTAATGACCTTCCCTGAATAGTTGCCCTTATTTATATAAAGAAAACTGTAGCTGTTTCCTAACTGCATGCTGCCCTCCAGTGGCCATGATTCTGACTTCAAAAGATGAAGTGGAAAAGATAATGGTGGAAGGGGTGCTTGCTCGCGTTCTCTCTCTCTCTCTCTCTCTCTCTCTCTCTCTCTCTCTCTCTCTCTCTCTCTCTCTCCTGAAAGATTTATTTCTGAGTTCTCTTGAAACAGAAGCGTGATGTCTTCCCATTAGACCACTGCCCATTTTGACTGACAGCCGGGGTGAGATCCGCCCATGAGCTGCTGGAAAGGCACCTCAAGAGTCACACCTGATTGGCATCCCATCTCAGCACTCACTTTGGAATCCAGCTGTCTCAGATCCATTATAGCCCCCTTAGAAGAACAGCATTCATGCCTTGCTGGCTCTGAAGGCCCCATTACCCTCCGTAAGAGAGTAGCAAAGGATGAGCCCAAGTCCTGTTGTTGGTGATCTTTGAAGTTCCCAGGAGGCCCCGGGAGCCTGTGAACAAGATTGAACAAATAAATAATACATTGGAAAAATAAGCTATAAAAGCAAAACTTCCTTTCCTGCCTGAAATGGATCGATGCCTGGTTATTGTCACCTTAGGGAGACCAATCAGAACCTCATTTTCCTGCTCTGTAAGTGAAGGACTTCCCTCTAAATGAGCATCCTTAAATTCTCTCCCAGCTGGAGAGTTCTCTGGTACAGTGAAGGAAATACTTTCCAAGGACAATTTAGCATTCTGTGTCTTAGCAGGGAGTTCAGCCAAGGAAAAAGTGATGCTTACAGCAGGGCGGGAGTAAACAGCTCTTTAGGACATCGGGAGGAAGATGATCTCTGCTCTCATTTTCACTTGGGACAGAGACCCGAGAATGCAACTAAATGAATAAAGCTTGAATCAGTAAGATTTATGAATTTATTCCTGAAGAGACAGGGGACTTGCTTGAGCAAGGAAGTAGGGAAACTGGATTTGGTCTCTTATTTCTATTATGTTGCTGTTGGATTGAGATATAATGAGTGTAGGTGAGAGGTAAATTGATTGGTGATGTTCAAAGCCAAAAAGGAGTGAGCATGCATTGGCTCTGAGGCTCTTCCATGGAAGGCTTGCTTACTTCTAACAAGCGCACACACACACACACACACTAAAAAGGAGATTGAAAGGGCTTGATGTGTGAGCAAAGGCATCCGGGCTTTCCTTGCCAGGATTCTTGATGGAGACATGTACTATCATGTCTAAGAAGGTCCATACCATCTTCTACCTGGCCATGACATCCAGCAGGAGGGGTCCCAGGAGTCCACTCAAAGGGTAAAGACCTCTAAGACTTGTACACACATTCTGTTTTCTTCTAGAGGATTCCATGAAGGGAAAACTCAGCTTGCTCTGGGGAGAATGTGTGTGTGTGTTTCCTGTTGTCCTCTCTTTCCTAACTCTTTTTTTTTCCTGAAATAGCAAGCCTCATGTCAACTGCCCTGAGTGACCTGCTTTATCACCCAACAACCTGCTCTTCCCCCCCCAACCCCCACCCCCACCCCCTGTCTGGAGCCAAGGATGCTGTCTGTCACCATCACCTCCCTACAGTTAGATCCTTTCACTCTGGGGTTTTGCTTCCTTCAGATACCCTGTGAGGCCCAGCACCTGGCTGAGCAGGCTCCATAATCTACACTCTCAAGGGAAAGAGGTATGAGCCTCTTCTCAGGCCATCTCGGAAGAACTTGAGCACTGAGGCCAAGCGTACACTTCTCCATTAGTTTAAGCCGAGAGGCTCCTTCTCTGCTTCCTAACCTTTGAATTAATGGCCATATCACAGGATCTGACTTTGTTTTCATGGTGTTTACAGACAGCAGCTTGTCATGACCCCATAACTTGAGTCTTATTTTATATCTGGAATGTTCACCATCGGGCTGCAGGTGCTCAGAGACAAATAGAAGCAGCCCTTTAATTTATGGTAAGCATTGCTGGTAGAGATAATCAGCCCGAGGGGGAACTGACAGCAACCGAACCTTGAATCTAATATGATGTATTGCAGATAAAAACACTGACCCGAGATTTACATCCCAAGATCTTGAAAGCCAGACAAATTCATAGGGTGGAATTAACCTTGGTAGGAATAATGACAAATAAAATGAAATCGGCTAGAAATAAACACAATAAAATGTGACCAAACTTTCTCAGAAGGTTCAAGCTCTTCCGTTGTAATTCAGCAACATACAATTTCACTGCAGGAAGTGGGACTCGCTTTCAGCTAAACAGTAGCAGAAGAAGACGCTGCCGGGCAACGTTCATGGTTTGCAGAGCTGGAGGAGGAATATTACATGGCAAGGAAGTGGGCCGCACGGAAAACAGGGAGGAAAGGGTTAAGAATGGAGGAGGTTTGACTTGGCTTTGAAGAAGTGAGGAAGGAGTTAAAATGTCCAAATGAAACTTGCTGTGCATAATTAGTGCTTTCTCAAAAATTACCAGGCAAGTTTACACATGTTAGTACATGTAAGCCAGAAGCCAAAATACCCTTGAGGCCAAAATGGCAGCATTCAGTGTCCACCCCTACACAGTGGCAGGGTTCAGGATAGGCATACCCTGTGTCTCTCAAGAGCTGCTTTGTATAACTGGAGAAGTAGAGGGTGCACCTGGAGGCGGGCCCTGTTTCAGGTGGGACAAGGACAGTGTGCAGGGCATCTTCCTGTCATGGTGAGGAGAGCCGAAGCCAATGTTGTGAGTGCCGGCGAGTGTCATAGCAGCTGCGGTACCCACTTTCAACTGCAGATGATGATTATAAACCGAGACACCTCCCTCAAGTCATGCCTTACTAGTTTGGGAAGGAAGTGTCATTTTTTTCCTTCTCCACTGCCCCCCGGGGTCAAGTAGAAAGTTCATTTGACCTCTAGCCTGAGACTCGGGCAAATGGAGGACAAATATGGCTGGCGTGGAGGAAGAACATAAGTCTTCCTTCTAGAAAAACTGCTCCCAAGGACCCCTTCCTTTAGTCTTTTTTAAATCTCTGTTTCAGTTGTGCCTTGCTACTTAGTGGTTTATATTGAACCTTGTGTGGGACCCTGTAAGATGTGGGCTCTGCTAACGCCCTCGTGGACCCAGCAGCATATCCCATGGCTGGTGTCAGGATATTGATAGAGCGCTCTCTTGAGACCGTAAGATGCAGGTGTTTATTCCTTCCTGGGTACCGCGTCACTCATGGCTCCTGTATAACAATAGCCTGGGCCCGTGCTTTCTGGGGGATGTCCCTGTCTGGTACATGCTCTTCACAGTTCTGAAGACCAGATAGCATTCACTTGACTCTTCTCCCTCCAGGAGACACTGGGTTTGCTATGGTTTTGAGGGGGAGAGGTGTTCAGAATGAAAATACTATCCACATTGAAAACCAGAGACTCTTGCCTCGCCACCCCGTCTCTAATTTGTTAAGGCAAACATTTAAGCTGCCTACATTAAAAAAAAAATGTTTGAAGTGTAGGAAAGTTATATTAGAGGTTTAAGTATAAATGTACAGGACTGAAAATTCTGAATTTGGCAGGCTCTGTTTCAATTGTTTATGCATATGCAAACACTAAAATATATTCAACAGATTGCCATTGACTACTGCATCTGTATCACACCCCATTAGAACTGGGTATTGGAAGTGGGGGAGGAAGGACATGGATTTGCATAGTATCCCATGGTTACCTTGTTCTAGAAACTTCCACATTGGCCCAAAGGGACACTACTGTTACCTTTCCCTTCTCGGTTACCGGGTTTATCTCCCTCTTCAGAACACTGCATCTTTTTCTGCCAAGGCCACAGTGGTTTGCATCCTTTCTGTCTCTGTTCCTAACCATCTTTGTCATTGTCCAGTAAGTTCCAAGTGGTCACAATCAGGTCATCATCTGTTTGTCAGTGGGGTACTACACTCACATTCATGTCAAGAATGTTTAGGGTGGTGATTACTCTCAGTACTACTAGTAAGGTTAAGACTTGATTTTTTTCTGTTTTTCAAATCTGTGGCTCTAGCTGCACTCTTCCATCAAATGTGAACTCAGACACTCTGATGGTTAATTAGGCTCTCAACATGTTGAGTATGGGAATATGATATGCGAGATGTGATTTCAAAGCTAGGGCAGTTAGTGGTCAGGATGCCCAGCTATGAGTGTGAACTATGAGTTGCTGAAAAGTCAGCAGATACCCTTTCTAGGGAGAGTTTGGACTCCTCGTACAGGGTACCCTGACTCCATGCTATATTATAGGGATGTGAGTAGATGGATTTGAAAACCTAACTTAGTACACTTGGTCACATTGGGCACACCTCCTCCATCAGGAACCCATATGGACCCAATGCCCCACATTCATAAAAGATAAACATTAAAAAATACCAAATCACTTATTTCACAATTCAAAAGGACCCATAGTGATTATCTTTGTCTTCATTTATGAATAGTGAAAACAGGGAGTACAAAGGACCAGGGCACATGGTCAATAGACATTAAGGACAGACAGTAGGAATGGGAAGCCAGGATGGAATCGGTATGGGACTTGTAGAGAGGTATGTTAGGACCCCTTTTCCTGGACAGCAAGGATCATTCTCCTACCCTCCCCCACCCCACCCCCCACCCCACCCCCGCCTCCACCCTCCATGTCTCCAGAATGGTCCTTTTCACCACAGCCTTGCATTCAAGAGAAGAGGCTGATTCCCACTAAGCAGACCCAAGGTCATAGCTTAACCCACATCTCAGGACATCCATTGCAGAGGGTGGGAACATCGAGAAGATAAAGGACCTCTTTAAAACAGATTCTTCCCCACACACTGTGATGGGAAAGCTGGCTTCTGAAGAAAAATTAGGAGTTTCATCTGGCAGGAGAGGATTCCCCAGGGAACAGTACACTGTCATTTTTCAGGGCTCCCAAAAGACTCCCCCCCCCCCCCCGCACCAACAACTGCATGTTGGCCTGATGTATGGCCCTCCCTCCTCACTTACTATGACCAAAGCCTCATATTTTAATTAAAAACACTCTGTATGCCATTAAATATGTTGTCTCCTTCCATTTCTTCAACCATAGAGTTTGAGGAGATACAAACAAGAGAATCCATGGCAGATGTGTCCAAGGCCATGGTCTACAGAGTTGCCACCACCACGTCCCAGATTCCAGCCACAGAGACCCTCCCTACGAAGATACAAATGGCCCCTTCTGCAGCTTTCCCAGCCTCTGGCAGTTGCTATTGCTGAGGAGGAGGGCTGGAGTGGGGACAGGAACTACCCATATTACCATCTCCCTTAATTTATGAGCAGAATCTATGCCCTCACAAATGACTTCCTTGATAAAAAAAAGTCTTCTGACCACATGTGGGGTTGTACCAGGCTGTTTCTCTTTCTCTTCTTAATGTCTTTTTTTTTTCAACTACAAAAGTCAAATATTTTGGGTAGTCTCACCCCCATTTTGAGCTCTGATAGGAGAAGCATGAGAGGCAAAACTACCTTAATTTAAACATCCGTATATGACTCTGGTACAAAAGTATCAGCTTATTTTATGAGTCTTTAGTCTAAGCACCCTTGTCCCCAGACTAGTACCAGCAGCTGGGGTTCATTTGGGTTTGCCAGGCCACCCCAGAGCAGCCCCAGCCCACGAGAGTTTAATTTCTCCTTAACTGTTTAATTCAAGGTGACAGCTCCTAACACACTGGTCCTCTGCTCACCTTAAGTCACCCGGCTATTAGTAGGGAAGTGTCATCCCTGTACAGCCCAGGGTGAGATTGACTTGGCTTATCTGTGGGCCCTGTCCCCACCAAGGCCGCCAGGACCTTCATGGGCATGGCAAGTGTTGGGGTGACACGTTGAAGAAAGATTCTGGTGTGCAGGGCCCGAAGAGAAGAGCCACATGCTAGGGAGTGATGTCAGCTCGTGTTAGAGTCCCAGACAGTGCTCGGGTGTCCTTGGCATAATATGGCGCTGGTATCTCTGTCAGCATCTCTGTTTTCTGTCACCAGGCACAATCCAGGGCCTGTCTCCAGTCCTGACAGTGTCTTTTCAGATCAGGTTAGTGCCAGCCCAGAGACCAAGTCAGCTTCCCAGCACACAGCTCCTTTGTTTGAAGTCTGCCCTTTTGTCCTTAATGCACTCAATGTCTATTTAAATCTGACAGTGAGTGCAGTATCTGTTTTCCCATCAAGAGATCATTGACAATATTAATAACTCACGACTTTGCCTCATTTTCCAAGTGCTGACACCTAGCCACAGTCTCCTGCATTCATCAAACAGCCCTCTCTCACCAGGATGTCTATAAACGGTCTTGCTTCCAGGCCCAGAGAAACAGGGCAGGCCTTAAAGAGGACTTTTATCAATGCCAACCAGAGAGGATGGGTGAGTGTGGCTCAGAATGCAGCCTGGGTCCATGTTCCAGGAACACAGTTTCCATCTGCTTGCATCAAGAATGGAAATTCAGCATGGAGAGAGGTGGAGAGCAAAGACATAGAATCCTCGGATGTGTGGGCAGGTTTACCAGAGGGAGGGCAACCATGGCAGACTGTGGTGTGTGCGCGCACATGACTGCCTGTCACGCAGTGTGCTCATGAGAAGGACTGTGCTCTTTATGATATCTGGCAGCCCTATCCATTTTTTTTTTTAAATCCATGCTGTCCTGGTACTGTAGATAGAAATTAACATCCTTTGGACCATCCCTCTCGCGTTTTGGAGTTTGTTTGAATCAGCCAGGTTTAAGGCAGTGCCTATGGGGTTTCCCATGTATGGAGGTAGAATGTGCCCCGCCCAGCCTATAGATCACCAGGGTTCTAGCATCGGTGACGAGGTTAGTGCAATCCTAGGCTCTACAGAACACAATGAAGGAAGCAGCTCTGTGCCAAGAGCTGAAAGAATGGGTCACAAGAAAGAGATGAGTGCTGCCTCACACCCGCTCAGGAGTTCCAGGCATTAGACCAATACTGAACCCCAGAAACTGGGGACTAGGGCTGTGGAGGGGCAAGAAAGCCAAGTCAGGCAGGAAGAATGACCCACAATAAAGCAGTCCATGGCAACACAGCAAGGAATGAGCCAGGTCCCAAATGATGTCACCCTGTCCCTCTTCCAACTCTGAGAGCGCTTGGGATCCCAGGAACTTTCCAGTTTGCCTCTGACTATTCAAAGCAGGGCACATCCATAAAACTACCCTTAAAAGATTCTATAAATGGTTTTAATCCTTATTTAAGAACAAAGTTTAGGGGATGGGGAAGAGGGATGGTTAATAAAGTGCTTGCCATGCAAGCCTGAGGACCTGAGTTTGATCCCAAGTGCGTACATAAAAAGGCAGGGTATAGCTGTGTGCATCTGTATTTTCAAAGATGGGCTGAGCAGAAGGACCCTGGGGGTTGCTGGCCAACCAGAGAGCCACATCCATGCATTCCAGGCATATAAGAGACAAATATTTAAAAAAAAAAGGCAGATATGAATTGAGGAAGACAACTGATGTCAACCTGTGGCCTACACACACAGGAGAGAGACAACACAAATTTAAGACATATAAAACTTATGTTCTACTAATACTTGATGTGAAGAATATAGCTGATCTCAAATCAACAAAGGCTGGTGTGTGTTGGCATCACTCTACTGAACTGACGATAATACATACTCATGTGCAGAGGTAGCCATCACCATAGGCAGGTTTGTGGCTCATGGATTAATGTTTTATGGCTGTTTTCTTTCTTTGCCTTCTGTGTACGTCAGAGATTTAAGCCCCGTTTGGACTTAGATAGCTATGTGCAAGTGGATTTTAAGTTAGTTCTTCTAACATTGCAAAGAAAAAAAAAGGAGGTGGTAAAAAGGCAATAAATACTTTCTTGGGAAAACACTTTGTGTTCTTAATAATCTTATAGTGTTTTAGTATTGTAGTCAATGTCTTCTGGGTATTTATTCTGGAGTGCTAAGTATCAAACCTGAGACTTCCACATTCTAGGCAAGCACTATTCCTTCAAGTTACATTCCTAGCCTTTGATTATTTATTTATTAATTTTGGAAACAGAATCTCACTCTGAAGCCAAGTTAGACTCGAACTCACCATCTTCCTGCTCAGTCCACCCAAGTGCTAGGATTGCAAGTACAGGCATGCACCTCCATGCACAGAACTTTTGTGGGTATCTATAATACATAAAGACAAGAGGATCAGAACATCTGTCCCTCTTCTAATGCTGTGTGTCACAGTGAAGTATCCTATAATCTCCACGAATGACAGGACAGTTTTCTAAGGAGCCACAGATCATATATGAAGTCACACTGTTAAAGAGGAAAGTGCATTTTCACATGAGAAATGAGTCGGGGGTGCCTAGTGCCAATGGTCCTTGTTACTTCCTGTACAGTCTTCAGTTAGTGTGGCCTCTCTTCTTTAATCACCCTGCATGGGCTTGAAGTCCCCAGGGATTTGGAAAATTCTCTCTGGAAGTCAACAATATTGATTTCCAATAAAGGACTTCAAAATAGTCACACTCTGGGAAGATTACCCTTCAGCTTTTCCTTGGGCTGGATTCATCTGATTTAAACTTAATTTTCCATTCTTAGAAACTAGACTAAGGAAAGCTGGGAGGAGGGAGTCGTGCTGTATTTTAGGGAACCGTTTGTCAAATTAGAAAAGTTCTTAAAATGAGGAAATTACACAGAAAGCTGTTTATTCCTAGGAACCTATCCTTAGTAACATTTCATTTCAAAAGCCACCTTTGGGGACAAGAAGGTACAGTCTTTGTCATCCGAGGCTTCAACTGTTTTCTGCTTACTATCAGATTAGCGATCATAGTGCATGTATGCTTAATAACAGCTGGATCTCTAAGCTGTATGAATTATGCCACCAGTAATGATGTCTCTTTCCATTTACAGGTGTCCTGGCGAAAGGTCGCTATTTTTACTATGGAAGAAACTCAGAGGGTAATAGGTTCATCCGAGATGACCAGCTCTGAAGCTAAATTCTACATGCCTTAGCCTATGTCGTGACAATAAAATGGAAAGGCCAGAAAAACCACAGCCCACTTTGTGTTTCTCTAAGAAGGCTGTGACTCCAGCTTTCAGTACCGTGTGCCGACTTTGCCAGGCCTGTCAAGATCATCCAGCTGCCTCAGACTGAGTGGTCACAGAGAGATTGACATGATTGCCCTTAAGCAGGTCTCATCCACCAGGGTGACAGACAGCAGCGGCGCAGCACCAGGGCTGACAGCATGAACACCATGATAGATTGCCTGGTCTCGTCGCTGCTCACAGGGGGACAGGGGTCACACCTGGGGCCTCCTCGGGCATGCTCACTGGCTGCAGTATAGTAAACGAGGCTCTTCTGAGCTTGCCTTCTAAGTCTTCTGATGTCACTGTGCTCTGGGCTTGTTTTCAGTGGGGTACTCACTGGTACAGAGGAGGGGCATCCCAGTTAGCCTGCTTGTTAGGCATTATATTAACCAACTCATCAACATGGTCTTTAATCATTGGCAATGCTCTCCCATTTGTAGAGATCACTCAAAGGCCACAACTTCTCAACCAAGTCATCTATTTATGTGTGGTTTCATAATACAACTCCTACATTTCCCTAAGTCCCTGACTACAAAAGCATTTTAATTCAAAATCTGCTTGTCCTGAACATGTCAGTCACAGAGTAAGCCACCAGAGATTGGCGACACCAGAGATTCTCCTTTGTTTTTTCCTGTACACTGTCAGCTGTGCCTAGGGCCATATTTACCCTACAGGTTACATTGTCCCTTTGGATGCTAGTTAAATGTAGTGAGATAATGAAAGATGGTGGGATGGGCCAGGAGGTTGGAAAACAAATGGAAGACTAGAAAATTCCCAGCAGACCAAACAGGTTTGATAGAACACAAACTTTTTAGGTTTCCTGTTTCTCGCAGGACCTCTTAGGGGTCAGATCCATAGCTGAGGAGACATTACTAGTTCTTTCTATAGCTCTGGGGGTTTGCTAGCACTGGTATTACAGGGAAAGCAGCAGAATTATGCTAGCCAAATGGTGCTCATTTTATCTACATCACAGTTGTCCAGGTCAAGCCACTCTGGAAGGCATCTGAAAGACTTCTTGCCCTTAACACAATAGCACCTACCCTTCCTTATTGTATTTATGCCATGTATTCACTTCCCTGAGTCCCCTAGGTTAGGACAGCGAAGACCGAAAGAGAATCCCTTCACACCATGGATAGCCACGAGAGTTGCTAGTAGAGAGTCAGGCACTGAGGGCTCAGATCCCCTGGGCTGCTGGAGAAGGACCCTTCTTTCTCAGATCTTGTCCGTTCATACAGCCTCTGCCTTACTGAGTTAACACAGCCTTGGAATAACAAATACCCAGGCTGGCAGGAGTCCCACATGGAGATGGCACAACATGCTTTCATCAGCTGTTGGGAGCAGCTAACGTTCAAGTCCTTGAGACCATTAATAACGAGGGATTATACAAGCCGCCCATAACCAGGGTTGAGTACCTTCTCTGTTTGATCTACACAGCAGCACCGAGAGCTGATGGTTTCCATTAGTGCCATCAGGTCCCACCTTGCCTCTTTGTTTAGTGGCATCAGAACGTTTGGTCCATTGCATATTATGGGAAGCAAGGCTCCGCACAAGGGCAGCAAGACTCGTCTGATGTCACATCCAATCTAACGGCACATATATCCCTGTCTTCATAAAAGGCTTTAACCCTGCCTCAAACAATAAAAAAGCACTTGTGAACTGACCACAGAATTTTTCCATCTTTATTTTTCTTACTTGTTTACTTTTCTTAATGTCAGAACCATTTGTATCATGCACAGGAATGTCTCCCTCCATGTGAGCTTTGGAGGAAAAAAAAAAAAAGATAGAAAAAAATTGGAGTGAGTTATTGACCACACTGTTGCCCTCTCTTTGGGTTGTTTGTTTTCTTCCAAAATGGTGCAATAACTTCAATTAAGATTAGCTTTAATTATAACTTACGTAAAGGCCATCACAGCAGTATATTCATCTTCCTGATGGAATTATAGTGAGTTTAGTTTCTCTTAAGTAGGGATGATGATAATGAATTATTGTCGGGTTGTTTACAATTCCATTGTCTGTTGAACAACATCTGCCCTCCTAGAACTGGACTGTGGTCTGAATTGGCAGGGGTGGAAGCCCTGAGCCCTGTTTATTTAAAATCTGTAGGAATTTCCCAAACCTTGTTTTTCAAAGTTGGAAATTACAGGGTAATAAATTCATCTGAAATCCAGGCGTATCTGACCCACCCCTTCACACCTGTTTGTTTTCCTCACTCTGCTCCATCCAGCCTATTCTTTGGGGACCTCTCTCAGACAACCCTATCTCCACTTCCCAGGACACTGGTCTGAGTCCAGAGAAATGGGAGATGCATGGGATTCTGGAGCTGTCTGTTGCTTCTGCAAGTCAGGGAGATGATCTCTCTCCTAAGTAACATAACTTTATAGAACAATGTGTTCCTAGGGGAGTAATGTTTTAGATTGTGGGAAATCCTATTCAAAGTACTATTGCCATCATTTGCTTTTACCTTTACCAGCCTCGCTCATAAAGCCTCCATCTGTGTGCTGTTTTAAATAGAAGCACATTTTCAAAGATCATCACTTGATCAGGCTACACATCTCCATGTTGTGTGCTTTCCCATTTCCATGTGTATTAAGGAATAAAAGAAAGCAAACTACAGGCTGAATGAAAGGTGTGTGTGTGTGTGTGTGTGTGTGTGTGTGTGTGTGTGTGTGTGTGTAACCAAGCTATATCTTCACCACTTCAAGGGAAACCATCTTCTTTGCTCTTTCTAAGAAATAGCCTGATGTCTTTCTCTGCTTAGTCACCATGTAGAACAAAACCCGTCTCCATCTATAGGGCGCTTTCTGTCATAACTGTAACATGACTCAGAACTTTCTACTTGTAAGGGCAACCTAACTCAGATGTGTGTCCCTGCCTGATGCCCAGGAAAATGCTACAAGACTCACTGCTGCCCTTCATTGTTGCCCATCATCTGCTGCACTTCATCCAATGTGACCTTTACTACCTGCTTATTCCAAGAAGCCACCTTCCCTGAAGAAGGGTGTTACCATTACTTGACTCTGGTGTCTGATTTGTGTAGCTACAGTACTATAATCTACCCTGAATCAGAAAGGAAAAAAGAGATCAGAAAAGCACGAAGCATGCTGGTCACTTGTTTGTGTGACAACCAGGTCACTGAATCTTGGCATAATACCCTGATGTTACTTCTGCCACCTCTATTCATTTTTTTTTACATGTTTTATTGTTTTTTTTTCAGTGTGAGTACACACATACACACACACACACACACACACACACACACACACACACACACACGACTGCATGCCACTGTCTGTGAGTGGAAGTCAGAGGACACTTTCCTAGAACCAGGCCTCTCCTTCCACCATGTGGGACATGGGGATGAACTTGGGTTGTCATGCTGGTGACAGGCATCTACCTGTTCCCACTGAGCCAACACTCCAAAAGCACTGTCTTTCAATATTTGAAGAACATCACAACACAGCCACCTCTCCAAAAATCATTGTTTTTCTACAGATTTCTCTGAAATTTCTCAGTATTGGTGGTGTACCATTAGGTGATAATAACATAAATGTCAGTTGGTTACTTTGTGGTAGAGTAGTAATCAATTGTGTCATTTGTAAACGTTAATACATCACTGTGTGAACACTCTTCCGAAGGAGAGCAGGATATGGCCCAGAGATAAACCAACTCAGCAAAGACAGTTTGTTTTAGATATCATCCTTCTCCCCTAGCAGAGTGTATATTTGGGGAAGTTAGTGGGACAAGGGTGATATGAATGGCAATAAACAAGATTCTGCCAAGGGAGAGCATGGAAATGGTCCAGATGTGGAATCTTAGTGGAGAAGGGTAGGCTCAGAACTGAGAATAGTGAGAGAATAAGAGGAAAGACAAATTTCTGTCAACCCAAAGACTTTTCTCATGGAGAAGCGTTTCTCTGCAAAATGAAGTCACGGTTGATATCATTGGGTGCCACTGGATATACTCAACAAGTTTCCCCACCTGAGATGATGAGGCAGTGTAGAGCAGATGTATTAGCTGCCACAGGGACACTAGTGCCTATGTGTGATGGCCCACGGGGCCACTGTTGACCGATTTTAACTTGTGTCTAACATCTTCCAGAACCTACCATCCTAAGTTAGGTTTCCCTACACCAACTACAAGTGAGGGAAAGCAGTGTCTGCGCAGGAAGATGAGAGAGAAAGACTTCTTCTGTTAATGGGAGTCTTCAAGGATTCATTAAATTCAAAGGTAGATGGATACCTAGACAAAGATGCCGCAAAAATGAAGAAGATAGTTAGGACAAGTGAAGACACCTATGTGGGCAAAGATGCTGACAGTCGATTTGACTATCTCTTGGTCCCAGATGGGAAAATTACTTCACAGATGATACAGATGATATTTAAGTTCAGTTTTGGATAACTAAAATTAACATGCAGAACACTAGAAAGTATTTCTTGTCACATCAGTTATTCAATGTAGCCAACAGTTTTGTTTGCTTGTTGCTTTTTTTTTTTTTTTTTTTTTTTTTTTTTTTAGGATGAGGACTCACAACCACCCAGTTCTAAGGGATCCTATGCCTTCTTCTGGCCTCCACATGTGATTCACATGTGTTCATACAGGCATATACACACATATGCATAAAGGTAAATAGATTTTTTCTTTTTCTTTGGTTTTTAGAGACAGGTTTTCTCTGTGTAGCTTTGCGCCTGTCCTGGATCTCACTCTGTAGACCATGCTGGCCTCAAACTCAAAGAGCTCCCCCTGGCTCTGCCTCCCAAGTGCTGGGATTAAAGGCGTGTGCCACCACCACCCAGCCTGGCAAATAGATATTTTTAAGAATAGGAATGCGTTTGGATTTCTTGGAGAATTTTATTTAGATACTATTTTTAGTTCAGGTACTTGTAATGAAAGAAGCAACACTCTAGTGCTGGGCTCAGCTGCAGCTTGTAGATTATTCCAGGCATGAAGTATCAAAATAACAAAGAATGAGTACACATTATTTATTTCCCAAGGTTAGACTTAATGTATCATAATTTAAATAAAAATATTACTTTTGATACAACTTAAAGCCAGATAAAAATGAGTTTAACATGTAGATACCATTTTTCATGCTATTATTTAACATAATGGGTGTGATGTGAATCTTAAAAGGTCTTACTAATAAAAACAAACCTGGAGCCAGGTATTGGGGTGAACACTGAAAGATCAGAGAAATAGAACCAGCCACAGCTAACCTCACCTCGCCAGTTCCTCAGCTGACCTTGTTTCCTCAAACTAGAAGCCTCTGTGTCCTCATCCAAATGGATCTCACCTGAACTGCTGCTAAAAGCCTAAAAGCTTAACCAGACTCTAGTTCCTGGTCCTCATGCCCTATATACCTTTCTGCTTCCTGCCATCACTTCCTGGGATTAAAGGCGTGAGTCACCATGCCTGGCTGTGTCCAGTGTGGCTTTGAACTCACAGAGATCCAGATGGATCTCTGCCTTTGGAATGCTAGGATTAAAGGCGTGTGTGCCACCATTTTTTGGCCTCTATGTCTATCTAGGGGCTGTTCTGTTCTGTGACCCCAGATAAGTTTATTAAAGTGCACAATATATTGGGGAACACAATATCACCACAAATGGGAGTCTTTTTCTTGGAAAAATGGCATTAGGACTTTCATCACATAGGAAGATGTGTTTTTTAAGATTATGACAATAATGAAAACAGGTTTTTTTTTATTTTTTTTTGAGATGTCCTGTAGTTTAATTAAGAGAACAAAGACAACCTCAGAGTCTCCCAAAACGTTTCCTTACTGTCTTGTCAGAAAAGAACATTATCAAGTCTGTATAAGTAAGAGATGAGGGAGACAGGGAGAAGTAAAGAGATGATGCTACAAGATGCCTATTACTGATACTTATAAATAAATTATTTCCTAACTTTTCCCTGGACTCCAAACTAAATCTGCATTTATTGCTGTTATCACATTGCATAGCAACACACACCCATTTCCTACTCAACAAGTTCCTATCTCCTTGCAGCCTTTATTTCCTGAGAACTGATGATCTGTTTTACAATGTGCTCAAATCCTGGTGCCATGTTGTCCTGATGTTTCTGTTTCCTTCCTTTTAGACCTTTAAGTCTAATTTGAACATATATCATCATGACTACAACAGACCCTTTCTGTTTTCAACTGAGAGATGGCTTTACTGCCTCATGCTTCATTCAGAGCATCCATATTTCTACTTACATTCCCCAAATTCACCTTTCCCTATGTACATGCCAAGGCTGTCTTTCCTCAGATGGTGCCTTTTCCATGGCACAGTAATGTACCATGCACTGAAATTACTCAAATACAACAAATGGAGGAAACCCTTTGGATGGAAACAGTCTCTTCTTTCTGCTCTTTAAAGACTGTATTTGTTAGCTCAGTAAGAAAGCTCCACTTTCATTGTACAGGATTCTTATGGCTATCCTGGGTTTTTTGTTTTTCCATATGAAGTTGAATATTATTCTTTCCAGGTCTGTGAAGAATTGTGTTGGTATTTTGATGGGGATTGCATTGAATCTGTAGATTGCTTTTGGTAAAATGGCCATTTTTACTATGTTGGTCCTGCCTATCCATGAGCATGGGAGATCTTTCCACTTTTGGACATCTTCTTCAATTTCTTTTTTCAGGGACTTAAAGTTCTTATCATATAGGTCCTTCACTTGCTTGGTTAGTGTTACCCCAAGGTATTTTATGTCTTTTGTGGCTATTGTAAATGGTGATATATCTCTGATTTCCTTCTCAGCTTCTTCATCCATTGTATATAGGAGGGCTACTGATTTTTTTGAGTTGATCATGTATCCTGCTATGTTGCTGAAGGTGTTTATAAGCTTTATCAGTTCCTGGGTGGAATCTTTGGGGTCACTACTCAGCAGTGAAAAATAATGACATCTTGAGGTTTGCAGGCAAATGGATGGATCTAGAAAAAAATCATCCTGAGTGAGGTAACCCAGACTCAGAAAAACAAATATGGTATGTACTCACTCATAGGAGGATACTAGATGTGGAACAAGGATGACTGGACTGCTACTCACATCACCAGTGAGGCTACATGGAAAACAGGACCCCAAGAAAGACACGAGGATCGCCCAATGACGAAGAAATGGCTGAGATCTACATGAACAATCTGGACATGAGTGGGAGCAATGAAGGGCGAGGGGCGAGGGAAAGAGTGGGAGATCCCAGCTGGATCAAGAACAGAGAGGGAGAACAAGGAATAAGAGACCATGGTAAATGAAGACCACATGAGAAAAGGAAGAAATAAAGTGTTAAAGAGGCCCACAGAAATACACAAAGATACCCCCCACAAAAGACTGCTGGCAATGGTCGAGAGACAGCCGGGACTGACCTACTCTGGTGATGGGATGGCCAAACACCCTAAAAGTTGTGCCAGAAACCCCATCCAAGGACTGAGGAATCCGGATGCAGACATCCACGGCTAGGCCCTGGGTAGAGTGCCAGGAGTCTAATTATCAAGAAAGAGGAGGGTTTATTTGAGCGAGAATTGTTGAAACCAAGGTTGGATAAAGCACAGGGACAAATAGCCAAATGAATGGAAACACATGAACTATGAACCAAAGACTGAGGGGCCCCCAACTGGATCAGGCCCTCTGAATAGGTGAGACAGTTGATTGGCTTGATCTGTTTGGGAGGCATCTAGGCAGTGGTACCAGGTCCTGAGCTCATTGCATGAGTTAGCTGTTTGAAACCTGGGGCTTATGCAGGGACGCTTGGCTCAATCTGGGAGGAGGGCACTGGACCTGCCTGGACTGAGTCTATCAGGTCGATTTCAGTCCTCGGGGGAGGCTTTGCCCTGGAGGAGGTGGGAATGAGAGGTGGGCTGGGGGGAAGGGGAGAGGGTAGGAGGGGGGAGAACAAGGGAATCTGTGGCTGTTATGTAGAACTGAATGGTATTGTAAAATAAAATAAATAAAATAAAATAAAATAAAATAAAATAAAATAAAATAAAATAAAATAAAATAAAATAAAATAAAAAGAAAGCTCCACTTTCAAAGAGGTCACCCCAGAGTGTAAAAGTCTCTAGTGAATGATTCAAGCACAGCCAGAAAGTCTAAGCATGGGGGGTGATGGTGACTATGAAGGTGACCATCACCAGGAAAGAGTCACTGGAGATAAGACAAACTAAGTTTAACCACTGCTTAGAGATTATATTTAAATCATATAAAATAGAATTTGAACCAAATTTTGGGGCAAGGCTTTATAGATTAACATGTATGAATATTGGAATGTATAAGTTAGAAACATAGTGTTGGCTTACAGCATGCTAAGATGATTTTAAAAATCATTTGCTCTGGTCCTGTCTATGGGCCCTTTTAGTGGGCGGCACTATTGCCCCTTCCTCTAGTTCATCCACACATGTTTACATACTACTGGCAGTTTCTACTGTCATTATTTTGCATCACTGACAATGAAGCACCTCATCTGTAAGTTTTATTAAGATATAGTGACTAAGAAATGCTGATAGACAACTTATGTGCTTCTAAGACATATCAGAAGTAGCTTTAATATTATATACTGCTGTCATCTGTAAAGAAGAATGGAAAGTAGTTCTGAATGATTACAAACCAGCACTTGAATCTATTTCTGACTCACTCTCATTATTGGTGACTGGTTCCTATAAAATACTTAATAACTAATTCTGTCTTCTAGATTACCCTTTCTGGTTTTGAGACATCCTTAAACACTATGATAACCTGTTTCTATAAATGAGTACATTCATGCATTCGCTCCATAAGTATTTATTGGGCCATTATGAGGAAACATTTACTATCACAAGAATTTCTGGTGTTGAGTCTCATCAGGTAACTTCTCCCAACATTTGCATGTACTACATCTACCTGGGCTACCTGAATAACCCCTCCCTCATGTGGTTCCTGAAGTCAAAAGGACTCTCTGATTCTTTCATTACATGCAGAATCAAAGCTATTGATTTGGGTCAAAAACATTATAAATTTGTTGTACTCAATTAAAATCAATACCAATTCAATCTACCAAATTGATGCTTTAAGACAGATCTTCAGTAGAAAGCCATTTGCTATTAAAAAATAAAAAGAATGGTAAAGGCTCTGCAAATCTTAACACAACAACAATACACACACACACACACACACACACACACACACACACACACACACACACACGTTACAGAAAAAGATATTGATGAAATGCCCAACAAAGAATTCAAAAGAATTAAAGGACTATGATTCAATGGAAGTAGTAAAGCAATTCAAGATATAAACAAGAAATTCAACGAGGCTGGAAAACATCAAACACAACTCTTAGAAATGAACTCAGTCAGATAAAAATATATATAGTTGAAAGCCTCAATAGAAGACTAAACCAAGCAGAAAAACTTTTATTTGAAACATCCTAATAAATAAATTTAAAAAAGGAAAAAAATAAGAACAGTCTCTGAGATGTGTGGGGTACCATTAAGCAACAAATGCTAAATTTCCATAAGTACTTTAATGGGAAGGGAAAGGAAAATAGAAAACATTCTCAATGAAACAATACCTGAAAAACATCCCCTAAATTGGGACAAGTAGACTGGGAACAGAAGTTCCATAGAACACTGAATAGACACAAATAGAAAAGATCTTCTAAGGGGCACATTATAGTAAAAAAAAAAAAAAATCTCTAAAGTCCAAGACAAAGAGGACAATATAAAAACAAAATGAAAAAGGTGCTCAGTCACATTTAAAGCAATCTTCATCAGATTAACAATAGATTTCTCAGTAAAGAGTCTGCAGGTCCTAATGAAATTATTTGATTTAATACAAACAGGGACAAGCAAAACTGAAGGAATCCATCCCTGCCACATCAATTTACAAAAGAGTCTTAAGAGAACACTTTAACTAGAAAAGTAAGCTATAATCCTGAAAACTTTCAAGACACACAGAGATAAATGGAGAAAACACAATTATAGAAATAAAATTTTAAATATCAATAATAGCCTTGACTATAAATGGATTAAATTTCCCAATTAAAGATGCATACTTTTTAACTGAGTAAAAGACACAACCCAATAATATGCTGTCTACAAGAAACTCACTTCAGAGATCCCAAAATCAAAAGAGTAGAAAAATGTATTCAGTACAAATGGAAACTATAAATGAGCAGGAAGGCTGACACCTATTCAGACAAAATATACATTAAGACAAATACTGTATAAAGAGGAAAAGATGATCACTTAATGAATTGTAAATATATGTGCATCTATGGCTGTAGTCCTAGTATTATAAAATAACTATATATATATATATATATATATATATATATATATATATATATATTCCATATAGTGGTAGTGGAGACTCCAACACCCTACTTTCATCAATGATCTGATCATCCAGACAAAAATCCAAGAAGAGAGAAAATTCAGAGTGAAACAGTACACACTATCAAATGAACAAAACAGACATATGCAGAACATTGCATCCAACACCTGAAGATATAGACCTTTCTATCAGCAAATGAATTGATTTTCAAGAACAGACCTCAAACCACAAAACAAGCCTCAACAAAGTTCAAAATCAAAATCACTTAATGCATCTTTTCTCATCGCAATGGAATAGAACTAGAAATTAACAACCAAGAAAAATTTAGGAATTATGCAAAGTCATAGAGACATGCCAGACATTGCATGAACACTGGGTCACAGAGGAAATCAGAAGGAAATTTAAACATTTCACAAAGCAAATGAAAGTTGAAATACAACATATCAAAACTTAGAGCAGCAGAAATACTAACTGGGAAGTTTATAGCAATAAGCACATATATCAAAAGAAGAAAGCTTTCAAGTAAACAACATACAATGTATCTTCAAGATTTGCAAGCAGAGTAAAAAGCCAAATCCAAAATTAGCTTAAGAAATAGCAAAGATCAAAGCAGGAATAAATGAAATAGATAAAAAAAACCCAAAACAAAACAAAACAGGACCAGTAAAACAGAATTATTTTATTGAAAAGATAAACAAAATTGGCAAAACTTTGCCTAGACTAACCAAAAACAAACAAAAATGTCCAAATACCCTTGAGGCTGGAGACATAGACACTTACCTCACAACTTATGCACAGAACCCAAATTTGATCCATTACCAAATCCTACAAAACAAACAAATCAGAACATCCAAGTAAAATCAGAGGTGAAAAAAGGAGAACTAACTGAGATGTATACTGTGCCATGTAAATACAAAATATTATTAGAAATTAATATAAGTTACTCTGCACCAACAAATTGGAAAAGCCATTGGGGGAATGGAAAGTATCTGGACATACATAATCTACTGAAATTGAACTGATGAAACAAAAAAATACGAACACATTAATAATGGAATTGTATTAGTAATAGATAGGCTACAAAGAAAAACACTGGATTCACTGATGAATTTGACCAAATATTTAACAAAGATCTAATCTAAATCTCAAATTAATCCAAAAAATGGAAAAAAGATACTCTTTGAAATTATTCTATTCCAAACTCATTCTATAGGATCATCAATTCCCTTATAGCAAAATCAGACAAGTCCACAAACCCAACAAAATGATAGACCAATGTCCCTAATGAACACAGATACAAAAATTAAAAACAAAATACCAACAAATGGAACCCAACAGTACATCAAAGAGATTAATTGTGGTAATCAAGTGGAATTTATTCTAGAAATGCAAGGCTAGGTCAATATAATCAAGTCAATAGATATTACTTACACACATTCACACATTCATCAGTATAGAGAAAGCTAAAAATCACGTTTGTGTCACTAGATGAAGAGAAAACATTCCAAAAAAGTTAGCATTTATTCATGATAAAAAACTAAATTATATATAGAGGATATATATTGTACATATATCAACATACTAATGTCTATTGTGGCACAAACCCATCTTGACATCATACCAAATGGGAAAAACTGAATGTAAGTACATCTGCTCTCACTGCTCCTGTTTAATTTGGTGATGAAAATTTCAGCCAGAGCAATTAGGAATTAGACATGGGGAGAGGAAACATACAAATAATATAAATGTAAAACAATCCATTTCTGCAGATTTTATGATTCTCTATATAGAAAAGATTCTTAAATACTATTCTATCAAATGATCTGATAACTAGTCTCTAATCTCTCTCTCTCTTTCTCTCTCTCTCTCTCTCTCTCTCTCTCTCTCTCTCTCTCTCACACACACACACACACACACACACACACACATTTTATATATCTTAAATCTTGGTAAAATGATGCTCACTGTGAAGAAAGGAAGAAAATGGCATAATTAGCCTTGCCTCCTGATTCATGTCCTGGAATACATTGCCAAGATGAATAACCCCATATATTTTTTATATAAATCTAAGATATCTGCAGGTTAAAAAAAATATTTTCCAGTTTGTGTAAAGACTTTACAGGAACACTTAAGCATAGCATAATGAAAGAATCAGCATCTTGGAAACCTCACATCCTGACCTCTGCTGTTCAGTCAAGTGCAATCATTAGTTATGTTAGAAATCTAGAAAAGTCCCATTTGCCATGTTCTCACTCGTGGTTTTTCTTCTACTTTGTACATTCATAACTACAAAATAACTAACTCACAGAAATCCACCTGTCTTTGTCTCCCAAACACTGTGATTGAAAGCCCTTGGCACCACACCCAGACTCTTGTATTGGCATTCTTTATCTTGCTGATGGAGTTTTTTGGTGCTCACATACAGGGTAATGGGCCAATTTAAGTGAGTTTGAATCCAGCCTGATTTGCATAGGGAGTTCCAGGCCAGCCAAGGATACAACCAGAGATGCTGTCTCAAAAGCAAAAATTAGAAACAAAAGAATGTTGCCGGGCGGTGGTGGTGGTGGTGGCGGCGGCGGCGGCGGCGGCGGCGGCGGCGGCGGCGGCGCACGCCTTTAATCCCAGCACTTGGGAGGCAGAGGCAGGCGGCTCTCTGTGAGTTCAAGGCC
This sequence comes from Peromyscus maniculatus bairdii, assembly GCF_049852395.1. NCBI lineage: Eukaryota > Metazoa > Chordata > Mammalia > Rodentia > Cricetidae > Peromyscus > Peromyscus maniculatus. Next base: position 37,529,193 of record NC_134860.1, on the reverse strand, counting down.
AGCCTGGGCTACCAAGTGAGTTCCAGGAAAGGTGCAAAACTACACAGAGAAACCCTGTCTCGGAAAAAACAAACAAACAAACAAACAAAAAAAAAACAATCAAACAACAACAAAAAAGAATGTCAATACAGCATTTTCTAAAATTCAAAGTTAATGCAAAAGAAGTTTGATTAAAATCTTTTCTTTTGTCCCATGCTGTATCTGATAGGGCTCCCACCCTTTTCAAAGTATCAGAACTAGGGCTGAGGAGATGGCCCAGTGGTAGAGTACACGCTGTGTAAGCATGGAGGTCCGACTTCAGATCCTCAGCACTCATGCCAAAGCCAACTACAACAGCACTCATTTGTAACCCCAGCACATGGTGGGGTGAGGGCAGGAGAGTCATAGGGAATCCCTGGAGTTCCTTAGCCAGCCTAGCTGAGACAGTGAAAGGCCTATCTCAAAAGATAAGATGGCGAGGGACAGTGGAAGACATCCGGTGCCAACCTCTGGCTTTCTACATGCACATGTGCACATACGTACTATATATTACATGCACACACAAGTACACACACACACTCTGTGAGACCAAAATGCTTTCACCCTAAAATTAAGGCCTAAGATTTCTCTTTTGGGAATAGGCCATTAGTTACTGAAACCAGTCAGTTCAGATTCCAGAAACCAGGAAGTGTAAAAGTACAGAGTCACAAGATAGTCACAAGGTAATGCCTGCCAGACTATGGAATGTCCTCTCCCTGGTTTCCAGGGTAACTGACCACAGAAATGCCCCCACTTGAGGGCAGCCAATGAGAATGGTGGCGGGCAACCACTCCCTTAGAAGTAATTTCTAGAAATCCCTAGAAGCGAGCCAATCAGAATTGTATCCATACTAGCACCCCTAAATGATGTAACCTTGTGACTTTACCCTTTAAAAACTGAGCTTGCAGACAGGTGGACACTTCCTCCAGCCTCCACTGCGTTGGATGTATTGGACGAAGTCCCTGCCTAGGCTTGTATTGCTTTTGGATATCCAGAATTAAACCTTGCTTTTGCATTCCGGCATGCTCGTCTTTGGTGGTCTCTCTGGGGGTCACGATCTGGGCACAACAACTCGATATCAAAACCAGAACTCCACACCTATGTCTCAGTTCCCTACTTGAACCTATACTTGCAAACTTAAAAAAAAAAAAAAACCATGAAAATCTTCTTGCTGATCACTCAGAACTCGAGACCTCTAGATTTTCTAGATTTTGGGTTGTTTTCTTCCCACCTTGGCTATCCATTCTTTCTTACTTTTAGCCATTTTTCATACATTTTTCCTGGCTCATTGGGCTTTGTTACATTTCCCAGAGTTTCCACTTCCCCATCTGCCTGTCTGCCCGTCTGTCTGTCTGTCTATCAGTGTGTGTTTGTACACGTCCATGCATATGTGCACACCCGGAGGCCAGAGGTCAACTTTGGTTCGTCATCCTCACCCACTCTACACATCATTCACCTGTTTTTCCTTTTCTGTACTACTGAGGGCTTGAATTCATGACTTCGGGATACTAGCCAAATGCTCTACAGCTAAACCAGCCCTAGCCCTCCACCTTAATTTTTGAGACAGTGCTTCTCACTGGACATCTTGTTTGGCTAGACCATCTGACTGGCAAGCTCCTGGGATCCCCTGTATCTCCTTCTCCAGTGGGGCTGTCACAACCAGCTTTCGTACTTGGGTGGTAAGGACCAAATTCAGCTCATGGTGTTTGCTCTGCAGGCACCGTGCTTAGTTATCTCTTCAGTCCCTAAGTGCCTATCTTTGGATGGCCACAGTTACCTTGGGTGATAAATTTCATGTGGGAACAATCCCATTGTGTCCAAACTCTCACTAGACCACACCTCTTGGGAAGAGTGATAGAGGATTCACCCATCACTTCTGCCATGTACATGAAGCTCAGCAGCTTTAACTGAAAGCTAACCTCTCTAAACTAACTGTTCCTTACTCCAGGTTCTCAAAAAAAAAAAAAAAAAAAGACTACATTTGTCCTGTCTTTATATAAATCATTAAAGCGGGCCCTGATGCTTTTAGGTTTTCTTGTGGACACGGGATCCTTCATCGATGCAATTTGGCAGAAGAAAGATAATAATCCTCTATTTATTTATGCTTTGGTTTGAGAAGAAAAAGCCCTCATTTGTTTACCAGTACCCTACAAATAAAGCATTGCTTCTCCTCAGCTAATAAGAACTGGAAATAAGTGAGGGAGTATGTGTCTAAGTATATATACAGATGTGCAAGCACATGTACATGTGGATATGTATATTCATATTATTAGTGTTTTTAAATAGGCTTGAATTTTTAAGGCAGTTTTAGGTTTAGGGCAAGACTGAGGAGAAAGTAGAGTCTTCCCACTGCCCTTCTGTCTGTATAAATGGATGCCCTGAAAATTCATTTACTTACTCATCTCCTGAAGAAGAAAAAAGGATGCGCAATGTTACTGAAAGAAACACTAAGTAGAGGGGTGAGAGATGGCGTGGTAGATAAGAACACTGGCTGCACACACATGTGACCCGAGCTTGGGTCTAGCGACTCTTGGGGAAAGATAAAGAGAGAAAAAGGCAAAAGGTTTGGTGTCACCTAGGTATTCACCTTTAACCCCGTGGGAGGCAGACACAGGAGACCACGGGGTTCCAGGTTTAGTATCTTAAGGAAATACATAAAAGTGTGATAGAGCAGAATACCTGTCTTCTTTTCTGCCTTTCTGGTCTCTCTACAGACACATGCACGTGTACACACATGCACGTGTACACACATGCACGCGCGCGCGCGCACACACACACACACACACACACACACACACACACACACACACACACACACGCACATACACGCACACACACGCACACACACACAGTCTTATTCTTTAGAAGACCAGGAGGCTAGGATTATAATTTCTCTTCCCCTACCACCCTACAAGAAAGGAGGCAGTTTTTTCAAGAAGTTTGAAAATCAACCTGAATGATGTGTAGCCTAAGTTGGTGCTTACGTTGAATTTTAATGAGAGACACATTAATATTTTAAAATACAGTTAAATTTTCAAATATTGTTAATGTACATTAGTAGCACTTAAACTTGTGAAACTATTAAAGCTTAAAATTACGCAGACTCTTGGGACTCCCTGAGTTATCTGGATCCTAAATCTTGGTTTTAATATTTGAACAAACATCTTCTATGGGTCTTAACTTTATTTACTGTCTTTTAGGGGCATATTTATAATTTTTATAGGACACAATTTCTTAAATTTTATGATATATGAATTACTGTGGCTCAGGGACAGTAATATATCTGGGGGCCTTCAATATCTTAAAATCCAGGAATTCATATCTGCTTTGAAGTACTGTAATATTTTGTCTTGCATATGCAGATGTTTGGTCTATCTGGAAGGTATGGCTTGGTGGTGTGGTATTGGGGTAGACACAGACTGCTTGGCCATCCAGCTGTTATGTTCTACTTTGTCTTTTCTCAGCTTCTCACTCCCTTTCTGTCATTCAAGTTGGTGTATGCAGGTAGCATTAGTTCTGGGCTCTGTTTCATTCATTTTGTGCATTGTTTATCAGTACCCCATTCTAATTTCTAGGACTATAGAAGGTGTTTGGGGAGTTTGTTTTGTTTTTGCCTCTCTCCTGTTCTTTCTTTCTGCCAACAACTGCTTTGAAGGATGATTTATACCATACAATCATAAATGTTCTCATATTTAAACCAATCTATGTCGTTTGTTATTAAAACCAAGAAGGAGGGAAAAATCAGTCACAAATTCAGAGAAGGCAAATGTTTACAAAGGAAAATGGATAAACGAACTGTGGTATTTTGTTTTTAAACATATGAATCCTATTCTGACAAAAACAAAAGGAAGAGAAGGAGAGGAAGAGGGAAAAGGGAAGGAGAGTCAATGTGTGTAAATTCAGAAAGACGCTGAACAAATGGTTATTTTGACAACTTTGACGTAAAGAAATCTCCCAAAGACTACAAGGCAAATGCCGATCTGACACCAGGGTGGTGACATATTCTACAAGAGTGAATGCTTTTGTATTTGTAGCGGCAGTGAAAGATTTTCAAAATTCCAGTGAGAGTGCTTCACAACTTTAAGTTCTGTCCTTTACAAAACACAAAGCAAATGTGGGATAAAAATCAGATATTTTCACGTCAGAAAGAGAGCCATGTCCTCCAAAGTGATCTTTCCTTTATCTTGTACAGCAACAACAACAAAACCCCACAATTTTAGTCAGATATTTTCTAGCTAACTAAAAATACATTTCTGGGCTCTGCTTCAGCAACTTCTGGTCATTGATTTGCAATGACTATACTGTGACTGGGGTTCCAGGGATCTCTCTCTAAAACAGGGGACATGTCTCCCTGTTTGGCTTTCTGGTTTCTTGGGAATACAGAAATGATAGTGGTCCTCTCCCACAGGCAGAGTAGAAGAGAAAAGAGAGGCTGCAAAACATGCCCTGGATAATAAAGAGCTGATGGATCATGTCTGCACAGACAGCTTCTACATTTCTTTGTCTACATAAAATTCTGTTATGTTTATTTCTGATTATTTTCATATGTGGATGAGCCTAATCAAAAATGACAGGGAAAGCTACTTAAAATACATGCTAATTAAGACAGAGTTGAACTTGGCTGGCCACCTGATCATGTGACCATTATCTTGACAACCATCTATAGTATTGAAGAGACATTCAGCAAAGGCAAAGTCAGGAAGACAGGCATGCAAAAATCCTGAAGTTAATAAAAAAAAAATCTTAGGAGTAAAATATAGACAACTAGAAATTCTTGGGAAAACAAAAAAACATTTTTAACTGGAATTACTTCATTCTGCAGCTAACAGTAGATGCACAGCTAAAAATGACTTAATACTAGGAGTCACCAGAAGGGAAATAATTCTAGAAATAATCAGCATTTACTTCCACTAGGAGCTTTATTCAAATGATGACAGTCATTTAAAAAAAACAAAACACCAAAACAACAACAACAAAAAATTCCCGATGATTTAGGACTATTTGTTGGTCTCTTTTCACAAAGTTACTGGATGTATGATGAATTCTTTGTAGACACACTTTCCTCAGACTAGTAAATGATTGTGTTACGTGGACGGTTTCATGCACATCTCACTGATTCTCACAACTTCTTCAGTAATATCCCCTTGACAATGCCTCAGTTGTACTGATAAGCCTTTATTTAACTTGCTGGTCCTGTTTATATCATTGCCTTTATAGTGATTCACAACTTACAGAAACAGGATTTTTCACTTCTGCTCTCACAGATCCACCTTAGCTCATTGGTAGTCACGTCACAAGGTCTCATGGATACTAAATAACAGAGAATTTCATCTGGTGACCTGGAGAACTTGTTGTTGTATTTTTTTGTTTGGTTGTTTTTTTTTTTTTTTTTTTGGTTGGTATTTGTTTTTGTTTTTCTATGTTCTTGAAAAAGGAAACTGAAGAAAATGATTGAGAAGACAGGAGACTGCTGTGCACTTCCGATAGATCCTCCAAAGCTCTTGAGCAGCAGTGAGCATATCCTCAGAGCACGTCTGATAATATTTTGGGCACTGCTGTCACAGATCACCTTGCATTCTCAGGTCACAAGGTGGGAGCTGCCAGTTGTCCTGGTATTAAACCACCACACTAGCCTCCAGGCTTCCATTAAGTGAGCGGGCTTGTGATGGACTAGCCTAGGGTAACTATGTCAACCTACAGCTGCCATGCTGCTGTCTTGCTGCCAAAAGGACTCAGATTTCAAGTGAGCGGTTTCACAAGCCTGGGAGGAATGGATATTTATAAAGACAACTTGTGCTGTGGTCATATTCATACAGCATCGCCAACAGCCCAGTGTCCAGGCAGAGCAGAGCCACGACTTCTGAGAATTGTCAGAGATGCTGAGTCCAGACCTCCAGGAAGAAAGATATATGGGTATGCAAGGTATATGAGGGTTTGACAGTGTGGACCAGTGTCTACATTCTTCCCTCCCTTCACAGAAGGTCTTTATCAGAGGTGTCGGACATGTGGTGGAGAGACATTAGGTCCCCTCTTCCCAGGTGACTCTAGGTTGTATAATGTTACAATTAAAATTAATCAGCACAGAGTCCTATAAAGTAGTCTAATTTATATGTACCAGTTAAAATTTCAAAGACTATATATATATATATATACACACATATCTTTAAAACTTTATATCTTTAAAATTTTTATATCTAACACATATAACTTATATCTAAACAAATCATGATTTGAATCCTTACATGATATTTTATCCTATTTGGGTCTTGCCTTACTTAATGTATGAGTTAGTTCTATGGTTATACTATCCTGATAACTAAAATTACAGCATTGAATGAGAGCAGTGTATGTATTCCAATTGTATCTAGTTGTTAAGAAACTCACCCCCATTCACTATTTCGGCCTTTTCCTGCCATACTGAACAAATAAGCATCTTCTTCCACATGGGTACCACTGGGATATGTAAACATAACCACCATGCTGGTTACTTTTGAGTAATTTGACATATGCCTGGTCATAGATGAGAAGAGGGAACTTCAATGGAAGGACTGCCTCCCTTAGATTGGCCTGTTGTGTGTCTTTTTTTTTTTTTTTTTTTTGGTTAGTACTTCATGTAGGAGGTCCCAGCCCACTGTAGGCAATAAGCAGCCCTGGTCAGGTGGGTCTGGACTATATCAGAAAGCAAAGGCAAGCCATTGAGAAGTGCTCCTCCACTGTCTCTGCTTCAGTTCCAGCCAACACATTTCTACCTTGGCTTCCCATGACAATATAAACCCTTTCCTCCCCAAGTTGCTTTTAGTGAGAATATTTCATTGCAAAACTATGACAAGCCCCATACACCGCCTCCCTCCTGCGCTTCTTTCTCCGGGAGCTACTGTGGCTCACAACCTGGACTTCCTGCACTTTCCATCAGCTTAGTCTCTGTTTCCAACATTGATAAGTGAGACAGGCTCACAATGTCTCATTCAGCCTCCCATTTCAACTCCATGATTCCAGGGAGGGCAGAATAAGCTGAGACTCTAATTGCCCTGTCCATGAATACCAATGTCCAAAGTTCTCATTGGCATTCATAGTCAGAATCTGAGATATCATCAGACTCTAATTTTCCTCCCAGGTGAGGTAGCTTCACTGGTAGCTACACTCGCTCACCGAGGAGCTGGGAAGGTAGTCTTTCAGGAGTGAATTCTCAACTTTACAATTCTAAATTTCACCTTTCAGAGTTGCCTAAGCCCCCAACTCTAACACTGTGCATTATCTTCCACATAGCACAGTTCCTACTGGAATCCTGGGTCTATGATTCAGGAGTCAATGCACGGTCCCTAACTAATGCCTCCTCAAGCTTACCTGTGATTCCCTTTTAATCACTTCCCGTGGCTCTGCTTATGCTGTCAGTATCCTACTGAAGGATTTACCAGCAAGACTCTCCTATTAAGATTTTAAATAATGCTTCCCACCAGGAGTCAAAAAACAATTTAAAAGAATATAGGATTCAAACACAGATGCAAACAGCTACTTTACAGTTGATAAAAAAATTAAACCTAAGTAGAGGGAATACCCTTGGCTGCTACTGTATGGCCTGTTGGGCAGGGCACAGTGATGGTACTCTGCTTCTGCTGGCTTCCCTACCTCCTGGTAACCAGAACACAGTGAGACATAAATGCCCCACAGAGGGAGGCCAGGTGGGCAGTATCAAGAGGTCCAAGAAGGCCAGAACCAATCATACTAAAGCCAGAGTTCATGCCTGAGTCAGATCCATGCCCTGCTCCTGAGGAGTAGAGGACCCAGTCTGAAGTTACGGTCACCATGTCTAGAGACAGAGAGAGAGCAAATGAGGCCTCACTCTTTGTTCCTTGCAGACCTAGACAGGCACTGAATCTATTAACCTTGTCAGCCTAAGGAGGAGGAGGGCGAATGTGGGCACAGGGACCTCTCCTGAGATGACCTGACCATGCCCTTTCTCCATGACATGGTGAGCTTTTGTCCAAGTAGATGATGGCATAGACTTCTGACTGGGAACTGTTCACATCCTTCCCTAGTACACAAGTCTTTCCCTTTTCTTTGGAATCTCCTATTCTGGGAGATCCAGCAGAGTCATGATGCCAGACACCAGGATACGGGAGATATCTGCTCTGTGGGTTTGTCCCCACCCCACCTTCACCCAATGGAGCCATGTCCTCGAAGTGGTGCTGTCCTGGGGTATGTTTTTGTTTTTTTTGTTTTGTTTTGTTTTTCAAGACAGGGTTTCTCTGTGTAGATTTGTGCCTTTCCTGGAACTCACTTGGTAGCCCAGGCTGGCCTCGAACTCCCAGAGATCTGCCTGGCTCTGCCTCCCGAGTGCTGGGATTAAAAGTGTGCGCCACCACTGCCTGGCTGTCCTGGGGTATGAATCAAGTGGAGGAAACCAGTCAGACCAGAGGGGTGCTGCTGATGGTGTATGCTTGATACCCCTGCTTGTGAAGCCTTGGGAGATTCATATTCATGTTCCTTTTCAATTTATGTTTTACCTTTAAGATGAGACTTGAGCCTGGGGATATGGCTTAGTGGTAGATTGTCTCATATACATAGGTCTGGGTTCTACTTGCAGCACTAAAACAAGACAAAATTAACAAAAGCATCAAAAAAGAAAAAAAAATGTAAGGCCTGCAGACTTTTGCCTACTTTTACAATAATCACAAGTATCCTATTATCCTCTGCTTCTCTGGGAATACCCTGCTCTCTCAACATAAGCAAGTCATTTGGAAGTTTTTCCAGTCTCTCATTCCAACCTAAAACCATGAAAGTATAGCAAATATTCCCCCCCCCAAAAAAAATCTGTTATGCTTTGTGTCCCCCCTTGTTCACCGTCTCAGGCAAGTTGTCGCATCATGGACAAAGATGACACCTGCCAGCACTTGCTTTCTGTGTGTGGTCCAAGAGGAAAGTCTGAGTTATGCTACTTGTTCACAACCTGGAGATGCCTTGTCAGCCACAGAAAATTGGGTTGAGAACCCCCAAATAGTCAAAATATAAAGCCCAGTTCCCTTTGTAAAATGAAGGAGCTATACACATCCCCTCAGATAACACCCAATACCGCTGCTATGTAATCTGTTGTTTAGAAAATGAAATGAGAAAAAGGCTATGCATGTTTCAGACACAGAGGATTGCTTGTATTTTTGATCTGAGGTTTGCTGAAGCAGTGGCTATTTATCTACCATATGTGAACAACTGACTATAGAAGACACATGTACTAATTACCCAATACCTCACCTTTTTTTTTTTTGTACTAGAAAGGTAGCTATTATTAGCAAAGTGATTTTTATAACTATGATCTAATTTGGGCCTCAAAACAATCTAATTAATAAGCCAACTTATGGTTGTAGCCTTTGATTTTATATCCGAGGAGAGAAAGACAACGAAGGAGTCATTTGTGCATAATTGAGATGGGAGGTGGGGGGGGCAGGCTGGGCTCACCTCATGGGGTGATACAGCCAGCTCTTTGGAATCTGGCTGGTCCACTGTGCCCACCAGAACTCTAGTGCAGTTGGCAAGATTTTGACCTGCAGAAAGGCAGACGAAGCAGCCCCGGCTGAGTGCTCTCTGTTTTGGAGGAGAAATATTGTCCTGAGTGAATGGAGAGAACACTGTGGGGATACATATGACATGCATATCTAGATGCAATACAATAGTCAATGGCACCAGAGGCTTGCTCAGCACTTTGGTGGCAAGAGCGAAAGTTTAATCCCACTAGAAGTGAGGAGATGAATCGGTTGAGTACCTCAGTTACCTCCATGAAACTTCTTCAGAAAACCGATGAAAAGAAAGGAAAATGAGGTTCTCACTTGGTCCCCAAAGAAGACTGGTGAGGGGCCTAAGGTGCTTTCCATAAAGCTTCTCTGTTAAATAAAAATCGATGAAACAGAACAGAGCATGCAAAATGTGAAGGTTTGGCTTTAAGATGTATATTTAACTAACCACTTATTAAAATGAAAGCATTATTATAAAGGAGAAAAAGAAAGGCCAGAGACTTCTAAAACCATCACTCTTGGGGATAACTTGCATGTCTGATTATTCCACTTTGATAGAAAGAGCAAGGAAATGCAGAATAACTCATGTGTACAGATGGCTCAAGCGCACCCACCCATCTCCCACAGCAGCACATTTCCAAAGGGCAGATATAGCCCCGCACCATGCCTCTTTTGTTTAATTCCTTCTTGATGCATCATTCTCTAAGGAGACTGCTCACGTTCTCTGACTCCCACACTGTTTTCAAACCTGGTTACCACTCCATGCATTTCTAAATGACAAGGCAACTGGGCCTCAATCTTCATATGTAGAGACAAAACCCAAACTGACAGCCAGAGGAGGCAGAAGGGGGCAGGCACTGCCCACCCCTCCCTCATCCCAAATGTCATTCCTCCTCTGCCTGGGCTGTGCAGGCCACGTTGATAAAGAAATGAGCAGACACTTGAAAGTTTCTGACAGGTGTCATGGGTGTAGACACGGAGTGGCCACAAGGGATGGAGCTTGACGTGACAGTGGCAGAGCCATGGAGGCTGGCTCCAGGACACACAGAGTTTGGTGGATGTCAATTCCAATTCTCATCACACCCTAACTCAGGAATGGTGTCTACACATGGACAAAGCCAGAGGGAAGCGTTCAGAGAACTTTTGCAACAACATGCTAAACAAGTGATGGATGCTACAGAGCCACAACAATGTAGTGCTGGCTGCCCGGGTGGATGCCTCCATCTGGGGCTAGTTAGAGGGGAGTAGAGCTGTCTCTCTGGTTCCTCATGTCCATTCGCTCTCCATGTTCTCACTCTACCCTCTATTTCAAAGGCTTCAATTTTTCAAGCTCTTTTCCACATTTTTGGGGGGTTGCTAACATTCCCTGCATCCTGATATTCTGATCATTTTAATACAGCCGAGGATCTGCTACAGATCCTCTAGGATCTAAACATTTGGCAAACCCTTTTCCCTTCAACCCAGTCAGAAAGTGATTTATAATGGTAGGGCAGAACTGGCTTCTTGGAAACACAGTACAAAATAGTTTCATAAATATTGCTCTCTTGCATGATTTTTGAAATATTACTTCTTTTAATGTTCTGCCAAAGTCAAATATTTTTGCTTAATAAAAATCCACAGGCAGGCTTCCTACTCAGCCAAAGTAACAGGTGGTACCTAAGTTCACCTGGAGGGAGAGACAACTCTGATTATCTCTAGCCCAAAAGTGAGGTTAGCTGGTGTTGGGGTATGATGGATAACAGCAGATGTGTAATCTAGACTCCCAGCCTACTGACACGATGTATTTATTTAACAGTTCTTAGCTCAATATATTGGCTTGTAGTTAAGCATTTTTAAATAGCATGAGGATTTGATAAGTACATTTATTTATTAAAAATATAAATAAACTTGACAAAAAATGTGATAAAGTAGTCAGTGGTACATACACATTCTAAGTTTGATTTTCTACTGAAAATTCCTTGGGGCCCTGAGCATGGTAATAGATCAACTGTGGTGTTGGTCTCTCCCCCACCCCCAAATGCCCTGAGTCACTGCTGAAGAGAATTCTGGTGTCACAGTGACCTGACGCACACGAGAAATTTGCAGGAAGTGGGCCAGGAAGAGATATTTTTATAGTGAATATTGACTGTGGAATGTTGAAGTGAGTTTACCGTCACATTACAACTTCTCTGCCATCGCAACACGCTTTGCTGAAACACAGCTTCGTCCACTTCCTGGCTTTGTACTTGGGGTTGAGGGTGTGGCCCTTTCAAGGGAGCATCTCTCTAGGGGTCGGGTCTGTCAGCAATGATGGTGTCAGCCTGCGCCTCAGCCTGTGCTAGCAGCTTTCAATATTTAAACTTCCTTAGGTTTTCTTACAAAAGAGCAAAAGTCAAACTTATTCTCCATACCTACTGACTAGTGCTGACTTTGGACCCTGTCAATTTAACAGAGCAGATGTCAACACCCCCCAGCCCCCCCACACACACATAGACTCTGTCACTTGTCTCCGTTCTCTGGAGGGTATATTTTTAGGAGCAATGGTTACTTCATTTCATGTGTCAAATTTCAAACCTTTATTTTTGATTAATGTTTTTTGATGTATAAAAAATATTCACTCATCACACATACATTTTCAGATTTTCTCTTCCAGTCTTATTATTTTGCCTCTCATATTTAATATAAAATCCACCCAGAATTTCAAAACTATTTGTGCTTTAAAGATAGTGACCACATTGTATTAAGTAACTAGAAATTTTGATTATTTAATATCTAATAAACTGTGGGTCTTTCTTTTTTGATTTCTCTATAATCAAAATGAACACTTCAAGGCTCAATAATTACCCCCAGAGAATTCTTTTAAACATGCACATTAGAAGCAACTACAATCTCATATAAACTCTTCAAGATAAATGAAAAGGTGAGCATGGTACCTACCACCTCGTTTTGTATGATATGTATAATTGACACAAAAAGAAAGGGCCACACTAAAGACAAACTCTAGACAAATTATTCGCAAATGAAATTTAAAGTAGTTTGAAGTGTTTTAATTTTTAAAATTAAAAATTTAAAGTTTAATGATGTTTAAAAATGTTTCAACAGCTAAGCATGGTGGAACAAGCTTTTATTCGCCGCACTCAGGAGGCAGAAGCAGGTGGGTCTCTGAGTTTGAGGCCAGCCTGGTGAACAGAATGAGTTGCAGGCCAGCCAGGGCTACAAAGTAAGGTCTCAAAATCCAAAACAAAACCTGTTATCCCAACTAAGTTGAGCTTATGGAAGAAATGCAAGTTTAGAAGTCTGATACTTTATTTAAAACTCAATTCAATAAATGGAAGGGAGGAGCTAGGGAGACAGTTCCGTGGGGAAAGGGCTGGCTGTGCAAGCATCAGGATCTGAGCTTCGTTCCACAGCACCCCCACAAAATGCATGAACTGTGACCAGTGCCTGTAACCTCAGTGCCGGGGAAGAGATGGGTGGAGGCAGAGACGGGCAATAAGGGCTCTCTGGAAAGCCAGTCTAACCTAAATAGCTTCAAGTCCCATGAAAGACCCCACTTCAAATTTAAAAAGGTGGAAACAATTAGAGGAAGACATTCCATATTGTAACTATGCTACCATCACAGCAACAGAGAGCAAACCAGGGTACCTCTCCTTTCATTGCGCAGACACGTGGTAAAACTTGTGTTGGGCAACATGTATAACTGAGTGTTCTCCTCATCGATACCGCATGTTCCATGATAATACACTAAGGGTGAATGAGACATCCAGGCTAACTCATCAGATAATGAATCAAAACCTTGGTTCGTTTCCACACACTTCTATGTGGGTTCCACATACAAGGCCCTGGCCTTGATCCCCGGTGCTGAAAACTGGGTGTGTTGGTATATACCTCTAGTCCTCGTACTTAGGAGGTGGAGGCAGGAAGGTCACAAGTTCATCTGCATCTACACAGGGAGTTCAAGGTAAATTAGGGCTATATGAAATGAGGTGCAAACTAAAAGAAATAAGTAAATTATTAAATAAATAAATAAATAAATAAATAAATAAATAAATGAATAAATGAATAAATAAATAAATAAAAGCTGACCTTAGAAAGAAAGTAGATAAAGGCTCAGTGTTAGACAGAGGTCACCTAGTAAAAAGCAACTATGTGAGCTGAACTGCTTGGCTGGGATCTGAACAGAGATCATAGGAAGAGTTTTCTGTATTACAGGCATGCCTGATTTCCTGGGCCTGGTACCCGGTTGGTCTGTTCTTAGAACATAGCCTGCATCCATGCTAGGTCAGAAGGTGCAACAAGCTGCTTCAAGAAGAAAAGTCCTTCCCTCTACAACAGAGCCTTGATTTGATGGCGTCTGTCCCTGTCTTAGTTACATTTCTGTCACTGGGATAAAACACCATGACCAAGACAGTTAACTTAAAGTAAGAGTTCACCTTGGCGTTACAGTTCCAGAGGGGAACGAGTTCATCTCGGTGGAGAAGGCATGGCTGCAGGAACAAAAGCTGAGAGCTCACGTCCTGCCCCACACATGTGCAGCAGAGGAAAAGAGGACTGGAAGCAGCTCACAGCTTTTACTCTCAAAGCCCACCCCACGACGTAGTTTCTCCAGCAGGGCTGCACCAACCTAACCCCCCCCCCCAAGTGCCATCAAGTAGGGACCAAGTGTTGAAGAGCCTGAACCTATGGGCGATATACTCATCCACTACAGTCCCAAAGAAGGCTCACAGTGTCTAGGTCACATCTCACATTCAAATCCTACATAGACTCTTTCAAAGTGCATTCCCGCTCTCAGGCCCCAGAGATTCTTCGTACTACTGCTGCAGGGGTACCTCACTTCCTCACTTTCTTCCCATACTCTAATCTCAGTTGGAGAACGGACCTCAGACCAGACAGGGTACCAAGCACTCCAGCTCTAGGTTCACTGATAGAAGGAGCTCATGAACTCAACCACTGCTTTACCTAAGGGCTTTATTCTACCAGTTTCTTCTGTTCTGGAATGCTGCCACCTATTATAATGATGAGTGACTTCACAGCAATGGCAATCTGGAAAGTAAACCCAAATCACCAGCTTTGGTTAAGGGAGGTAGCAGGACAGAGCTCAGGATGGAGGAGAAATTTTAATACTGGTTGCAAAGGCAGAAACCCTCCTCTCTGTACCCTTAACATAATCACACCGGTTGTTCTTATATTATAAAATGATAGAGTACAACATGGTTAAATACATCACTTATTTGCCAATACTAGGTATTGGTGTATCAGTCTAACTGGCGGTGTGGCTGCCTGAGGTATTGATTGTACTGTCTAGTGGTTGAGAGAGATGTTATCTTGATTAATTAGAAGTCAAAAACAAATGCATCTTCTCTAATATCTCTTGTGGCATTCATCTGAGGGGGGAAAAAACTACAAGTGTCTGGGAAATGTTGGAAATGTAAAAGGACAGAGTGAGGATGTGCAAACACCCCTCCGCCACCCATCCAGAGCAGAGATGATGCCTGTGCATGTCCAGTGAGCAGGTGTAAGCTTGCCAGCAGCTATCATCGCTCTCTCCTCTCGCCTACACCTTTAGATTCATCATGCACAAAGAGGAAACACCTAGAGTTCAGGAGAGCAGCCTTCCTTTCTTGGCTACATCTGAAGATCTGCCTCCTATATGATCCCAAAGACCAGTATGAGGTCAGGTATGGGGCCTTCATTACAGGAGACCATATGGAAGCATCCAGAAGATAATCCCCATAGAGTGCTTAGCAATATTGCTGTGTGTTGAGGCATGGTTTCATGTGCCACCGCTGGTATAGTCATGGGTCTTGTAGCCAAGGATAATTCTGAACTCTTGATTCTCGTGCATTCCCCACTGAGTGCTAGGATTATAGGTATGTACCAGCAAGCCTGGTTTATATGATGCTGGGGCTCAAACCCAGGGCTTTGTGTAGACATAGCAAGTACTCTTCCACCGGAGCTGCATTTATAGCTGGGAGCTAATATTATTATTCCTAAAGAAACCATCTGCATGTATCCTAAACTTTGACCAAAGATGAGGATGTTCCTATAGAAGATGCAAAACTTTTTAGAAAATGGAAATGCTTCAGCGTATTAATGAAGCAAATCACAAAAAAGCTGAGCTCAACATCCCAAGCTACACAGCATCATAAAATATAATATTGACAAACGCCAGGAAGACACCTAGCTTTCTTTGGGGTCTGTGGGCCCATTTCTGTAAAGCTGATCACACTGGGTTGTTGTTTTTTTCTATTTTTCTTTATGATCTGAAACTTCTGCCAGTTCCTTGACTTCAACACTGCTGATATGAAGAAAGCTGACGAAGACTACTTGCCATTATGAGCACAGTGAAGGCTGAGTTATGAGTGGGCCTGGAAACACTCTGTGTCGATAAGTAACTGCTCTGCCATTTGTGAATGATTAGATATTTGGAAAATGGCTTTGTTAAGCCTTAGCATCCTATTAGCTGTCATTGATTTGTTCAACATGTATTTATTGGGGTGAGGAGACCACTATGATAAGAAAAAAAATATGTCCTGTCCCTCTTTTTCCTTGTACAGTTAAGCGGCCATTTGAAAGTCTAAACTGCATAATTGGAAGACTGTTTGCCAACTTCACTTTCATTTTTTTTTTTTTTTTTTTTTTGGTTTTTCGAGACAGGGTTTCTCTGTATAGCTTTGCGCCTTTCCTGGAACTCACTTGGTAGCCCAGGCTGGCCTCGAACTCACAGAGATCCGCCTGCCTCTGCCTCCCGAGTGCTGGGATTAAAGGCGTGCGCCACCACCGCCCGGCCTTCACTTTCATTTTTTAAATGTATTTGTTTCATTAGAATTCTTTACCTTCATGGCTCAGATAGCAATTAGTTGGGTCAAGGTTACCTGGCTCAGGTCACCCTTTTATGTGACTTGAGAGGAATCCCATTTTCATTCTTAGAATCAGGATACTACTCCATCTCTACATCTCTTTCATCAATTTCCACATTAGCCAGATAACTCAGACCAGATCTTGACTTGAAATCAGTTCATCCACTCAACTGCTCCCATTGAGTTCCCATGGCATTTTGGTGGTAAGTCCATAATATAGCAGGGGATTTTATCCCTGAAGGTTGTCAGGGAAATCTACCACTCTATTCTGGCAATTTTGAGGAAGTACAACATTGAAACTTTGCCTGATGAGGAAGGTGTGGGGACTGCATAATACCTTATATTATACTCTCAACCCATCCACATCAGTGGGCCCACCCAGTTAAAAAGGAAAGAGAGGAAGAGAGGAAGAGAGAAAAAGAGAGAAGGAGGAAGGAAGAAAGAGGAGAGAGAGAGAGAGAGAGAGAGAGAGAGAGAGAGAGAGAGAGAGAGAACAGTTCAAAAGGCTGTCCTTGGTGCCAGACAATTTATAAGCATAATGTTTGAAAGAGCCAGTTTTTAAAACTTCATATTAAATTTATGCAATTTTCCCAAAGAATATATGGAGTATGGGGGGGATATGTCCATAGTTAAGCTATTCAATTACCTTCTTAATTCTAGTGAGAAAGGGGCTTCATAAAGGGAAACAATTCTGTTATCATTGAAGTCATTTATTAAAAATAAGAAGCACAAATTTATCCTAAAACGTCTAAGCCATATATCAGATATACGTTCCCAGAGAGGCCTCATTAGTACCTCTAGCATCTATTCAGACCTTCGTGATGTCTTAGCTCATTCAATAAATGGGCAATGACTACAGCAACCACACCAACTTCCAGTTCATGAAGGATACACTGTATTTAGGGCAACTGGCTTTTGCTTTTGCATATTTTCACCTTCTTGAGCATATTCAATCACATGAACATAATTCTTCCCTAGCATCATTCAGGAAAGCCTCTTTATCTCACAGAAAAACAAAGCACAGGAAAGAACTTTCCCAATACTTGCCTCACCTTACTAGGCCATGAGAGCTCCCAAACCTGAAATGTGTTGAATCTCAACCTGACATATGTGAAAAATTCCATACCATGACATGCATACATGAAATTAAACATCATACAACATTCTCTTTAGGTCATGTGGTAAGGTATATATGAAGTATAAGAGAACTTTATGTGTAGACTCAAGTCCCATCTCCAACATATTTAATGTATGTACGTACAAAAATGTTCTCCAAAATATGAGATCTTGAACACTCCCCATTAAATAAGTAACACAAGATGCTTATCACCCTATCTCCCATTGACTCTAGTAGGATGTTTCCTGCATCAGGACACATGTTCTACCTCATCTGCCTTATTTTGGGTTACATTTTATATTCATGCATTACTTCTCTATTATAATAATAATTTTATTAATAATAGCTATGTTTAATGGTGGCTATTTTGTCAAAACTAAGGGAACTATCCTACCTGTAGATAAATAAATGACCTTCAAAGTGAAAAATATTTTAGAGGTGATAAAAAAAGACAGAGAGAGAGAGAGACTAAACACACTAAATGTTGGGTTTACTAATCCTTTTATAGCAGAGAACACACAAGGTCATTTACAAATGGCCTTACTCTTAGGGCAACCAGCCATGGGAGTATCTGTGAACAGGCCTGCGTCAGCTCCAATGGTTCTAATCCCACGGAATCACATAGAAAACCTGTCCTCTACATGCTCCTTTGCAGGACCAGTGTCACATGTATTTGTAGCATGTTCCTGTGGGAAAAAAAATTTCAGTGTCTAGCTACACTCATGCTTGGTTATTAGAGGAAAATATCTGGTGTTTAAAATTCCAGAACTCAGATTTCAGTTTGTCTTTCTTCAGTTGCCTAACAACATGAAAAGATCAGACCCTATAAGTCACACGATGTCTGTGTCTTGAGGCATAGTACCTGAACCCTCTCCCACATGCTTAAGTAAAAAAGACTCCTTTTCTGGAAGCTTCCTTCTCACATCCTTACACTAGCTAGATGATGAGGAATCCTGAAATACCTATAACTTCCCTAGTGTTCTGATTCATCCAGTGTTTCATTAATGAAAACGACCAACAGATTATACAAATATAGGGATCCCCTGCAGAGTTCTATAAAT
Organism: Peromyscus maniculatus bairdii; assembly: GCF_049852395.1. NCBI lineage: Eukaryota > Metazoa > Chordata > Mammalia > Rodentia > Cricetidae > Peromyscus > Peromyscus maniculatus. The sequence goes on along the minus strand of NC_134860.1, from coordinate 37,510,655 downwards.
ATACACATAGTCAGCCTTCAAGGTTCATGGGGTGTGGCTTCCTGGGCTCTGCCGAGCCAGTGGACATTTAGCTTCTTATACAGATTCCCTTAGCATTCGCATATAACATGAGCTTACCCTCTTAGATCATTTAAGCCATCTCTAAATTATTTCCAATACCTAATACAATAGCAGGCTTGTGCAAACAGTTCCTGCACTTTATTGATTAGCAAAGAAAACAGAATCTAGATGCCTTGGTTTCATACCTAACCCACCCTGCTGACAACATATTTTGATCCTCAGTTGACTGAATCAGTTAATGTGGACCCTACACCTGCAAACCGTTTACTATTCCCATTAGTTCTGGGCTGGCAAACAAGAAGAGCACAAGGTAGGGAAAACAAGGATAAGCCAGAACCTACAAAGATGAGCTACAAGTCAGGACGGTTCGGTACTCTGAAGCCAAAAGAATCTCTTACCTCGTACAGGCCGCTAATTTAGAGAGGAGCTGCTGTGTTCTGCTGGCACCTGGGCCACACATTGGAAACACAGGAACAGAAGGCTGGGCAGGGGCTGAGGAAATGTGAGCACCCGGCTACTGTTTGCAGCAATCCCAGGAGCCGACAAACAAGCAACTGAGCAGAAACCACAGCCACGTGGCCTCCAAAGAGGAAGGATCATGGCAGCAGTACCTCTACTTCCTCTTTCCAATTCTCAAAGAAAACGGGTCCTGAAAAACAGAATTGTTGGAATGTGGTTCCAGTTAGGGACGACAAATAAGCCACCACAATACAAATCGGCCACTATCCACCTGACTCTTCCCCCACTTGCCTCTATAAACATCCCAGTCCATCATAAGTAAAGACAGTAGCAAGATTTGATGCCAGATCCGGATGCACAATGCTGCCCTAGGATCTCATGGTCTTAAAGGCCTTCCGAGCATATTCTCCAAGCAGTTGCATTCAATGTCAGTCCTGATTCAAAGGCTCCCACTTCACCTTCTTATCATTCTACCTTCTAGCTGGGTGTTGGATTTCATAAAGCAATGTCTTAATAATTTCTGGAAATACATTTCTGTGAAACCTTGTCTGGGAGGTAGGGTGATGGAGAGCTTATACCACAAGCGTGGGTTTAAGTTTGTAACATGCTTATGGCCCAAACAGAGAGCCTGGAATTCTAGCCTTTCTGTCAAGCCTACGTACATAACAAGGCACAAGTAATCTTCCTTGCCTTAGATGTTTGTGTCAGCTAAGATGAGAAATAGGGTACAGGTGAGTCTTCCTTGCCCTAGAGGTTTGTATCATTTAGGATGAGAATTCATACAGCTGAGTTATTTTGGGCAAAACAAAACAGCCCACCCCCAACAAAGGGCAAAACCACACAAGGGCCCAAGTCAGCTGGTCTTCCCGAAGAAGTCTGCATTATTTTGCAAAGCTGCAGGTTGTTTCTCCCCACCCACCTGCCTATGCATGTTTTGTCTTCCAAACTAGTCTACATGCTCCCAAAGGCAAACAGTCTCTGCTGTGCCTTCTCCCCGAGTTGCCCAAATGTACGTGTCTGATGATGTAGACATAATGCCTACAAAAGTATCTACCAGAACTACAAGGTACATAAGGGCCACTTACACAATTCAGTCCTGAAGAGCCCTTTGGATAAAGCCATTGGGTAATGGGAGTGACTCCCCAGTCTGCCTCCACAAAAGGGATCCCTGCAATAAGCAACCCTAGGTCCACCTAGGCCCACCCCCCGAATACACACACACCCCATTCACTGTAGCAATCAGAGGCCACTTGCTGACTTTATATCATCACCTGAACCAGCTGGGGTAGATGGTTAAAGACGAGCTTGGCTAATTTAGTCAGCTGGGTTCACTCTGCCCTGCTCTGACTGACAGGCTGGGCCCCTGCTTGAGCCTGAAAAGTAGCATCTGGGAATGACATACAGTTTGATAACATAAGATGCTTAGGGTTTTTGGCTCAAGAGAGATGTTCGGAGCTAATAGCCCTGTGAGCTGAGTTTTAGCTGCGATCTGCACCTTGAGATATCCGTTCTGTCTGGCTCAGGAAAAAGGGGAAGAATGAGAGCTTATTTCTAGAAAGGTTTCTGATGAACAGCATTTGTCATTGAAGGGGAAGATGGGTATAATTAGCTTGTCAGTCTAGTTTGGGCTGAGCAGGCTGTCTCTGCTAAGAAAGATGGACTAGCTGCCAGAGCCACTGACAGGCAGTCGATAGCGCAGCAATTAATGTCATAAATAATTCCAGAACCAATTACATCAAAATGGACTCGGAGCTTTAAAAAGGTACAGAATTCTCTTATTCTTCCTGCTAACAGCAAGAAACAGCTTTCATTTTTCTCTGTAATTACTTTTCATTGTATATAGCAATACAACTGAGCTTTTCTGTCCATATTTAAGCCTTGTCTTCTTCCGAGCCTCTTCCCCCACAGCCAGACTCCCTCCTTCACCCCACAGGACAAGGCTGTTAAAGTCGATCTTCCCTGCCAGAGCAGCGGGGGGAATGTATAATCTTTTAACTTGGCTGTTGCCGGAGAACTCCAGCTATACCTAAATGATTAAGAGCCGAGTTTTCGAAAATGTCATGGACCGTGACAGTGGAAGGCCCAAACAATGGCATTTGGAAATGAAGACATTTGTGAAATAAATGGATTTGTCTTATTATTTTAAAGGTTGCTGTGACTTTACTTACACTGAATTTATTGATCTTCCCCCCTGCCCCCATTTTTCCTCTTCCTTCTTTTTCCCTCCTGCTTTGTACAGTTCCAAGCATGGACACCAGGCCAAAGTGTCGCCGCTACACTGTGAATATAAATTCAATGCCACACATGTATACTAATGGGCAATTTTTTTTTCAGAAGGAGTAGTCTCTTTAACATAGTGTTTTCTTTAAAAAGCCATCCTCCGAAGCTGTCTCAACTCCTCTGCTAGTACCCTATGTACTACAGTAAGTATGTAGATAACACAAAGGCTATTATACCTATAATGGTGCCACACACTAGATATCAGTAGGCTAATTGTCTCCCCCAACCCCCAGCCTCCATCAGTTGCCTCTGTAGGCTGGATTAGAGAAAGGAAGGGATTGTGGGAAAGCAAATTACTGTAGGATTCATTCACAGCTTTGTTCCCTGCCTGACAAACATTTCCAACTTTTCAGCCAGAGTGGCATTTACTCTGGAGGGACCAGGGAAAATGGCTCATGAAGCTCCCACTGTTTCAAAACTAGCCCGGGCTGCTGGTGCTGCCTGCAGTTTGCTGAGTGTGCTTGGGCTGTGCGCTCCTGCCGCTGATGGCTCTCCCTTTAGCAGTAGGGTGTCACTGCTGTGAGTGGTAATTACAACAGAAGATTTTAGAGGACACGGGATAATTAGGCCAGCAGCCCTGTGCAGGCATAAACACTGACGTTTACCATATTAAAAACTCAAGTTGTCGGCATTCCCCTCTCCCAAGACCACAACAATGGCAACCTCACCAACAAAGGCAAGCTTCCAGGAGAACAAAGGACCTTTGCATCTGAGGGAGTTGACTGGGTGCCTGTGTTTGGAGATGGGTGCACACTGGCTTCTGCTGGCCAGTCAGGAAATGAGATGAGGCGATGTAGCTCATGTTTTGTGATTAGGCTCCTTCCTCTATCTCAGAGCTCTTTAGCCTAGGCATGACAGGCAGACAGTGATCAATGGCACCTTCTAGAGAGTGCCTACCTCCTTCACATTGGGGTGGATCCAGGTAGACTTTCTGAATGCCACCTTCTCCCAGCTTGGTTGTTCTCATGGCAACAGTACCGGGTACATTTGCCACTTTTTCAGCAGGAGACAGGCAATAGGAAGAATGATGCAGCCCCTGGATTCTAGTCCTATGAGCACGAAAGCACATCTTATCTGTGCACAAGCTGTGATTTCAGCAAGAGAGCACAGGGGAGATGCAAAAATCAGAGCATCCCAGGAGATCCTGGCTTTGCATATAAGTCTGCCTTCCCTATACAATAACTTTTTATTTTTAAGGGTGTGTGTGTGTGTGTGTGTGTGTGTGTGTGTGTGTCTTTTTGTCTATCTGTCTGTTTGTCTGTCTGTGTATACATGTGAGTGTAGATGCCCAAGGCTAGAAGAATCATGGAATCCCCTGGAGTTACAGGCATCTTGTGAGTCAAGAACTCAGGCCATCCTCTGTAAGAACAGTCTACACTTCTAATCTCTGAGCCCTTGGCTTCCCTGTTAAAGAACCACAGTACTCTTGAAAGATCAAGGCTCAGTGCACATTCTGTGTCTTTTTGATGGGGCTTTGGGCCTACATTCTTGGAAGTGGCTTCTTGGTCATGACATCATGGAGCTCGCAGTCTGAGAGAGAAAGACAGAAATAGACCTATAGACCAATTTAGTGATCCTAAGTATGATCACTCACTTAAAAAGAAAATCTTCTACCTACATCAGTTGGTTCTGAAGGGGAATAATGGGACTAGTTTATAAAACACCCACCCTCAAGATATGGGTCCCTGGCCCTCCCTTCATGCAGTCCCTCTCTTATCTGTAAGACACTGGCCTTCCTCACTTGAATTGGCAAGGCTCTGATGTCAAATTGTGTTTAAATAGAAAGTATACCCTCGCTGTTATTCACAGTGCCTCTGGGAGTTTCTATGCATGGCTATTCCCATCCTGCCTTTGCTTGGCTCTGAGCTCTTTGACCTAATAACCATGAAGCTTTTCTGTGACATCGGCAGCAAGAGGTGCTGGCAATATGACAGGAGACAAATCCCACTCCAGTGTGGTATTTTCTAAAGACAAACTAAGCTCAATAAATTTTATCAGTTATTTCTAGGCTCACGAGTCAGCCTGAGATATTTCAGACGCATAAGCATTTGGATTGTCGGGACTTCTAAAATATTCCCATAGCTTATAAAAGATGTCCCATCATGGCCAAGCACTTGTGGTAGCTGATTCTAAGCATTTTGAGCAGTTAGGAGTTGCATTAAGCACTAACCACTACAATAAGAAGCTTCTGTAGTCAAGGTTGAGCATCACTGGGGGTGGAAACATGAATCTCTTGAAGGCAGTTTGACAACATAATCCTTTAGTGAGACAGCATCAAAGCTTGGACCTATGACTTCCTCAGTTTTGGTATCTGACCTTGTTTTTAGTACCAGGTGTAAATTCCCTCCTGCAGAATCCAGTTGACAGAGTGGTTGGTTCCAGAGGCATGTTGGGGACAGTGGGCAGCTGGGGATTTGGAGGGAAAGCATGTGGTGTGGTGTGGTGTGGTGTGTGTGTGTGTGTGTGTGTGTGTGTGTGTGTGTGTGTGTTTAATATACATTGTATACATGTATAAAGTTTTCAAAGAATAGAAAATGGACAGACATAAAAGAAGAGAAGGTTGTCTGGAGAGATGGCTCAGAATTTAGGAGCACTGGCTCCTCTCCCAGAGGACCCAAATTAGATTCCCAGCGCCCATACCATGTGTAATTCTGGTCCCAGGGATCCAGTGCTTCTGGCCTCTGTGGATACTGTATGCATATGGTACATAGTAACACATGCAGGCAAAACATCCATGCACATAAGACTTTTTAAAAAGGGATTAAGATAAGGAAAAGAAGGTTCACATATCTTAAATGATAACACTTAGACCCATTAGTCACACTGAAGGTGCACAAGCTCACACACACACCATTAGGGAGATGGTCCAAGTGTGACTAGTTAAAGCAATAGTTAGTTCACACAGGGAGATCAAGGCAAGAAAACCTTTTAAGCCAACAACAAGAGTATGCCACCAACCCAGGAGCCTTTAAAGGTAGCTGGTCTTCATGGCTGATGTCTGAGATGGTTTCAGAGCTATGCCTGCTCTTGTCCTTCTTGCTTTACTGAAAGAGCTCCCCCACCCCTGCTATTTAGGGTCCTGAAAATCCATTGTATTTCTCAAGCACTAAAAATTCTAGATTCTTGTTTACCCTGTAGATGGTACAAATTACTATAAAACTTTTGGATTCGAACAAAATTTGATTCAAATGCTACTCACATTTTCTTGAGATGCACAGCCTTGGATAAACTATTTAAAAGATTTTTTGTTTCATTTTGGCTTTTGCTTTTGCTTTTTTGGACTTGATGGAATGCATATAGAAGTGCCTACTTTGTTGGGTTTTAAGAATCCTCTAACATCCCCCAATGTAGTATTCATAGAAGCTATAATACAGTAAAATCACTGATTATAATACTAACAGAAGATACCACATTTTTAGTCTTCCTTAAGTTCCATCAAGATGACCTATTTCTGTCATTAACCTTCAAGTTGGAAATACCAAGGCAAAGCTCAGGTACCTGTACCACCACATTCTGTGACTGGTGGATTCCTTAGTACTTGATTTGGCTCCTCTGATTGAACTGTGGATATAGGCAAGACATTTGTGTTCTCTATTAGGGTCTTTTCTTCCTAAAGCTCTTCCAGGAAAAACTATGAGCTTGAGACCACGGATAATCTTTGTTCTTGGTTGAAGGATTAGGAAGGACATGTGGTGGTGATGTTGACTATGAACTGGTGAATGGAAATCCCCAAGCACAAGACTGGACAAGTCCAGAGAGTAGGGTGTAGTTATTGAATTCCTCAATCTACAGTGTGTGTGTGTGTGTGTGTGTGTGTGTGTGTGTGTGTGTGTGTAGGAAACTCTCACCATCACCCCAGCCAGCATTTTATTCTCTCCCTGATCTATTCCCTGCAACCAGTTAAGGTAAACATAACTAACCAAGCGCCCCTTGAAATGTTTCAGAGTCACTTCTTCCTATCTGCTTTATGCCTCAGAAGCATACTGCTTTCACAACATGTGTCCCGTCAGATGTCCCCAGTCCTTTAGGCAATGACTGGAACAGGATAACCATTCACCAAATTAAATCAAATAATGAATTTGACTTTACTTGAGCCCTTTGGAATTTTAATATCCACTCCCTCTTCTCTGAATAAGAAGAATGAAGTTTCTTAAGATGAAACAACCCATGACTTCCAAAATTTGAGATTACATGTAATTCTTTCAAGTCACCAAACTCCATTTTTTTTTCAGAAGAAATGCTACCCCTGTCTTCTAGCCCTGCTGCAGACTCAGCCTTCTGGGGTTAACTTAAAGTTCGTCTGTCATTATTAGAGATAGAAAAGTGTGCTAGAAAAGAAAGTAAATAGTTAATCTCCTTTTTATTGTTTTGAACCTCATCTGTGTCCCCTGTCCATCACATGAACTTTGAGGACTCATGAAAAAAGCATTACACTGTCTTTGAATGTTGTTGAGCCCTTCATCAAAGCTTTGTGTCATCATCAATTTGATCAGTGTGTCTTCATTGTCACTTTCCAGTCTTTACCCAAGAAAAAGAATATCAATGAAAACATTTCAAAAAGTCATCTTTTTCTGACGTCTAAACACAATACTTATGCATATGCTTGCATTAAATATAAACATGAACTTCTATTTGTCCTTAACTTTATTTCCTGACTAGGCAAAACTCCAACTCTACAGTATGATTAAATTTTTCTAGATGGCAACATCCCCCTTTTTATTCTTCCTATCCATAAATCATGACATATGGTCATAAGAATCAAGAAGAAATAAGCTTTTTTTAATTCCCTTATTCAACTGACATAATAAAAACACAAATTTGGTACCTTAATGGAGTACCATATGACATTGCTATGAGAACATGTTTGATTCCTATGATGTCCTAGTAGCCTTTAAGCCTTCTAGAAAGTCTTATCTAGTCAAACAAGTGGATAAGTTGACCTGGGTTTCTGTCTTCTGTGACTGAGAAAAGACTTACTACAATATCCAAAGGCATCCTCATCCAATTAGCTTCTGCCTTTTATTCTTCTCTTGCTGTCCCAAACTCAAGGGCATTTCTCAAGCTTTCATATATCCACAGGAAACGTTAAATGTTCATTCACACTTATTATTTATTATAACCTATTTTATATTTCATGATATGGATTTTTAATGTACATGCTTGGTTTCATCAATAAATCATAAGTTTGTAAAAAATATTATCATAGGCTTCTTTGAATTTTCTTATACATAGAATAATTTCTTTGCACACAGTAGGCACTTTTCTGGGTTTAGAAATGAGCCTTAACCTCTTGGCACAATGGTACAGGATTTTAATCCCTATATTCAAGAGGCAGAGGAAGATTGTAAATTCAGGGCCAGCCTCAGCTACATAACAAATCTGTGTTTAAAAAAACAAACAAAACAAAACAAAAAGAATAAGTCAGGTGCAGTGGTGAACACTTTTAATCCCAGCACTCAGGAAGCAGACACAAACAGATCTCAGTCAAGTCCAGCCTAGTCTACAAAGGAAAGTCCAAGCCAGAGCTACACAGTGAGATTCAAAAAATTAAAAAAAAAAGAAAGAAAGAAAGTAAAGAGTATGATTAGTAGGAATTTTTGTGGAAAATTCCACATGGAAAAGAGTTTGCAACGTCTTATTAATTCATGCATCAAATATTTGGACATCTTATACATTCATGGATGTTACAATAAGGTCTATTATTCTGTAAAATTAATATATAATAATAGAAAATAAAATTTCATTGCTATTTACTATACATTTGGTAGTATGATACTGAAATCAATATAAAAATGCATACATTCTTCCTCAGAGCTCCTAGATTTCTGGCCCAGTTGCTTGGAGAAAGAAGGGGAAGGAGACTTTGGAAGGACCAGTTCCTGAATCATTTCATGTTCAAACACAGCATCCAGCTTAGCCTGCTGGAAATACAGATGAGGAGGCTCTGTGTTTAATATCTGTCATTAAAATGACAGCAATAAAGCCTAAAACCCCAAAAAGGAAAATCAGCTGGGTCCTTATAGATTGTCACAGCCAAGAGCAATAAAAACTAAATCAATCACAGATTGTGGCAATAGATAATTTAGCAAGTACTGGAAATTAAATGAAAGGACATTTCCAACCCCCGGCCCCCATTGTGGGAGAATGAAGATGCCCTCAGAATTCAGATGGGGGCTCACTGAACAGCCTAGGATGACAATGGAGAAGAAGAGAAAATTATTTAAATGAGATTTAAATTACTTTGTTTCCTTAGTCCTCTGAAGGTTGCCTCTGTTATTACATTGTACCATCAACATCTCTGACACACCATGGGTTTCCTGGCATGTCTACTCTTTTTCTAAAGGAGGAACCATGACTCTCAGAGAGTGAGCTTCCAGTCTGGGCAGCTGGAGCCCAGTAAACAGCTGGTGGTGAAAGCCAGGTCTGGAAGAGATGTAAATGCAGGAGGGCAAAGGTGACCTTCAGGGTCTGGGTCATCTCTGCCCCAGGTCTGCCTCTGTTACAGGTCACCAAATGTAGAGACTGCCCTTGGTGAGATCTCAGGTCTTGCCTAGTGCTAAGGTTGTAATTCAATTATAAAGACCAAATATGAGTAAGGGAGTCCCAGATTCTGGCCTCAACACGAACTAGTTTGGTTACTAGGCTGCAGGAAGTCTTGATAAAGGAGCTCTCCCACCCACAGCAGGCTGATGTCTAGAACCAATGGATAAGTGGACTGCCAGTGGACAGCCTTCCATTCTGTGTGCTAGATCTAGTTCACTTCAGCATGCCCAATGAGATAGCTATATATATATATATATTCTAAACTGTAATATCACCTCTTCCTTGTGATAGGAATTTGTGAACACATTTCCATTGTTGGCTTTCTTTGAAGGTGACTTGTGTTTAGTTCCTGGCTTTGGAGAGTTCCACTGTCTGTTAGAACACCTTCCACGGTCTTTGCCCCATGTAGGTTACTTTTCCAGTACTACAACCAGCAGGTAGGAAAGAGAAGTCCTATCACTTTGGATGATAATCTGGGTGTTAAAACTAGGCAAATGCAATAATTTAAGAATCCAGAAAGTTCCTTCTACTTCCATGAATCATTGAAGAAAACTTAGTTACTTGAACCCATGTAAATTGACTTAGACATGGTACATCACCCATAAGAAGGGAAGTCCACTTGGTATGGACTGTGCCAACAAGGAGAACAGGTGTCGGGCAATAGGGAAGTATCAATGGAGAATGTCAGTGGACTTTGGAGTTTTAAAACTGTATTTGAAGAAAGTCTAAAGGCCTAAATGAATGTCCTTGGGTTTGAAAATGGCACCAAGTGCTAAGGGGCACTGACGATTTCTTTACAAACTTTTAGGAATGAGAGGCAGTTTAGGAAAATAAAACAATGAGTTGGACTCGTAAACATTCTACCATTTGTTCCTAGCTCCAGAAAGTGACATTTTCTGGTACCAAGAGTGCCCAGTTTTCACACCAGCTGGCAATTCCTTCCCGCTCACAAGTCAGGACTTGTCTCAAATACTAAGATTTTCCAGCTGTTCTCTGCAAGCTCCTCACCATCCCATCACAGAATCATGATAAAGGTAAACATGCTATCTCATGAAAGGCACATTATATACATATTACAAGTCCTGCATTATTATTGCATTATCTCATTAATTCCCAACAACCTTATGGGGTCAATATGAGAATTATCCACGAGACTGGAGAGATGGCTCCGAGGTTAAGAGCACTGGCTCTTCCAGAGAACCTGGGTTCAAGCCCCAGATCCCACGTGGCAGCTCATAGCCATCTATAGCTCCAATCTTAGGTGATCTAATAACCTCTTCTGGCTTCTGTGGGCAATGGGCACACATGTGGTACACAGACATACATACAGGCAAAACACTAATACATATAAAATAAAATAAAAATGATTTTTAAAAAGAATTATCTTCATTTTAGGGGCTGGAGAAGGTGGCAGCTCAGTAGATTATGTGTTTGCCATGAAAACACACACACACACACACACACACACACACACACACACACACACACACACACGACAGGCACTGGTAGAACATACTTGCAATCCCAGGGCGAAAGAGGCAGACAGGGTATCTCTGAGACTGACTGACTAGCCATCCTAGCCTACTAGCTCCGGACCAGTGACTGACCTTTTACCCCCAAACAAGATGGACATCCCTTGAGGGCAGACACCTGGGGTTGGCTGGCCTCTAGCCTCTACATGGACATGAACACATATGCATGCATGCATGCATACACCCATGTGTACATAGACACACACAGTTTATCCTCATTTTAATAAGGGTCTTATAGAAATTAAGTCAGCTATCCTAGTGGAGCTGGGACACCAACGCATGGGCTCTCATTCTGAGCCTGGAACTCAAACCCATCCTGTGGTGAGACTTGATTACCTCAAGAGTATCAGTTACAACTGGCTTAGTAGGACGTCAGCATATGCTCTCTGTCTTTATATTGCTTTTGTGTTTGTAGCTCTGTGATGACAACCTTTTCATGTCCTCTGCCTGCCTGACTCCAACCTTCTAGAAACCAAGGCTCATGCCTGCTCCTTGTGAGTATTGTCTGCAATCTCAGCCCAAGTACACCACTAAGGTGAGGGCCTTCTCCACCCACCCAAGCCTGACCCCCTGATACCCTGACTAATGGCTCATCTCAGCCCACATTCCTAGGGAATCATCCTTTTGTCTGCATCCTTTTCTGAGTTTCAAAAAAGCCCAGGAGGAAACATGAAGTGATTCGTCCCCATGTGTACACACAGCTTCAGCGCAGCTGGGCTGCAGGGCCAGTTTATTATCTTAAGATGGGGGTCTGGTTTAGCCTGAGTTTACATCTCATCTGCCTCCCATTCATTAGATGGGCTCCAGGGCTCAGCTTACATCACATAAACTCAGCTGGTATGTATACAATGCCAGCAATATGGAGGGGGCTAACATGTGTTGAATACATCTATTCCATCTTAAGGTTCTGAAGGTCACTCACTAGAGTAATATATGGTGCTAGTGTTGGTGGCTGAAGGTCAAGTCATCTTGCTTTTCATAATGCATAAACCTGAAACTCACTCAGACACCAATCATATGACCTAAACCTTGGAACAAATATTTTACTAAGTAAATCAGTGAGCATGCTGGCATTTCTATTAACCTTCAATGCACAGCTGACAGAAAATGAATAATGATAAATAATAACTCAAGCCTGTAAATCATGCTTAGCATCAGAAGAAAAAAAATGCTTGTGTGTGCTACCATCTGTTAGAAGAGTGGGGACCTGGGAAGAAAGGTGGGAGAGGGGAGGGCAGTCTGCCCTGGCTGAGGTAAGCACCTTTTGGATTCAATAAACTGACCAAGACAGGGTAAGCCACTTCTGAACAGGATTGATGGACTGAGGAAAATTCCTTTTCTTCCTGTCTTCAGTTTGACGGGTGTCAGCCTCGGATTTCCATTTCTCTCTCTCTCTCTCTCTCTCTCTCTCTCTCTCTCTCTCTCTCTCTCTCTCTCTCTCTCTCTCTCTCTCTCTCTCTCTGTGTGTGTGTGTGTGTGTCTTCTCCTGCCTCATTAAATCTGTTTCCAGTCTATCTACCGGGTTCTGGATCATTTGAAAAGATTCCTCCTTATAAAACACCCCAGGGCACAATCCTCTCTCCCAGCTTATCCCACTCAGAGCACTTGAATCTCCCTGCCACCAGAGGACAAGGGTAGGAGCTGGGGCATTGCCCTGAAGCTGCTGCTCTGAGTTATAAAGATCCCTTCAGAGTGAGAACCCAGGCAGTAGAGTCTGAAGCCCCCAGGACCGTGAGTCCAAACTATCTCACAAAACAGAAATGACACCCAGCTACTAAGATGTGTGAGATACTCAGGTCTCCACCGACATGCTCCCCTCAGTCAGAAACCCTGAGTGTGCTTGGGTGGAGAAAGTTCTAGAAGCTGACAGAGACATTGATGTGCACCTTGGGGAGAGGGAATATGTATTTTTCTCTCTCGTCGCTCTCCTCCTTGCAGTTGGGCCCGTATTCACTAGCTCAGCACAACTTCTAGCAGGTTCTAGCAAAAATCAGGGAAATGTGTACTTTATGGTCACATTTCTTGGAATAAAAAGCTATTCTTATTTTTTTCAATGCCATGAGTACCCCAAGGGCTAAGACAGTCTTGGTCCTAATCCATTAAGAAGTCTGACTGCAGTCACACTGACCCTTTCACTTTCACAGACGACCCCAAGCTAACCTGACAACAGATGGCATGAAAAGCCAAGCTTATCTATGGGTGTATCTACCTTAAGCCCCTGGATTGGTTCCTCTGGGAGAAAGAGGGATAGCTCTCCCACTAGACAATGCATATTGCTGATGCCAGTGTGGGGCCTGTGTGAGCTTTATTCCCTACCCCACTGCCAAATTCTACTCCCATGCAAGCTACTTTACAAATTAAGTTGTACTCTTGGTGAATTCTGTAACTAAAGAGAAAATGCTTTCCTTTGTTTGCAGCATAGGTCTTTTCTGAATGCAATTAAAGTCACCAAAATTTCAAAACAAAATTATCTGAAGTGCAGTCATGGAGAGATGGCTTAGTGGTTAAGAGCTTATCTTGCAGAAGACCTGAGTTTGGTTCCCAGCACCCACATGGAAGTCCACACTATCTGTAACTCAAGGTCCAGGAGATTCACTGCCCTCTTCTGGCCTCTGTGGTCACCAGGCGTGCTCATGATGCCCATATCTGCATGCCCATAAAGCATCTACATGCAAAAATACACATATAATATTTTTCAATAGTCTTAATTGATAATAATTCAGGTGGCCAGGATAAATGAGAGGAAACTCTTCTAAGCTCTCGAGATGTTTTGGCTTTTGTCTTTCTTTTCTTTACCTCTGGAACCATTCCTTCAGTAGGACTTGGGGTTTCCTCAAAGAACTGGCAAGTAAATGCAGCTAAAGAGCATTGAGTTTCTACCCGGAAACTTACCTCAAGGCCTCGGTTTCCCTTCAGTGTGTAAACTCACCCTCATGCCTCAGTTTCCCTTCCCATAAAGCCTGGTATTGCTCACTCATGCGGTAAGTTTCCCCGTTGTCCCTATTACTTCTCCTTCCCCACTTTTCTAATTAGTGGGAGAAACTGATGGAGGGAAAGAAAGTGAAAGGAAAAGCAGAAAATTAGCATTTTCTCGGCTGCACATTTCAGTTATTAATATTGCAATTTGAAGTAATGGAATTCACGGAACGCAAAAGGTTTAAGGTTTGCCTGGTGGGGCGAACTCAGCTGCATGGTATATGGCTTGAATTTCAAGGTGAGGTTCATTATGCAAAATCAGTGTGGGCAAGCTAACAACGCCATAAACCCTTCACTTGGCGTCTTCCTTGGTTTTAATGTTGCATTACTGTAGGTTTTGGAGTTTTAATATGCTGTATAAATACAGAATGCATATGTGTGGGTATGGGCATCATGAAACAGGGGGTTTCTTCTGTTTTAAATCTCCGGCCCTACTTTGTTTGCTCTCTGGGTGACTTTGGTAGAAAGCAGGTGGGAGAAAAGTAGGGCAGGGTGAGTTACCTAGAAAGACTCCGCATTTATGCCGGAATCCATTATGAAAGGCTGAGGCTGCCTTTTTGCCCTCACTGCGGTCTGCAGAGGATTTAGTAATAGAGACTAAAGGCTCTTGGGAGGCAAAGCACCGAGATAAAGGGAAGATTTTGCTTGGCTCATCCTTGGCACCAGTTCAAGCCAGCCCCACTCCGACACAGACCTTCCGCTACCTCTGTGGATGGCCAGAGGCAGCATCCTCTATCCATTTCCTACCTATGGATGATGATGCTCACAGTGAGGAAGGTGAAAGTTTCCAGCAACAGAGAGGATGGAAGCAGTGCACAGCATCTAAGTAGCAAATCCCCTGCATCCAGCATGGACAATCTGTGAACTATTAGGTGCTCGCTGGGAGATAATAGTGAGGCCTCACTGCCACGGACTTCCCAGGTTCTTTCCATTGTCACTGGCAATGACTCCCTTTGCCTTCACTCACCTCTTTCATCCATTGAGCCGGCATCATGTTCAAGGCATGGCTTCCACACTTTCTACCTCACCTTGGAAATGAGTATATTCTCTCCAACCTCCCCTAATTTCCCTCAGGAGAGGATCTGATTTGTTATTCTCGATCCATTCAGCACTTCTTATCAAAGAGCTGTTATGTACTAGGTCCACTCATCTCCGTAAGATTCATCTCGTAATGCACAAGATGGTACCTTTGTCTGCAAGGAGCTCATGCCCTGGTGGGGAGAGAGAGAATACACTAGTGAGCAGTGCTCATTCACTGGGCTGAGTATGCGAGGGTCAGGTACACAGGAGAAGGGGCGAATTGTTTCTGCATCAGAGGCCTTCACTCAGAATGAAAGTACATATAGTATCATCAACCTTTGATCTGACTATCATTTAGAACAAAACTTGTCACAGGTAAGAGGGGAAGGGAACCAAGAATTGGAAACAAAACAACAACAGAGCTCTCTTTAAGTTACCTGGTCTCGGGTAACTTGTTGCTATAGCAACACAAAATGAAATAATATGCCAAGTCAAGTATTGGGAGCTTAATGTATGCCTATAAGACTCACTCTATGCCTGAAATTGTTTGGACAATGCCAAATGGCAGAAATGTTGAGTTTCAAAATAAGCTCACAGAAAGGTGTCTGAACAGGGAGTCTACACAGCCTGTAGACTGTAGAAGATCCCCCCTCCCACCCCCAATCAACAAGCCTCTCCTAACTGCAGCTTTGGGATCATGTAGATACTCCAGGTGGTAGGCGGTCCAAGATATGTCTTACAAAGTCTTTTTTTTTTTTTTTCAAAAGTCAGAAAGTGAAGCCTTTAGCTCCAGTTTTAGAGTTTAGGGCTATCAGCTGTCAATGCGCAGTTCTGGGCTAGGATTCAAGCATGCCTTAATCTTCTGATCCAGGTTTTCCTTCTACTCCTTCCTCAACCACCATTTGGTCAAGGATCCTCTGGTTCAGCAGTTCTAAGCCTGTGGGTTAGGACTCCAAAGGGGGTTGAAAGACTCTTCTATAGGGGTTGCCTAAGACCATCTGCATATCAAGATATTTACATTGCGATTCATAGCAGGAGCAGAATTACAGTTATGAAGTAGTAATGAAAATAATTTTATGGTTGCGGGAGGGGGGGCGGTCACCACAACTTGAGGAACTGTATGAAGAGGTCACAGCATTAGGAAGATTGAGAACCACTGCTCTGGCTGTATCACACACAACATAGATGGCAGAGAAATAAATGGGAAACTAGCAGTATACAGAGGAAGGGATCACATGGATAGCTGGAAGCAAGATGAGAAGCTACACAGTCACATGCGGTTTTTAGCAACCTATTCTCACAACTACTCAGTCCACAAGACCAGCGTCAGTCCCTTCAAGGGCTGTGCACCCCTGACCTCGTTATCTTCATTAAGCTCTGCTCCGCCATGGTTATACTGCCAGGCTGGGCCCCCTGATTCTAAGACATGAAACTCTGGGGATAAAGTCCAACAACATTCAAGCCATAGTTCTTGGCAGAAACATGTACTGTGTATTTCAATACTAATTACGATGTGTGTGGCTTTTCTCATTACTTTGACAAACAGCCTGAGTAGAAGCAGTTTAAGGGAGGGAAGGTTTATGTGGGTTCTTAGTTCTAAAGGATACAGTCCATCATGGTAAAGAAGACATGGTGGGCAGAGCAGCATGGTGGCTGGGCACATTCATCTACAGTCAGGAGGCAGGGAATGAACAGGAAGTGGGGCTGGGCTGCCCTCAAGGGGCCAAATCCTGCAACTAGATCTCATCTTTTAAAGTCTCCAAAACCTTCCAAACAGGACCAGAAGCTGAGGAGCCAGTGTCCAAACACATGAGCATATGTGGGACATTTCGCATACAAATCATACTACCATGAGAATATAAGATCTCTTCAACACAGCAGTCACCACCAACAACCTACCAGATCAGGCAGGGATGTGACTTGTAGCTTCCAACTAGAAGATCCTTCATCCCAGATAGACCAGATGAAAAAGCCCACAGTGCTAATCTAAGTCTGGAAGCAAGGCCTACCATCTGCCCTGGCCAAGAACAGGCCAGCCTCTTCCTAGCTTCTTCCCCTCCAAGCTGCACCACGGCCCTTTATTAGCTACTCTGAGAAGTGTGTTTCTGAGAATAGGTGTGCTAATAGGAAGGAAATTACATTTTCAATGCTGGTATACTGAGGAGTCGGCTGGTCCATTAGCATCCTGATCTGACATGGCTGTCAGAAAAATTATCCATGACCCAGGAGGGGCCACACTAAAGGTGATTTATCCTCCTATTTGGCTTAGCCTGAGCTCTCCCCAGAGAAGGGTATGCCAATTAAGCTTAAAAAAAGGCAAATAGAATGTGTTGTATGCCTGGTGTTGACTGCTCCTCCAGAGAGACCCACAAATTAATTTTCTCATTGTAGCCTCATTCTGAAACCAGTTCCAAAATGGAAACCTCAGCAGTTTATCTCTTTAATCTCTCATTCCCCTTTTCATCCTGTTTTTTTCCCAAACAAAATTAAATCATTTAACCATTTTAATAAGCACTAAAAAGTGTAATGAACCAGATAATGGAGAAGCACTCATATTATTTTCTTTATCTACTTTGCACTTAAATTTATTTCATATGTTTCATTGGCACTCTTCTCTCCTAAGAACATTTCCAATATTAGGGTTTTAGTAAACATTCCACTTAGTTTCATAGAAACCTGGAAAACATCTTCATTTGAAAGCTGGGTAGAGTCTTATCCAGACCCCAGACTAACAGTGACAAGATTTGAAAGATTACACCCAGGCCATGGCATGCCCTTCTTGGGACTTAGTGTTCCTGGGGATCCAGTGGATCCTCTCTTAACCTCAGACCAAATGGGTCCTTCTTGAGGCAAAGAAAGCCATGCTAGCTTCCATTGTAAGTCTGGGCTACAGCTGAATAGGAAGCAGGGTGATGTTGACCTGGACCTGTCCAGTCTTCTGCTGTGAACCTTGGGTGAGAAGGTTCATATTAAGCTGTGGCTGAAGCAAGAGTTTCGGACCCCTGTGGTTTGTCGGAGCTCGTCTATGTGCTTCACTGTTTGCCTCCTCTCTAGGAAATGCTGTGATTGCTCCATGTTGTGTGATGCATGGATAGTGATTGAGCAAATTTAGCCAGGCATAACTTTCTAACACCCCTTAGGTGCTCCTGTGGGTGATAAAACAAAAAGAACAGGCAGACAACAGAGAAAAGAGCACCCGAAAAGCTCCATCCACATTCAGTGAAGCCCATGAGTGAAGTGGAGTCCTCAGCCTGGGGAATCTAAGCAGAATGGGTAACAAAGAGTCTGGACGATGGGCATCTTACTTTCTTCCAAGTACAGAGCACCCCAGTTTCATTAAAAACAAAATAAAAGCTGGGCAGTGGTGGCGCACGCCTTTAATCCCAGCACTCGGGAGACAGAGCCAGGCGGATCTCTGTGAGTTCGAGGCCAGCCTGGTCTCTAAAGTGAGTTCCAGGAAAGGCGCAAAGCTACACAGAGAAACCCTGTCTCGAAAAACAAAAAAACAAAAACAAAAACAAAAACAAAAACAAAATAAAAGTGTATATTCCAGACCCAACTCTTAGGTTGGAAAGGGGGGCGGGAATGAGAAGGTAACTGATGTAGATATATATTAGGACAGGTTTTATTTTATTTATTTGTTTATTTATTTATTAGCATCAAAAGAGACTATTAAATGGCAGCCATCATGATACTAGTTGAAATATCCTAGTAGTTGGGGTCGAGGTTTGAGGGTTTAGTGCACAGGATCTGTAGTGATTTGCGGGCCCTAACAAGAACTGTGGGCCAGATTGTTAAGAAGTATTATTTACTTTTTTCCAAGATCCTTCACAAGTCCTTGGGTAGAACAGAGTAAATCCCAGGATGTGTCTGAGAACCCAGGCTCTGTTTTTTTCTGGTATGGTTGTCTCTCTCAGCCTCAGTTTTCCAGTCTGCATAGTAGGTATGAATAAAACACCTAAGGTTGTTGTGGTCATTGCATGAAATTAAACCTTTATTCCTATCTGAAAAAAACATTGATGTGTCTTAGAGCCCAATGGATGTTGGGCACTCTTGCTGACTCTGAGTCTGTCCCTGTTAACCTCTGGCTGACCCTTTTCCACATACTGCCTCTCCCCCTACTTACGCTGTGCACCTCAGCTCTGTGCTAAGGAGGGAGGTTCTTGAGCAGGGATTGATTAAAATGTAGTGGCATACCCTCATTTTGCATCACTGTGTGTGTGACTAATAGGCATGGAATTTGTGCCACAGATAAATAATTGGCCCTTCAACCATCCTCCATGTCTTCAGAGACATGTAACTGTGATCTATCATAGCTGCAGACATCTCAATGAGCATCATCTCCAGATCATAATAGATCATGTTACATTTGTATATGCCCAGGAACATAATTTACTATTAAACGGGGCCAAGATCAGCGCAGAAGAAATTACCCTTCCACGGAGGAGGACTCTACAGCTGCATTATATGCACACTGTGGTTTTTAAAATATTAATTATATTGTAAACTAAAGGTTTACTTTGCGTGTCATAAATCTGGGTGTCTCTTCTTTCTGTGTGCCCAATAAATATACTTCTCATCAACTTTTAATTATGCTGTTTGCATTATTCTGTCCTGAGGATGAGAGTGTGTGCTAAATCATGGCCTTCTAATGTGGATTACAGCATAAGTTTAGTTAATTAAACCATATATTTTATTAGTCTGTGCACCTCCATCTTGTAAAAGCATGCGTTATTATGTTGAAGGGTGGGGCATTAAATAATGTAGCAAGGGTGTTTTTATTGTTACTGTTATTCTTTATTTTAGAGATTCTGATAATTTAAGAAGTGAAATTGTTTTATTTCTGTGTGGCACTGCTCCCCTCTGGGCTCAGACATGCTCTATAAGGAGGACAGTGAATATGTTGTTAAAGGGCCCAGCCAAGGTTCTGTCCCAGAAGTCATGGAGGAAACTCAAGTGTTGGGTAGAGCCCAAGCCTTGAGCCAAGTGAGAAGCAGATGTTCCTACAACCCCATTAAACTGGCTTTTTGGTGACTTTGCATGGTGCTTTGGGGTAGGCAGTCTCTGGTCTTCAGTATTAATTTTCTGTTATTTACTTTATCAAAAAATAAACAAAAAAATCCATCTCTTCATATCCAAGAAGAGCTGGTCTTAAATTCTCTTATGGATATTAACATCCATGGGTGTTCAAATCTCTGGCTTAGTGTTGGGATATTACTTAGGCAAACAACACAGAAATAAATAAATAAAAAATAAAATACAAGTAAAGAAAAAAAGGTAATATATCTTCAATAGAGATACAACTTCTTTTCCAAATATTTTCAATCCATGTTTGGATGAATCCATGGATACAGAATGTATAGATACAGAAAGACAGACTCTAAAATCAGCATTAAAAGAAAATAATTATCATCCTAAGTTTTAGAGACTTTTGTTTGATGTAGGCTCAAACCTTCCCCCAGAGCAAACATTTTGAAAATGGGCAAGGGAAGAAAGTTCTTGTTTCTCATATGTAGAAGGGAGGTGTGTGTGTGTGTGTGTGTGTGTGTGTGTGTGTGTGTGTGTGTGTGTGTGTGTCTGTGTGTGACATTAAAGTGAAAGATAGAGAGGAGCCTGTTGTGGGGAAGGAGACAGTTTTGAACATGAGCATAGTATGCTGATAAGTATGAAGATGTCCTTATCGTATATGCTCCAGAAATGAAGTGGTGGAGAGATCCAAGGCCTCCGTACATGGGACACTACGATTTAGTCTTAGACCCCCAAAGGAAACTGAGTTAGAAATTACTCTGCTACTTCCTAGTCATGAGATTGCAGCAGACACAGCAATAGCACCAGCCTCAGTTTCCCCTCCTCACCTGAACAGGGGTTGCAGGAAAACCCCATGGTGTTATAAATATTGAACAGGAAATTACATAGGCCAAGTACTGAGACATGACTGATGTGGATAGCCATGGGACCTGTTGCCGCCTCTGCTAACACCATTCTTGTTGATGCTCACAGGGTCTGGTGGGTCTGACCAATCAAACAACCAGCATAGACATCAGCTGCAGACCTAGTGGGCCAAACCTGCAAGGTCTTTGCATGGTTATACCACCATCTAGCTTGACTCAAGATTTCCTTCAACAAAGTTGACTGGTGCTAGTTGGTACAATTCTGGCAAATTCTACACAGTCATTCTTTTTCTTATGACTGACTACTGAGTTGTATTAGCCTGTGGGAACTTGTTTGGGGCCACTCCCCTGAATAATCATACAGTCCCAGTCCTTAATGCCTAATGTCCCAGACCTTACATTTCTGCACAGCACAGGCAGAGGGAGATCTTAGAGACAGATGTAGGTAACAGCCCCAAGGCATTGTGGGATCCCTCTCAAGTCCTGCTCATTTATAAACATCTCCCAAGGAATGTGCTGGCTTTATTATCTCCTTCATTCTCCTCCCCTGGCTAGCCCCCCACCAAAAAAATAAATAAAGAACAGAGGAAAGATCTGTTTTGTTTCAACTTTTAAAAGCCTTTGAAGGCATAAGTATTTGTGAACAATAAAAGAAAATGCATTTTGTTCTCTTAACTGCTGCTCAGGTGGTGAAGCCCCCCCTTCCTCCCGTAGGGAAGGAAAAGGGTACCATTGTGTTTTATGGCGGGCTCAGGCTCTTTTGTACCCTGCCTGGAGGGCCTTGTGACTGCTCTGCTCAAGGACAAAGTCCACTGCAGAGCTTGCAATAAACACAGGCAATGAGTCACAGCAACAGCACCAGGGCTGGCAGGAGAAGCCTCCATTGGCTACCCCCTCCCTGGCTGAAGTGTGGGTGGGGACCAGGGAAAGGAACCCCCAGAAGAAGACTTCTTGCTTATAATGGATCCCAGATGCCAAGGGCTGAGCTCTGATGTTCTCCAGTCCTGAAGCACCTAGGCTTAGATTTTTTTAATTTTATTTTGTATGGGTCGAAGGACAGAATCAGTATGCACGGGCCTCAGATCTCAAGCTGACAGTTTGGCATTAAATAAAGCATTAAACCCAAATGTTAATTTTTTCCCCAGTGTGCCTGCGTGTGGTCTCACCTCCCCCTCTGCCCTGTGGCTCTCAACTCCCTCTTGGAAGCCTTCCTTTATCTACCAGTTCTTAAGGTTACAAAGAAGTTGATGCTCTTGGCCATACACTCCTCCAATCCAAGGATGAGGAAGGGAGGCTGACTACATTCTCCAGCTTTCCTCCCTATGGATGGAACAAAGCTGGGACACACAGGGATTTTAGTCTCAAACTCAAGTGTCATCATTTCTGGTTCAATGCAATAACAGGCATCTTGAAAATTTAGTCTTGGCTTTAGGTGGATATTTATAGACTTCTCCTCTTTCTTTTGCTCTATCGAGAGAAAAAAAGCAAGCAAAGACAGTTTTGTCAAGATCTATCTTCCTTACAGGTAAACCTCCTTAGCTGTGTTCTAAGAGTGGACAACTCGTTAGATCCAGGGCTGTTCTGGTTTGTTTGTTACACTAGACTGTCAAATCCTCACTCATTTCTGAGTCAAAGGAATTTCATTTATCAGTGACTAAAGACACAAGCCTCTGAAAGAAGGCCAGCTTTGTGGTCTGCAAAGCCCCTCCAATCCACCTTACGGATGAGGAATCTTCGAGGACTCTGATGAAGCCCAGACCCAGAATATCCCCCTTTTGATCTGACGGACACTGTATCTCCATCAAGACAAGGGGGCTTTTCAGGAACGTAGAGGCCAAATGCAATTCCAGATGGGAAGGAAATGCAAGTGTCACCCGGGAATGCTGATGATCTGCTTTAGTCATTACGAGAACCTCCCCTAACAGAAAGCTTCCATCTGAGCCGTTAAGAATTTACAAGGTTTGTCTCTCAACCCCTTCTGCGGGAGACCCCTGAACCTTTCTTTTCCTCCCAAGGCTGTCCTGGGTTTTCTTCTTTCACATTGGCCCTGATTTATGCTATGTCCACATTTCCCTGGATAGTACCATCTTTTGAGTTATACATCATCAGAGTGACTCATTCTGATGATGTATGGCCCCAATACATCATCAGAGCTCCTTGCTCTGCCGTTGCACTAATGATATGTTAGTGTAATACATCAGCAGGCTGAGCTGCAGCCGTGATGGATGGAGCTGAGGGTGATGGGAGTCCACGGAGGGGAGGCTGAGGAGCAGGTTACCGGTAGGCACAGGAGGGAAATTCGTCAATTCCAGGTCGACCTCCCTTCTTGGTAGCAATGCCATACTGAATTAGCACTGTGGGGTGCATCTGTAAAGAAATAAAGAGGCATGCTTTATTTCCAAAAGCTGTGTGGATGAGGGGCTGTGTATAAATGAATGACATGTTAGAGGTGATACATATCACCAGAATTAAGCAATAGGAGGTGCTGGTGAGACTGGCTGGTATGAGCAAGGTGGAACAAAAGAGCAAGACTCAGAAAGAGGGGTCTCCTTAGCCCCAAAGAAGTAAGTGACCAAGAAAAAGGTAGGCATCAGGAAATGGACTGTTTAGCTCAATCTTCTCAGCACAGCTTGCCTGAAAATTATCAGGGGTCTCTCAGATACTTCCCTAGAACTTGAACTTCTGAATAGTGAACGTTCAGCTTAAGGGAACTTTGGTATGGGAGTATTTGTGGTTAGACAGAGCCAAGTGCTAGACTGAACCCCAATCTATGTGGGTTAAGAGCTGATGCTTGAATTATTGATATGCAATCTGAAATGGTAATAGAGCCTGTCTCATGGAGCTGTTTTGAGTGCTATGGATATTAACAGTCACAAAACATGTAACACCATGTCAGAAGCTACCTCTGAGGTCTCATGTAGCAGTTTCCTACAGATTGAAATAGTCTAGCCTGAGGGAACCTCCTTAAGACTTGGAAAGGGAACAGAAGTTTCAAAAGCTCAGGAAATAGAGAACTCACAAGTCTTAGGAAGTTCCTGAAAACTGTCATCAATTCCAAAGCTTAACATCCAACATCTCAGGTAAGTATCATCCAAATTAGATCTAGATTAAGCTGGAATGCAGATTTAGTCCAGCATTAAGCCTGTGAAAACACCGTGTGTTCCACAACCAGTGATAAGATAGGAATGGGGGAGATACTCCCTTCCTCAAAGACAGAATAGAAAAGAAAGATGGAGTGACAGGTCCCAAGAAGGTTCAAATCCTTCAAGATATTTACAATTATATACTGTGTGTGTGTGTGTGTGTGTGTGTGTGTGTGTGTGTGTGTGTGTGTGTGTGCACGCACAAGCACACACATGCCACTGTACATATATGGTGGTCACAGGACAACTTGTGGGAGTTGGTTCTTTCTTTTCATTGTGTGGGTTCCAGGATTAGCAGGCAAGCGCCCTAACCTGATGAGCCACTTATGGGCCATACAATTAAATCTTTAGGTCTGAGATTTATCTTGGTTCTGGGCATGCCTTTAATGTTTTCTCTAAGAAAAGAAATCTTCTTGTTAGCTCTCCTATTTTTCTCATGAGCTCTAATCAGAATCACTTTTAATGTGCATATTTCTATCATGCACCTCCAAACTGTACTCATCACATAAACACAAAGCCACTTCCACCTTTTTAAGTGTGTGTTGAAGCAGTATCCCAAATCTATGTTAGTCATCTTGGGCTACCACAACAACACACTACACACTGAGTGTTGTAAACAGAAAAAACATTTCTCAAAGGTCTGGAGATAAGAAGTCTAAGATCAAGGTCCCAGCAGATTTGTTGCTGTTGATGATAATGATGATGATGATGATAATGATGACAATGATGATGATGTGGTCCTCCTTACTAGCTTACATTATGTCAGAAGGAGAGGCACTTTTATAATGGCACTAATCACATTACACGGGCCTCACCTGCATAATCTCATCTAAACCTAGTTATCTACAAATGTCTCACCTTTACATACTGTCACATTATGAGTTCAACATATGGATTTGGGCACACAAACATTTAGTTCATAGCATTATGCTTTTGTATCACATCTAAGAATCCATTGCCAAATTCAAGATCAGGAAGATTTACTGTCATATCCTCTTCTAGTGGTGCTGTATTTAGCTGCAGATCTTCAGGTCACTGATCCATTTTGAGTTACTTTATGTGTATGATATGAGGAGAGGGCCTGCTTTGTTCTTATCCCCTTTTCAAACACTGATACTCTTGTCAATAGATACCAACTGGCCATAGATACACCACAGATAATATTTTAACACAAGAATATATAGTTCAAGTGAAGACTCACTTATATCTTCAAGGGGAAACACTGATACCAGGAAAGTGAGAGTGGGAAGAAAAATGTACCTACTGGTAGCATGTAGCTGGATCTTTAGTAAGAAATTAGGACCTGAATTACATAGGGACCCAACTAGAAATCCCACATTCTCAGTGGAGAAAACAAAAGAATTTATTTATTTTGATTTGTTTGTGTTTTTTCTCAACTTCTCTCAAATGACCCAAATATGAAAAAATTAAGAAAATATATCACCATCAGGAAAGAAAAAAGGCTAAAATAGGATTCAGATTATCAGGAAGTAAAGTCTATAACTTTCAGATGTAGCTTATAAAGTTGTAATGAGGTGCTTAAATAACTGAAGGTTAGAAGTTTTAAATTGAAGGAACTATGGATTGTAAAATATGATCACACATAAGAAATTATTCGTTGCAATTTAGAGTTAAAATTATAGCTATTGAAATTGAGGGACTAACATATTGATGTAAAAACAGACTATACAAGCTGGATGAAAGAACTGACATGCCTGGACCCAGATCTGAGGAAATTATTCTGAATATAGTACAGAGGGACAAGGAGATGAAAAGTGTGAAAGACATATTTAGACATAAAAATAAAATTACAATGTTCTAGAATTCAGATCATGAGAGGCCCACAGTAAAAGACTAGTGCTAATAAAGGAACAGAAAACAAACAAAAACAAACAAACAAACAAAAATCTGAAGATATATTTGTAGCTAGAGTTCTTCTGCCTGGACCATGGTCAGGACAAATCTCTCACCTGCCAGTCTTGCTGCTGCTCAGACCAAACCAAATAAACACACATAGACTTATATTACTTATAAACTGTATGGCCATGGCAGGCTTCTAGGTAGCTGTTCTTATATCTTAAATTAACCCATTTCTATTAATCTATAAGTTGCCACATGGCTCGTGGCTTACCAGTACTTTACATCTCCCTTGTCATGGTGGTGGCTGGCAGTGTCTCTCTGCTTCCACCTTCCACTTCCTAGAATTCTCTTCTCTGCTTGTCCTGCCTGTACTTCCTGCCTGGCTACTGGCCAATCAGTATTTTATTTATTATCCAATCAGAGCAACACATTTGACATACAAAACATCCCACAGCATATATTGATTGAGAATTTTGCAAATCTCATCAGAATAATAAATCTATAATTAAAGGAATATAGAGGCTACTTAATGATGAAAAGTCAACGCAACAAAAATAAAAAGTGCAATAATAAACTTGCATCATGCCAAAGGCAAGAGATCCTAAAAGAAGCAGGAAGGAAAAGCCAGGCAGTTAACAACTGTGAGACAGAAACAAGAGCAATGAGGGCAACACAGGGTGGCTACTGTCTGCCAAATGCTGAGCTGGGCCTAACACAACCATGTTTCCAGAATAAGAATGACAGAGGGAGATTCCTATGACTGGACACTCATCCAAAGAACTCCTAGAAGTTCTCTCATAACAAATAGGTAGGAATCATTATATATAAATTAGTAAATTACCAACCAGTGCAATTTGAAGTTAGCAACACTTCTATAAAATACTAAGGACGATGCTAACAGAAAGTATATTTTATATATACATTTTTTAGTTTTTCAGAATTTTGTAGGTGTAAACAATGTGTCTTGATAAAATTCACCTCCACAAATGTGAAAAAAAATGTGTGTTTTATATAATTTAAAAGTATGTGTATATGCATATATATAGTTTTGATTTGCATGTGTATATACATATATACACATTATAGATGGGATAAAGAGAAAAATCATAGTAAGCAATATAGAATATCTAGAACTGAGTGTGTCTTAGCACTTGCAGGATAATAGCTGGGTCCTCTCAGCTACAGGGGAGGCTGAAGCAAGAGGGTTACTTTAGCCCAAGACTTTCAGCATTCATGGCATAACAACATCTAATTTCAAAATAAATCACTGAATACATAAACAAATACATAAATAATAATATAAAAATGATACATACACATGTAATTCTAGAAATCCAGAGACTAAAGCAAAAATAATTAAAATTGAGGCCAATCTTGACCACATAGGACAAACCTGCCTCAGAGAAAAGAAATTTGTGGAATGTAGCTGAAGTGAAACATTGGAGGAAATTGATAGCCACAAAATCTGGGCATGCATATGTGCACGTGTGTGTGTGTGTGTGTGCGTTTGAAGTATATATATCCCTGAGTGGTATTCCTCTTGCCTATGTTTATTGAATGCTAAGATAAGAAGGATTTGCTTTCACACTGGGTCATAAATCCTTGCATTTGAAAACAATGGTATGTTATTGCTGAATTAAATATTTCAGTTATAATTTAGAAAATTAATTATTCAATTTTAAAATAAAATTAAATCTAAAGATAATAAACTGAAATCATTGAACTGTTCATCAATGACCAAAAGATAGCAAGACCCAAGTGACTATTACTAAAGTTTCAAAATCATTTCCACATATAGTGCCTACTGTGAATAGAAAATAATGCTAATATAAACTTGGTAGCAAAATCAATTAAACACCATAAAATAAAGAACTATATAGGCAATTGTCAAAACACTTAAAATTCTAATTCTGACCTAGTGATTTGTTTTTTAAAATTGCTGTATATATTGTAACAAGCTAAAGTGATTATAAATGTAATATAAAACACTTAAAGAGACTATAAACATATAAATACTTTAAAAGAGAAGTACTTGATGATCTCACTCATTACTGAAAGAACATTTGGTATAATTTATCACTATTAAGAGGGGAAAAACAAAATGCAAAATACCAAGAATAATGCTATCCTTCCTGAACTTTACAAAGTAAATTTAACAAAATAGTTGCAACAAATATCATACCTAGGAGGAAGTTATAACTGTTTGTTAAGAGTGAAAGGCAAGGAGTACCAATAGTGTCATTTTCACTAAGCATCAAAAAGGAAACTCTAGTCAATAGGAAGCATGAAGTATAATGATAGGGGAAAAGTAACATAGACAGATAATACAAGAGACTATATTAAGAAAATACATTTGAAGATAAGTCATAAATTCAATAAAGATCACTGAAAATAAATTAATGACTTCCAGAGTGGCTGGATATAACACCAGCACACGAAATTCAGTTATATTAGCCAAAGGAAAAATGGCTGGCTGTGGTGGTTTGAATGAGAAATGCCCTCCATAGGTTCAGATAATTGAACACTTGGTCACCAGTTGGTGGCATTGTTTAGGGAGGTTATGGAACCATTAAAATGTGGAGCCTTACTGGAGGAAGTGTGTCACAGGGTGTGCTTTGAGAGTTTACAGCCTTGCCCCACTTCCAGTTTTCTCTCTCTCTGTTTTCTGGTTATCCAATAAAATGTGGTTAGCTTCTTGCTTCAGCTGCTTGCTGCCATGCTGTCCCTACCATTATGGTCTCTAGCCCTCTGGAACCATAACCCAAAAGTTTCTTTTGGCCATGGTATTTTATCACAGCTAAATACAACTAAACAATGTCTAAACTAGAAAGAAATCAAATAATGTCTGTTTATTAATGACATTTTATATAGAGAAAAAAAATTAGATTCTGTGGTAGCTTGACCATAATTGGCTCCCATAATCCCAACGGGGGTGGCACTATTAGGAGGTGTGGGCTTGTTAGAGGAAGTCACTGTAGGGGTGGGCTTTGAGGTCTCTTTTGCTCAAGCTTCCCTCAGTGTGTCAGTCAACTTCCTGTTACCTGTAAAATGTAGGACTATCAGCTATCAGCACCACATCTGCCTTCAGGCCACCATGCCCTGCCATGATAATAATGAACTGAACCTCTGAATTGTAAATGAGCCACCCAAATTAAGTGTTTTCTTTATAAGAGTTGCCATGGTCATCCTGTCTCTTCACAGCAATAAAAACCCAAACTAAGTAAGACCCCCCCCCAAAAAAAAAATCTATTAGAATTGATTTAAAAAAATCAGTATAGTAGGGAGATTTAAAAAAATCAACATTCAAACGTCAGTAGCCTTTTACACATTAATAAGAAATCTGTGGAAAATAAAAATCAGAAAGTAGTCCTAGTCACAAAGAAGTGAAAGATGTCTTCAAGGAGACTTTGAAACTACCAATGAGAGGAATTGAAGAGGACACAAAATTAAAAGACATTCATTTGTGGGTTTGAAGACTAATCTTGCTAAAAATTTCCATGCTACCAAAGGCAATCTAGGATTCTATGTAACTCCCACCCAAAAACCAATATTCTCCCAGAAATGCAAAATACAATTCTAAAAGTTTGTAAAGAAATACAAAGGATTATTCAGAGGAGTTAAAGCAAAAAGAACTAAAAAGGGAACAAAATAACTGGCTCAAAATATACTTCAAAGCAACAGTCATCAAAACAATGTGGCATTGTCAGAAAAAACAGAAACAGAGCAGTAGAGCATAACTAAATATAGAAATTAACCCATATTCTCACAACTCTCTGGTTTTCAATAAACATTTCAAGAACATGCATTGGAAATAGAGCAGTTCCTTTAGTAAGAGGTACAGGGAAGGCCACATGTGTATCCATATGCAGAGGAAGGAAATGATGTATTCCATAAATAAATCTATAAAAACATATACAAATAAAACTCAAAATGGACCAAAACACAAATGTAAACACTGAAATTATAAAACTAAGAGAAGAAAAACAATGAGATACCACAGAAACATCAGTGGAGACAAAGGTTTCTGTTCAAGTGTCCAAATCACAGATAACAAAAGCAGAAATAGACAAGTAACTAAAACTTTTGCATTGCAGAGGAAATACTCAACAGAGTCAAGAAGAAAAGGACAGCAAAATCTGCAAAAATATTTTCAAATTGCCAGAAAGAATGAAGAACTCAAACAACTCAACAACAAAACAAATAATCTGCTTAACCAAGCGCATATGTTGGCAAAAGATATTTCTCAGAATAAGCACATTTATGGCCAACAAAGACATGAAAATACTCAACATTACTAATCACCAGGAAAATGCAAGTCAAAATCAAACTCATATAGCATCTCACCCCAGTTAAACTACTCACTGAGGACATTAAATATGAGTGTTTATTACTTCTTCTGAGACACCCAAAGAAGATGGAAGAGAAGCCATGTAGTAGGAAGGAAATTTATGATTTTTGTTGCAGGCTACACAAAGTACTAGTCACTGGAAAACAGTTATGGACTCCAAATTAATTTAAAAGATATTCAAAGGAACCCCCCTGTTTATCCTGTTAGAACTATAATTCCATCCAGCAATGTGGCAGGATACAAAATTAATAGAAAATAAATTATTCCTATATATAAAAAATCAGACAGAGAAATGAAGGAAAATTATATTTATAGTAGCATCAAAAATAATAAAATAATCACAAATAAAGGTATCTGAGAAGGGAGATGAGTACACTGGAAACTATAAATATAGTTCAAAATATCAAGGGAGAACTAAATAGAAAGGCATCCCATGTTCATGGATTGGGAAGCTGAATATTATGAAATGTCAATATTACCCAAATTGATCTACAAATTTAATGCAATTACCATAAAATTCTAACACTTTTTCTTGAAAAAAAAATAAAACCTTGGGTGTCCACTTATAAAGGGATGAACTTGGACCCTTACAACACACATAAATTAATTCAAAATTGGTCAAAGTAACACTTACACATAAGATCTAAAATGCTATAACACTTTCAAGAAATTCCATAAATTAAATTTCATTATGTTGGATTTCAGAATGATTTCATGGCTATTCCAGCAATAACATAATTAACGATGTAAAACAGACAATTTAACCTTATTGAAATTCAGAATTGTCAAGGACAGAATCAGCAGACTGAAAAGGACATCTATATAATATAGGACTTCTACAAATAGTATATTTGATAAAGTATTGATATTTCATGTGTAGGGACTGGATCTGGGAAGAAGTGCGGAAAGAATGAGGTGACTATAATAAAAATACATTGCATGAAATTCTCAAAGAATTAATACAATATTATATTAAAAATATTTGAACTATATAAAAAGTTCATAAAAGTCAACAATAAACCCATTTGTTAAAAAATGGGCAAAGGTCTTTTTATAAATAATATATCCAAAAAGCCATGAGCATATGACATATGCTCAACATCATTAATCATCAGGAAATCAAAATCAAAAGTCAAAATAAGAAGGGTTCACCTCCCATGCATAGTATTACTACCTTTAAAAAATACAAAACAAGAGTGTGGTTAAAAAAATGTAGAGATAGAGAAATTGGAACTTACAGAAACAATATAAAATAGCACAGCTTAGGGTGCTCAGTGGTCAAGGGAATGTGCTGCTCTCCCAGAACCCAAGTCAGGCAGCTCACAATGTCCGTTACTCCTGCTCCAGAGGATCAGACATTTTTCTGGTCTTCTGGTACCCACACATGCATCATACATTCATGCAGATACACATACATACACATAATTAAAAATAAAATAAATCCTTTTTAAGAGAAAAGAAAAAGTATAATTAGAATTACCACATGATATAGTAATTCTGCTTCCAGCATATATGCAAAAGAGTTGAAAGTAGCATCTCACAGAAATATTTGCACACATATATTCATAGAAACATTCACAATAGTCAAAAGCCTATGGACAAGCGGAGAACAAAATGTGGTATATTCATGCCATGCTGTATTAGTCCTTAAATAGAAGGAATCTTATATGTGTAGCCTGTATGAAATATGGGAGCATTATGCTAACGTGAAATAATTCAGTCACAAAAATCGTTTATCTAGTGTAGTTAAATTTGGAGACGAGAGGGCTGGAGAGATGGCTCAGTCATGAAGAGACAGGCTGCTCTTCCAGAGGATCCAGGTTTGGTCCCCAGCATCCATATGGTGGCTCACAGCTGTCTCTAACTCCAGTCTGGGGAATGAACTCAACACCTCTTTCTGGTCCCACTGGGAACTAGGCATGTAAGTGGTACATAGACATACATGCAAATTACCCATACACATAAAATAAATAAATTAAAAAAGAAAGAAAACTGGAGGAAAGGAAGATAGATTTCCAGGTCTGAAGAAAGAAGAAAATGGGCAGTCATTTACTGACTACTAAGTTTCAGTTTACAAGATGAGAGAGTTCTCAAGATTTGTTATACAGCCACATGGATATACTTAACACTACTGAACTGTAAAGTAATAAATTTTGTTATGCATATTTTACCATGATTAACAAACATGGTACAGAAACTCAAAAAAACATTTCACAGAAAAATTATAAGGAAAATAAAAATATCAATCCATGATCAAATTAGTAATCAGAGACATGTAAATTTATTGCTGCATTATGATGTCATACTCACTAGGTTCCTAAGTTCTGATGAGATTGTGGAATGTGTGATCTTTTACATAAGACCACCTCTAGGATGGGGGTACTTCTTAGAAAATACGTGATTCAAGGACTCTGTTTACATAAACAATTGGGACCACCCAAATTGCCTCATCAGCACTATATTGGCAGTCCAATATCATAAAATTCTGAGAAAAATCCTTCCTTGGCTAATAAGACCAATGTGTTAGCCAGGTCCCAGGACAAACCCCTAGGTGGGAATGTGGTGACAACTCCTTTCAGGGCTGTGTGCTTGGTAAGTGGAAGAAGACTGGAGGGGATTATGAAATCACGAGTACAGGCCACTGTGCCCAGACAGCACTACTGGTCTTGGCAAGACTCGAGTACTAGAGACAGAGTTTAAAAGTTGGCAGAAAAGTGGTCCACAGTGCCCAAGCCCTTGAGGTGTGGCCGAGCCAGAGATCTCTTACCAGATCTAAAAGCAATACTGTCCTGTAGGTAGAAAATGCATCCATGTAACTTCAGAAAATAATTTGCCTTTATCTTGTAAATCTGAAGTGCACCTTACTAATGGCCAAACTATTGTACTCTTTGTAAACGAGCAGAGTCTCCTGAATGTTTACTGCAGTCATTGATAAGACTATTAATTTCAGCTTTACTCACGAGAGGGAAACAGGAAGTAGCTAAATGTCCATCTAGGTTAATACAGATTTAAAATAAAAATGGTCAGAAGCTCATATCATGGGGTATTAAACATTCCATGACCCACTGTTACATATAATAGCAAAGATAAATATTAGGCATATAATTAGAAAATGTCATTGAAGACTGTGTATAACGTGGATCATTCTCTGTAAGAGTACAAAAGAACAAAATAAGCAATGTCTCCAATGTGCACACATGCATACGCATGTGTGCACGCGCACGCGCACACACACACACACACATACTCACACACAAATCATGGAGAAGGGATTGTAAGTAGGTCTAGGCATTTCTGACAATATTTTGATTTTTTAAGTTGGATTTGAAAGACTTCTATTTTTATTATTAACTCGTATATATGTCTTATCTTCCTATATCAAAGAGCATATACTTTTCAAATACTTTCAGCAAAGCAGCAGGTTACACAATGAACCTATCCAAATCAGTTGCTTTCCTATAAACCGAAGACAAATCTACTAAGACACTAATCAGGGAAACAATCCTATTCACCTTAGCCTGAAAACAAATTATGGCTTGTAATAAACCTGGTAAGGAAGTAAAAGATCTATAGAAAGAAAAATTGAAAACACTGAAGAGAAAAATAAACTTAAAAAAAAAATCCCTGAACAGAATTTTCCACACATTTGAGGCTTAACACTGTTTGGATTGTCCCTTTATTAACTTGCCTTACTTCTAGGATTGCTGGAAGGAAGTGCCTCAGTGGCACTTACTGTGGTTTCCCAAGCCTGCAGGGGACATGGATCCTCTGTCTTTTCAACTCAATGCCGTGCAGGTGGAGATTATATTCCATCTTTCCCAGTTCTAAAAATGGGAGACGATTTGGTATTGTGACAATAGTCCAAAGTTGACTGTCCTCTCCCCCTTGCTGGGCCCTCCTGGAGAGTTGATACTATTTCCTGTTGCAGAAACCCGAGCTTGTGACACAGCATAAGCTTTTTAGTGGCTGTCTGCCTAAACATAACACATGATTTCCTTGCCCACAGCCTATTTCTTCACTCAAATCCTGAACTGTGAGTGAGAAATTAGGTGTAAATTGCCCACTGAGCTTCATGGTGAGCAGAACTGGAGTTTGAAGACCCAATGATGTCAACCGAGAGCTAGATAAGGGGCCGCTTTGTCTCTTTGATCAAACATGTAACTCAAGAGACCAGCTCTGCATGGTCATACTGCTCCCCACCCCTACACGCAGCAGGAAGACCTCCAGGGGCTGTGGCATTCATGTTCTCTTGGCTGAACAGATAGAAATTTGCTTTCTTGGCTGCATAAACAGTGCTTGCTCATTCCCATTTCAAGTCAACAGATATTCCTTGAGATTTATTGAGTGTTGGTTACAATTCCGGGACTGTGTGGCTGAAGACAAAGAAGAAGAGAGGAATCTGAAATTACTCTCTGGCCTCAAGGAAGCTGAAGGAAAGACAATGAGGGAAACCACGAGCCCAGGCTCCCAAATCAACCCTGCTGTGAACTTGCTGGGTGGGCCCAGACCAACCACTTTATCTGGCCAGGGCTCTACTTCCTCGTTCATAAATTAAAGTGTTGGGATGGCTAGCTTTGAAAGTTCTTTCCAAAGCTAAAAAATTATGTTTATATGAATCTAGATACACAGATAAGGCTCATCTGAGAATTTTATGATCGTAAGCCACACAGGCCCTCTAGGCACCCAGCTCCCTAGGATTGCAGAAGTGCAAACTAAAGCCACAACAATGATCTGACTTCTTCAACTAGGCCATAATGCAAGTGTCCAGGGAATAAGAGGAGTCACAAGAGAGAAGGCAGAATTAGGTGTTTGGGTTCCACTCAGATCCTTTGTTTAAGCTGGATGTAGACTCTGATCTATAGCAGAAGGCCAGTACATGGTGGGGAATGGACCTGTAAGAGTATGGGAGCAAACACTGGCCCCATGGGCAAAGGAACTCAACAATGAATTGCATCCAAAGGAACAATGGAAGACATTAATAGAAGTAAAAGAGCCATGGGGAGATACCAAAGCATTTACTATTCAGTCTGTTTGCCTTGGTAACTCAAGAGCACAGCCAGCCTAGTATTGCCTTACTTTTGTTCTATGTCCTTTCTGGGTTTTAATCTGAGTTAAAAGAAGACAGACTTTGAGTTTGTTTATAGACATCTATGAAAAATACTCATGGTATACATGACAAAATACATGGTGTAGGCTCACACTGGACATTGCAGAATAATTCTAGAGGATTTGGGGTCCTATCCTTAATGTTTGTGCAGAATAGGTGAACAGAAGAAAGTCTACACTGACAGAAAGGCCCTAGACACAGTACAGCAGGCAGCAAACTTTCTTCAAGTACTAGAAGTTGAATGAGTCAGCTATTGCTGTGTAAGGAATGATTCCAAAATCAGTAGCTTAACACAGCAGCCATTCGTTACCCTGTGCTCTGTATCTGTGGCTCAGCCGGGTGTTCCTGATTCATGCATGCTAGGTTGGGTTCATCTCATTGGCCTTGCTTATGTGTTTGAGGTTTGTGTATAGATCCTCTTCTGGACTGCTTTTAGCTGGGGCACTTCCTCATTCTCCTGTCAAGACACAGTAGGCAGACTAGCTCTGGGACAGCTTTCCTATGTCTGGAGAAACTGACGAGACCAAGCAAAGGCATGTGCTTGGAACTCACACGCTCTGTGTCTCCTCTCACCCAGGCAATCTCAGGACTGAACCCAAACTCACGTGCAAATCCAAACTCTGCTTCTTTGGTGAAAAGAGCTAAAACAAACAAACAAACAAAACCCCCACATACTAGAGTATAGAGTCAGGCAATATAAGGAGCTTAATCATTAATAATCAATTGGAACCCCAATTTAAGAGACTATTTTGAGAATCAAGTAAAAAGTGTACAAACTCTTTAGAAATATTAAAATGTCATGTTTGTATCTTTAAAGTTTAAAGTTTATTAATCCTTTGAAGTTTAGCCAAACAACTTAAATTAAAATTTGAGATGTAGGAGAGAAGGGAGGGCTGGCGAAGGGTCACCTTAAGACCCAGTAGATAAAAAAAAAAAAATACAATAAGGATATCTGTTAGTTTATACTAATAAAAAATATTTAAAAAAAGAAAAACAGAGAAAACATCTTTATGCAATAGAATCATGTACAATGAATATATAATAAAATTAAAATAAGTAAAATTATATATAACATAGTTTAGGAATTTAGAATCTGTAAAGAAAACAAATAAAAATTATGTTTAGTTGTTAAAAAAATAGCTAAGAGAGTCAAGTTGAAAAGAGGGAGACACTGTATTTCTGTGTGGATCTTGAAATCATAACACAGACTAATTCATTGAGAGCAGGGACTGTTCTATCATAGGGTTAAAGGAATTGGGTCCAAACACTATTAGATTCAGTGCCAAAGTATACACAAACGGAAGAGCTCTGTGTGGGTGGGTATTCCAAAATGAACCACACTTAAATCCTTTCTTGGCAGTATTTTCATTAAATACAATACTTTATGAATTCTAACTTTATTGCTTCATTAGCATAGTGGCAGGAAATTATATTTCACTTTTCAAAATAAGATTATTTGTCTCCTCTTCTTCTTCGTTTTTTAAATAGTCTATTGCTTCTGGAGAGTCCGTAAGCAATGAGAGAGGCAGCTGAGCCAGCAGCAGAGATGGAAGAGAGTTAAAGAGCCTAGATTTCCATAGGGCAGAATACACTCAATTGCATCTACTCTCTCAGACCCCACACATCTTACCTCAACTGTCCAAGAAAACCAAAGGTGACACACACCAGTGACACCCCAGGTGTAGCTATTTGGTACATATGGTACACTTGTTACAATTTTTTTTGGAAATCTATTTTATTTATTATTGTACATGTGTGCATATGTATGATATGTGTATGCGTGTGTGTGTGTGTGTGTGTGTGTGTGTGTGTGTGTGTGTGTGTGTGTGGTGTGTGTGTGAAATTTTGAGAGTTCTCTCCTCCTTCCATTGTGGTTTCAGGTAAGTGCTCTTCTCATCACCCATCTATTGACCCTCATGTTTGCAATTCATGACTTACTGTCTACATCCTTCCCTAGGTGATGAACACCATGAAGGGTTGGAACTGAGGCAGGTTTTGGTACCTGCTGTAGCTGGAGAATTTCTCACCAGCTCCCTCCAAGTCCTGCCAGTCCTGGAGCCCACTTATAAAATAAATACACAGACTCTTACATTATATAAACTGCTTGGCCATTAGCTTAGGCCTATCAATGTTTAGCTCTTACTCTCATATTTAGCCCATTTCTATTAATCTATACTTTGCCACGTGGCTCATGGCTTACTGGTACCTTACATCTTCCTTGCCCTGGCAGCAGCTCCAGGCAATCTCTCCCTCTGCCTTCCTGTTCCCTCTATTCTTCTCTCTGTTGGTCCTGCCTATACTTCCTGTCTGGCTACCGGCCAATCAGTGTTTTATTTATACAGAGTGACATCCACAGCAACCTGCTGTATTTCTAGCTGTATGCAGCACACAATGACTTTCAAGACCATTGTTAGGCAAACAAAAAGAACACTTTCAAGGTCTAGGAACATGGCTCAGTGGGTAAATCACTTGCCATGCAAGCGTGAGGACCCAAATTCAGATCCCCAAAACCCACATAAAGCCTGGTATGGTAGGTTCCCATGGGGCAATGAGAGGTGGAGATGGGAGACTCCTTCATGTCTTCTAGCCAGCTTGTCTGATGCCTGCAACACAGAGGTAAATGACAAAGAGACCCAGCCTCAAATAAAGTAGAAGGTGAGGACCAATAACTGTGGTTATCCTCTGACCTGCACAAAACCCCCGTGGCACTCATTCACTGGGATGTGCACGCGCACAGGCGCGCGCGCGTGTGCACACACACACACACACACACACACACACACAAACACATAACACATGCACGCGTGCACGTGCACACACACATACATAAATATACATACATACAGAAATAAGTACATGCACACTGATACAGACACACACACACAGAGAGAAAACCTTCAACGTGTTTCAGACAGGTCGTTTCCATGTTAGGCACTTTATCTAATATTCACCATTAAAACACTAATGAGACTGCATTTATAACCAAGATCACACTTCTTGGATTTTGCTGTATTTTCAGGATTCCTTGGGGAGGAATAGGAATTTAAAAATGATAGTATTAAAATAGTAAAATTCTAAATCAAAAAAATTATAATGAAACTGAATTCAGCCAGGGATCTAAAATGAGAAATTTGAAGGCTGTTTTCCCACAGAGGTTTTACATGATGAAAATATTTTTAAAGAACTTTTTACTTCTGACTCATTATTTAACCAGGAAATTTTAACAAGTTTTATTTTACATAAAAAGTTGAGCTTATTATTAACAATAGGATTGTTAACTGATAGTCATCCTGAACTATCATTATGTCTAGCCTTTGAGAAGTACCTATTAATTATCATCCCTCTTTGTTTTTATTTTAATTAAGGACTTATGTAACACATTGTATATTTGATGTATTTTATAACCATTAATTATGAAATTAATACATACATATAAATTATACATGTTCAGAAATGGGAGTCGGTTTGAAGTCATGAATAAAAGAGCTGTTACATTTGGGTCGTGCTTCTCTCAGTGGAGAAAATTTCTGCCTGTATATGATAAGAAATTCAAAACTCAACTTCCTATTGAAAATGACAGAACTAGCAAATGTTAACAGACAGTTTATAAGAAGAATTTGCAGCAGATCTTAAAAAATTGGCAGGATGTAATTGGTAAAGTGTTTGTTGCTTTAAGGAACACATATTTTCAAAAGTTCCATGGTTCACAGTATGCCCCATTCCCCTTGGGCTGATGGGTTACTGAATGCATAATATTCTTACATTTTTTTCTTAATGGGGTATTTGGGGAAAGAAAATGAAGACATCCCTTTCAGACAAGGTGTCCTCAGAAGCAGAGAAAAACTAGGTATGGGATGTCAGAGTGGGTTTAGAAGCATGGAGAGGGAGAGCAGAGCTGTGATAGCACTAAAAGCACTCAAGTTCACTATGTGGGGCATTTGTGAGTAAGAGGAGGGCAAAGAGAATGGCCCTCCAGGAAGATCTTGGAAGGAATTGAAATAAATCTTCACAGGTTTATCATGGCCTCTCCAGGTATCAGAAGGAAATAAACTTGTCATATGACCTCAGATAGCCAATCTAGAAGTTCTATATGCAGTCCATTACTTGGACTGGGTACTCAATGCACTGTATTGAATAGAAAACTTACTTCATGAGCAAATAAATGTGGGTGCAAAACAACTTCCTCATAGTCAGCACTATTGAAATAGTGAGCCCCATCGTGGAGGAAGGTAAAGAATTCTGTTGAACATAATAGTGATGAACTCTTTGGAGTCAAGCAGACTTTCGTAAATGTTTTGTGGCTCTGGGCCTTGAAGCCAAGCCCTTGGGCACTGAACCTGGGTCCTTGCTCCTGATAGGAAAGTGCTCAATGATTGAGCTACGTTTCTAGTCTTAATTCTGTCTTGAGTTAAAATGCCACCATTTCTACCTAAAAGCTACATGATCTCAAACATTCTATCTAACTCTTATCAGTATAGTATCTTTATCTGTAAAATACAGATGTTAGCTATACCAATCTCATAGGGTGGTAATAAAGATTAAATAAAATAATACATGTGCCATAAGAGTCAATAAGCCACAATTATGAGAGCTGTTATGACTGACATCAGGCTGAGCAAACACAGCTAAAGACATTATAGATGGGGCAGAAGACAGGACTGAGAGATTTGCAGATTTCCTTTCAAATTTTAGATCCTTTGCTTTTATTTGAAGTAGTCTAGAAAGAAAAATTTGAGGTGTGCATGCACGTGTGTGTGTGTGTGTGTGTGTGAGTGTGTGTGTGTGTGTGTGTGTGTGTGTGTGTGTGTGTGTTTAGGTGTAGACAGAGAATCTTTCTGCTAATCCACTAATGCAATTCTGACTACAGAAAGGATGGAGCAAGGATTACATCTGAGACCTCAGCTTGATTAGCACCGTGTTCTACATATCCACGCAGCTAACCAAAGGTCCACGAACTGCACTAAAGGAGGCCAAGAGTGGTTCCCAGTAACTATGAGCTCACTTGACCACCTCCCCATGTGGTTCACTCTCAAGAGC
This sequence comes from Peromyscus maniculatus bairdii, assembly GCF_049852395.1. NCBI lineage: Eukaryota > Metazoa > Chordata > Mammalia > Rodentia > Cricetidae > Peromyscus > Peromyscus maniculatus. The sequence goes on along the minus strand of NC_134860.1, from coordinate 37,470,399 downwards.
AGCAGTTCCCAACCTTCCGAGTGCTGTGACCCTTTAATACAGTTCCTCATGTTGTGGTGACCCCCCCCCCACAACCACAAAGTGATTTTCATTTCTTCTTCATAACTGTAATTTTGCTACTGTTATGGATCATAGTGTAAGCACCTGATATGGGACCCTGGTGGGGGTCGTGACCCATAGGTTTAGAACCACTGCTCTAGAGTTTTATTATTTCTGGAACAGTTTCAATTAGAATTTCCTCCTTTCTCTTAATGATTCCCCCACCTCTTCTCTGTGTGCTTAGGGTCCAAGATAAAGCTTCTACAATTATGGAGAATCTCTTCATAAAGACACTGTGGTGATGAATACTGATTGTCAACTTGATGGGGTCTAGACTCACCAAAGAGACAAGCTTCTGGGGTTGACAGTAAGGGATTTCTAAATTAGGTTAATTGAGTTGGGAATTCGTACCCTAAATGTGGGTACTATCATATCATGGGCTGGGGTCCTGAACTTTGCAAGAGAGGATAACTGGCCAAACACCAGCATTTACCTCTCTCTGCTTCATGACAGATGCAATATGACCAGCAGCCCCATGTTCCAGCCACCATGATGGACCGTACTCTCAGACTATGATGCAAAACACTCCCTTCTTTAAGTTTCTTCCATTAGGTGTTTTGGCACAGACAAGTGGTAACTAACACAGACATTAAACCAGTTCTTGGAGGTTCCAGAAGGTAGATTGCACATTTAGCATGTTAGTGCAGTGAGGCAGTGTGAGGGATAGCTTTCTCAACTACATCTGGCCTTCTATGTCGCATAACTACAGACAGCATAGGGGTCATGTGTTATAGCATCCTCAGCCAGGAAAGATATCTTGTCCCAGAGAAGAGATGTCCAGAGAAGGGTGAGGAGATCAGGCCTTGTTAATTACCATATTCAGTGATGAGCAGTAGATAGAATGTTGACTTTCTGAAATTCAAAGGGATTTTTGGATATTAAAATATTTTATGACATGACTCTTTCCCTCTCTGAGAATTTATATTCTCTCTAGGGAAATAGCTCATTTAAGACATCAATGTCACTATAATTGTGCATGGGCTAAAATGTCACTTCTCTAATCTGATCAAGTTAAGAAAGAGTGTTGACCAATGATACTGCAGCTTATTTGGAGAAAATGAATCATGAACAAGATCCTATCCATAAGAAGAAAGTATCTGTCTTTTCACATTTAAATATATGTATTTGAACATGTAGATGAACAAGAATCAACCAAATATAATCTGATAAATACAACCCTCCTGAGTCCAATACAAAATATCTTGGTTTTTTGTATCTGTTTTGGGTTTTTTGTTTGTTTGTTTTTTGTTTTTGAGACAGAGTCCCTGGGTAGTACTGACTGAGCTGGAACTCACTATATAGAGAGACCAGGCTGGCCTCAAGCTCATAGAGATCTATCTGCTTCTACCTCCTGAGTGTTGGGATTAAAAGAGGGCCCACAAGCCCTGTAGATTTGGAAAAAAAACCAAAAAGGTAAGAAAACAGAAAAGAATGCTATTCTGTTGGGGGAGATTTGGCATCTGAAAGTTGTCTAGAAGTTCCCCAAGATATATCAAGAACCTGGTTCTTCTTGTTAGCACATGGGCACCCTGCACAATACTCCATGTGGACATACATGCTTGACAATTTCAAATCAAATGAGTACATATGAAATGCTGACTCCCAAGGTAGACCCTGTGTTGTCCCAAGCATCCCAAACCCAAAGAAAAGTCTTCTTATGACAAATTGTCCCTTCTTTGCTAGCAAGTTTACACTGGATGAGGAAGGCCTTTCAACAGTTCTTCTTAAAGGATGGTAGACATTTCTTCACTTTAAGAAACACATCTATATCTGGCTCAAAGTGTTCAGTTTAGGGAGGAATGGTCCCTAACAGGCAAGCAGGACATCACACAGCATTCAGATGCAATAATGACCAAGCATCCAGATGCCAGGAGTTCTAAGAAGCTGAAAGAGCCACCTTGATAAACTCTTGAATGGAGGTCTCCCACAGAGGTCCCTTGCAGTATGAGTCACATGGGCACAAGTCAAATCTTGAGAAATTTATCTGCCTTCTTGTTCTTGGCTAACCATCCCCTTGGCTAAAACCAATGGAGACTCAGGAATGCATTCTGAGGGAGTATGAATGTCACAAAGAGCCCTTTAATGTGATTTCCTGGAAGCACATGGCCTCACAGGTAGGGACAAGTCTTGGATGTGAACCCAAGGGCTTTTCCAGGACATGGCTCAGGCCCAGCAACCTTCTGGATAGGAGATCGAAGGAGATAGGTAGGGGTGCTCCTGTGGGAGACCCCTTTTGAGGAAAGAAAAATGTAGGATCACTTATTTTGACATGAGATAATGGAAAACATGCCAACTGCCCATTAATCAAATAAAACTGAATGTCGTGTGCAGGAGAGGAGAAATGAGAAGAATTCTGTCATGTGTAGGAATGGAGAAATGAGAAGAATTCTGTCTTCCAGCTGCTCAGACACACCACATTGGGTCTTGATCAGGTCAGGAGGAAAGGACTCAGCGGCCCAGTAGAGATACTGACTTGGTAGTAGGCATTTCTGGCAACAGTGTGTCCCCACTAACCACTTGAAAACCATCTTTGTGATTATTTGAGTTCTCAGGGTCTTTAAGACCAAGTCATTGTGGTTCATAATAAGTATAAGGCTTTGGTCATAGAATCAGTTTTGGCAATATGGCTTCTTCCCATTCATGAATTCAGTTATCATTTACTGACCATTGGCTTTGTAGAAAAACAAATACAATTCAGTTCTTTTGCCTCATGCATGCACAGTGTAGAAGGGGCATATGGCTACAGGAACAAGCCATTGCAGTATCAGAGATGACCTGGAGAACCAGAGGAGAACAGATAACTTACCATTACAAAACCCAGGAAAGCTTTGTGGAAGAGGAAGCAACTAGTATAAGATTTAAAAGCCTTAAATGATATGACAGGGAAAGATATCATACATTCTACTCAAGTTTCAGAGGCTCAAATAATGAATATACATGTTATCATATAGCTTCAATGTTGATATTCATGAGAAAATAAACATGTACAGTTAAGACTTTTGACTCTGTTACTGAATTTGTGATAGTGAGACACACAGCCATTCAGCTTGTTCTATGCCTCTCAGTAGTCCAGTGCTGGACATATCAGGAGCCAGCTAGGGCCTTGTAAACACTTTACAACCCCTTAGAAGAATATAGGACGTGGAGAGGCCAAGCTGATGCTGGTTTTTCAGATATAAAGCTCCCATGGCGCAGACTCATAATCATTCTTTGACAAACTCAAGGGATGATATTCTGCAGTTGCTGGCCTGAGTGTGCATTCTGCTTCTGCTATAGGGGTAACCTGGAGGTAGACTACTGTAGATTCTAAAATATGGTTTCCTCTCATAAGTATATTTACTACCAACTTTGGACTGCTAGGGAGAGTAAAAACCAGGGTGTCTGTGGCACCCCAAGCCTTGTCTGGTTCTCAGTACAGGTCAGTTCCCCTTCTAGTACATGATAGAATCAATACTGCTGGTCAAATTCCAACCACTATTCTCCATCCCCAGTCTACAGTGCTATTCTCTGACCGTCTACTCCAACTCCCCTTTGTATAATGTATGATCCCAACTTCAGGAGCCATGGATTTATAGCTAAATGATGAACAAGTGGCCACATGGTGACCCCAAAGTCTCTGTAAGGACTACCCACCACCCCTTCCTCTGTCCCCTACCAAGTGCCCATAGGGACTTTTCTCAGATATTTTCCCCTGAAGGTTCTCTCTAATATGTTTTTGTCAACCCTAACTGATGGAACCTGGGTGGAGTAAAGAAAAGTAGTGGTGGCCAAAGTTTGTTGGGTTTTCCAGTCTTTGATCAAGCTTCGGGAAAAATTAGACTGGTCATTGTATTTGGAGAGTCAATACTCAGAGACTTGATGTCACAAAATGGTCAATTTACTTTGATCACATGTCAATAAACTAGTTAGTCTACACACTGCTGCCATGGGCAGGAATATTCTAAAGATAGCCTGACCAGAGAAGTCCTTGATTCTTTTAAAGTAATATAAGACATTCCCACCAACATTCATTTATGTATTCATTTGATTATTTATTTGTTTATGGAAATGTTGACATAATCCTTGATTTTTGAAGTATGGGTGTAGCTAAAGTTTTCCTGCCTTGCCCACAGTCAGGACAAATCTCTGTCACCCACCAGTCCCACAGCCTCTCAGAGCCAACCAAGTAAACACAGAGACTTACATTGCTTACAAACTGTATGGCCATGGCAGGCTTCTTGCTAACTGTTCTCATAGCTTAAATTAATCCATTTCCATAAATCTATACCTTGCCACGTGGCTCGTGGCTTACCGGCGTCTTCACATGCTGCTTGTCATGGAGGCTGGCAGTGACTCCCTCTGCCTTCCTCTTCTCTCAATTTTCCTCTCTGTTAGTCCCGCCTATATTTCCTGTCTGGCCACTGACCAATCAGTGTTTTATTTATTGACCAATCAGAGCAATTTAACATACAGACCATCCCACAGCATATGGGTGGACAACTCTGTTTTATTTACCACGAGGAATCCTTTGTGCTTCTTGATAAGAAGAGATTTGTGGGAATGTCTGCATTTCTAATGGAAGGAACCCTGAGTGGGAATGCCTGGGATAGTCTCCAGGCAGTGCTGGCTCCCATCATTGCTTTGTTATTTACCACCCTAGATAGATAACAATGATTGTCGACTTGACAGGATCTTGCATTAGCAAGCCTCTGGACATATGTGTAAAATGATCTTGATAGGGTTAGCTTCTGGTCATTCCTGTGGAAGATAATCTAGATTATATTAATTGAGGTATAAGAACCACCCTAAAGTCTCTGATCTGGGGACCTTGATTATATAGAAAAGAGAAAAACAGTTGGCCCGACATCAGCCTCCATCATTCTCCATTTTCTTACTGTAGATGCACTAGGACCAGCTACTTCAAGCATCTACCATGACTCATTCCCCCACCATGATGGACTGTACCCTGAAACTGTGATCCAAAATAAATACTTCCTCCCTTAAGTTGCTTCTGTCAGATAGCTTGTTGTAGAGATGAGGAATACGCCATCGCCTGCAGCAGATACTATCCATCTAGCAGCAAGTACTGGCCATCAATGAGGCTCTTCTTTCTGGACTGGACCTGGCTGGAAGAATCAAGGTTAGGCTTCACGAGAGGGCAAGGTAACAGTCGAGGTGGAGCTGGTTTCTAGAAAAGGAGAGCAATCTAGAAGCACCTACCTTTTCAGGGTAGGTGATGGCAGGTATCTAAGATGGAAATGGTTAGGATCGGGCTGAGTAGACATAGTCAGGAAACAAAAAAGCCATGCAAACAGAGAAAAGAAAAGATGTTCTCAGGCAGGTCCACGGAAAAGATACAGTGATGTCTAGAGATGCCATGGGTGCTCTGGGAGTTCTCAGAGGAGCTTGGTGGCCACAGTGGGACAGAATAGCAAGGTATCAGGTGCCTCCTCAGAACAGAATGAGGGCAGCCTTGACTTCTGTTTACAATCCCCTCTAAGCAATCCTCAGTACCACTGCAGAGCTCCTGCTTGTCACTTAGCTCTAATCATGGGACATTAAACACAAGCCACCCATCATAAGGGCACAAGAAGCAGAGCCCTGCTCCAGACTGAGTGTCCTGCACAGTTTGGATATTAATCCTGACAGAAAAATCTTTAGCACTGTATGGATTGCTCCGTGTAAATTCATTAACTACTTGTCATGACTGTAATATAATCTGCCCTGACCCTAAGGACTCGCCAGCACAGTGTTAATCAAATCTCCGCAGAAAACAACACATTTCTGTTTAGACTCAACAGCTGCTTCTCTTGCCAGGTTAGGGCTGGAGCGTTGAGGGGGGAAAGAGTAAAAGTTTTCTTCTGAACGTCCCTGAATAGGGCGCTCCTGTCTGCAGAAATGCCTCTTGGGTCTCTAGCACTGACAGTTTCAAGCTACCTTCCATTTTCAGCAACCCGTGCTCCGAGCCCTGCACATAATGGAAGTCCGTCAATCTCCGGTCCCCATCAGTGAGAAGTTCACAGATAATAAAGCACAATGTATTCTGAAGCATCGAACATTTTCTCCCAGGATGAGTCATTACCAGGTTTTAATCATGCTCATTAGCCAGCCATTAGAGTCCTGTCCAGCTTTTCACTGCCAGAGACGAGTGGAGAGAATGATTGTGGTCGGGGGCTGTGCCTGACCTACTGAAAGACTAGGCCATCTGTTCCAACTTGTACAGAACATGGATCACCCTGCTTTATGGCTGTAGTGATCTTACATCCCAGCATAAGACCTCTGAATTTTATTTAGGTTGATGCAAACCTAGGCTGTCCAGAAGTGAAAGCAGTAAAGACTCAACATTCACTAAGACACAGGTGACCCAGCACCAACTTGATGCATTAAGAGGCCAATGAAAAATGTGGCGTTGATACACGCAAGTGCAATGGTAATGACTGGGAAGCAAGAGCCTTATAGGGGCTGAGGTGGGGGATGTCTGCAAATTCTAACACCTTTGTGTTTCCTTCCCAGATCTATCTCTTCTAAATTGTTCTTGGTTGTGTCTGATAGGGCTGGTCTCTGCTCTTTTTTCATATGCAAATCTATACTGCTTAGTGTAGAATGCTTGACAGAGGGCTTCCCACTCCTTAGGTTCCTATGAATGACATACACCATACATGTATTTTCTCCACTAAGAACTAGCCAGACAATGAAGCAATTTCATCTATTTCCATCTTTTGAGTGGTGTGTGTGTGTGTGTGTGTATGTGTGTGTGTGTGTGTGTGTGTGTGTGTGTGTGTGTGTGTGTGTGTGTACGCCCACACGTGAGCATAACTTCCTAGGTCTAATTATCCAAACTATTCTGTAGGAACCTAAATCTTCACCTCAACTTTTTTGCTTTTAATCTACTAATTTAGAATTTTGTGTGTGCTGTAGAATGGCAGGGCCAGGGGGCAGGGGAAAGGATGGGAAAGAGAAAGGACAGGGGAAGAAAGTAAGTTTGAGTAGGAATAAAATCCTCGTCCCATTTCTCTTTCCTTATTCCTAGCTTCTAGTTCATTTTCTTTCAATGATAAGTTTTTGTCATGGCTCCTCCTAGCTCCTCCCTTCCTTGTAGAATTTGCCACAGTGCTCTGTGCAGCAAGATGGTGTACCTGGGCAAGCTCTAGGTGACCTCTAACTTGGTCCTGCATGTCTGGGAGTGGGTAAACAGAGTATTTCTCATTTCACTCCACTGTAGCCAGCCTGAAGGAGTCGGTGCATGCCTAGGGGTGAGCAGATGTCATGCCACACTCAAAAATTAAGGACTAGCCAAATACTTAGGTAGTTAAGTATACAGCCAGAGTAGAATAGCCCCTCAAACAACATCCTCCACACAAAGCTGGGAGGAACTCCTCCAGGATTGAGCCACTGCTATGAACACGGATGTTCTTCTCCAAATTTATATATCTAAGACCTCATGTCTTCTGGGAGATAGGTAAATAGGGTTATAAGGCTTGGACCTTAATCTGACCCAACTGATGGCTATAGGAAGAGGATGCAAGGTCCTCTTCCCCACAGCGCATCTAAGAAAGTATGCAAAGAGAAGACGCTATCTGCAAGGTCGGAAGGAAGGCCCGACTAGAAATAGACCAACGTGGCACATTGACCTTCAATTTCCAGTGTCCAGAACCCTGGGGACATAAATTACTGCTGTTTGAGGGAAGACCATGGTATTTTGTTAAGCAGCCTGAGCTAAGTCTGCTTTGCCATGGTTCCAAACTTGCAGGGAAGTCAGGCACGATTCAGTCGTTACATCAGAAAAGATGTAACTGGAATCAAAACCCATGCACAGAGACAGCTCTTCTGGGAATGTTACAGAATTCTCTAGTCATGGTGACCTCGGACAGGAGGTGGCTGAGGAAATGGACAACAAGTGACTCCAATAGTGGGACATACCTATGTCCAATAAGGTTCTTCTGTAGAGACAAAGAACACTCAGGTCAGGATGGCCCTAGCTGGTTAGAACTGATTAACTAACTCAGAGAACTCGGTGAGAAGGTTCCAGAAGCTTAGTACTGATGCTGGGCCCTGGCTGTCAGTTCCTCAGAGAATCATGTCAGTGTTGAGATTAGAAATTCGATTACAAATAGCTCTGGATTATGAGGGGAAAGCAATAACATGTTATAAATCAGCATTTAACTCCTATCCTTCAAAGAAATGTCAATTATGGTGGACATTAATGTGATTTACTTGAAGAACGCTCTTGGCTAACTGAGGGTTCCATTTGATTTAAGCATTTCTCACCAAGGCCTTCACTGCTAATAGAAGGATAGAACAGAGAAGAAGAAGAGGGGACCTTCTATTAGAACCACCTTTCTCTAGCTGTATAATCAGCAGGGTTATGCTGTCCATTTCCACCCCCATCTACATACATCCCTCCCATACTCCTGATTGCTGGATGCTGTTGAGAAGCCCAGAGGAGGAAACGTTCTCTGGAGAGGTGTTCTGTTCTTGCTTTCTCCTCCTCTCATCCACGTTATCACTGAGGCACATAGGACGGTCTCTTCCTCTCATCAGCATGTCAAGACTGTTTGCCTCCACATCTGATCTCAGTGTTGGGTGTGGCGTCAAGAGAACAGAGGAGAGGGATACATACACACAGAGAGGGACACACTAATCTTCTGTGACAGCCAGCATGGCAGGTATGCTACTCTGTGCTACCACATTTAAGTTCCCCAGAAGTCCTATGGCATTTTACACCCGCTATAGGAAGAGACCAGGGCTTGGGGATGCGTCAACTGCTGTGACAGTTGATAAGTAGCCAACCTGTGGCTTAAGTAGCCCCCTGCAGATCTAAAACTGTTATTTATTCTTAGAACGAGCTATGTTCTATAAACATCATGTCACGATATGAATATTACAGAACGTGGCATATTTTACACACACACACACACACACACACACACACACACACACACACACACATTGTTGACTTCAGTTGATTCACATTAACAGCAAAAAGGTGCCTCAGGCCCACTCATGGCCAACATCTACCCGTAACAATAAAATTGCTGGACAATGGTAGCATTTGCCTTTAATCCCAGCATTCAGGAGGCAGAGGCAGACAGATCTCTGTGAGTTTGAGAGCAGCCTGGTCTACAGAGTGAGTTCCAGGACAGCCAGGGCTGCACAGAGAAACTTTGTCTCAAAAAAACCCAATGACAATAATGATGATGATGATGATGATATAACATATTCTTACCAAGAGCAAAGTTCTTTTGTTTTGCCCCAGGGTAGAGGGACTTGTCTATATGGATGACACCAAGTTTTATTTCATACAGAAAATGGTATTATCTTTCTTTTATTTTTTGAGACTAATATAATTGCATCCTTTCCCCTTCTCTTTCTTCCCTCCAAACCCTCCCATACACCCCTTCTTACTCTCAAGTTCATGGCCTCTTCTTTTCATTGGTTGTTGTCACACACATATGTGTATCTGTATACATATATATTCCTAAATACATAAATAAAACCTGCCCAGTCTGTACAACGTTGCTTTTAATTTCAGAGCTGACCATTTGGTATTCACCAAACAGTTGGTGTGCTTTTCCTTGAGGAACACTACTTCTCCACTCAATATCCCTTAGTTGCCCACATTGTTTGTCTAGAGTTGAGGTTTCCTGGGCTTTTCCCGTTCACTTTGGCACATCTATTGTTGTCCTTGTTCAGCTCATGTTCACACAGTCATGCTGGTGAGACAAGGCTTTAGCTTCTGCCATTCCTGAGAGACACAGTCTCACGGCGAACACCCTGGTCCTCTGGCTCTTACATTCTTTCTGCCCCCATTTTCTCCTCGTCTTCTTTGAAATAGTCTCCACTAGGACAAAACAAAACAAAAATGTTCCCACTAGAGCGGAGGTGCTCCAACTTCATCCACAGCGCTCTTACTTTCCTCTTTGCCCAGATCCCAGTAGGGCACAGAGAGAAGAGCACAGGTTTGGGTGAGGGCTGCTCTATCCTGGGGGCATGGTGGACAAAGAACAGAGGGGGGGGTGTCCTCACGGCATTGCTGTGAAGCTCCTTTATGAGAGACAGTTCGGGGAGCTCTTGAGTCACAGTTATGGATGGGTACCCCAGCTTTTTTCTCACTAACGAAGTAACCCTGGCAAGTTCCTCCACTGCTATTTCAGTTTTCCTCTCTGCAAAATGGGGGCAATATTAGTGGTGTGGTGGGGAGGATTAAGGAAGGTCCAAGGGCAATGCATCCAGCACCAACTTAAATAATTCGACACCTAATTAGCCCTCAATCACGATTATTACTACCCTTCCTCATTCAAATCACTTAATTCAGCAGTTCACAACCTGTGGAATGCCACCCCTTTGGGGTCATAAATCAGATATCCTACATATTAAATATTTCCATTATGATTCATAACAGTAGCAAAATTACAGTTATGAAGTAGCAAGGAAATAATTTTATAGTTGAGAAGTTACCACAACATGAGGAACTGTGTTAAAGGACACAGCTTTTGGAAGGTTGAGAACCACTGATTAACTCATTATTTTTTGTTTGTTTGTTTGTTGAGAGAAGAGGAACTCCTTGTATGTTCTAGTTTCTTTCTTGTACTATGATAAAGCATTCTGAGCAAAGCAACTTGGTAGAAATGGGTTTATTTGTCTTACATTTTTCCATCATGATCTATCACTGAGCGAAGTCAGGACAGGAACTCCAGGCAAGAACCCAAAGAGAGACCTGTGTTCTATTTCACACAGCATTACCTGTGAATTCTCTCATAACCAAGACAGTGGAGGAGAAACCATAGGGGAATGCTGCTTAATGGTTCATTGCAGGCTCATGCTTCTCTAGCTTTCTTGTACCACTCAGATCCACTTACCCAGGGAATGGTGCTGCCCACAGTGGGCTGGGTTCTCCTACATGAATTAACAATCAAGACAATACCCACCGACAAGCATATAGGCCAATCTGATCTGGGAAATCCTCCAACTGAGAATCCCTTTTCAGCCACTTCTAGAATATATCAAGTAGACCATTAAATTTAACTATAATAGTGTGCAAGGGACTTTGAGAAGACTCAGATTATTTTCCAAGCCATTGAGATGAGGAAAAGCTATGGGAAATCATAGAATTTTGGTGAAGTCTAGATGTGATATATGTGTTTACCGATGTTCAATTTGCAGAGACAAAATGACACTGATGTGGAATGCTGAGCCTTTGGCTTTTGCATATAGGACACAAAGGGACAAATGACTTAGGTCTTCTAGCTTCTGCTAGAACTCTTTTCCAGTTTCTTGTCAGGTATGCAGACCTCCAAAGGCAGCTCCTGAGAACACCCCCTCTGTAAAATATAGAACAGGCCTGGGTCCACAGATGAGAACTTGATCACTGATCACATATTTGATTGAAACCTCTGGAGTGACTCTTTTCCGATGCCCTTCCTGCCCATTTCTCCTTCCTACCCCAGCCCTGGCACTTCCTCAGCTACATGACTTTTGTTATAAGAAAACTCTCATTGTTGACGCCTCCCCCCTTTGGGGTGACTGCTTCCCACCATCCCTGTGTTTTCTCAAATCGTCTTGAGCTCAGCGATGAGAATTCACTGCTCTTTGATGTAAGCAGTATTTATCCAGTGTCTGACAAGCTGAAGCCCCTGTGCCTGTATCCTTAGCCAAGCCGCCTTCCCTGAACCAGAATCATTCAAGGGCACAGGCCTAAACAATTATGAAGCCAAGGTTTGGCCCAGGCAGTCTCCATCCTAAGTCTCTGGTGTCAGCTCAAGTCTTCTCCCTGTCACACAATGGATTTCATTAAGTAGTATCAAAATAGTTATATCTTGGTGGTTTAATTAACAGAAAATGCATAGCAGATATTACATCTGAGGAAGTGAGTGCTAACCTCTGCCTTTTGGCCATCCTGTGCCAAGTTCTGGTTTTGAAATACTCCGGAGCTCTTGATGGTGATGGTGATGATGATGATGATGATGATGATCGTGTGTGTGTGTGTGTGTGTGTGTGTGTGTGTGTGTATATACAAGCACGTGTGCAGACACACATATACCACAGCATATTTATGGAGGTTAGAGGACAACAACTTCTGAGAGTTGGTTCTCTCCTTTCATCCCTGGTTCCAGAGATGCCATTTAGGCCACCAGGCTTGTGTGTCCAACACTTCTACCTACTGAGACATTTCCTTGGTCCTATTTCTGTTTTTCCAAGCACCTTTCATTATCCCCCCCCTCACAGAGAGAGAGTCTGTCCATTCATCCCGTATCCCTTGCCTGGCTAAGTAATAAAACTTATGGAATGAATGAATGAGATTACTGTGTGATAAATGAGTTTTTACATTTGTGTGTGTGGTGTGGTATGCATGTCTCTGGTTACATGTCTGTGGTTACATGTGGTTACATGTGTGTGTGTGTATGTGTGTGCAGATGTGAAGTTAACATCAGCTGTTTTCCTCAATTGTTTCCCCCTTCTTTTTTTTCTTTTTTCTTTTCTTTTTTTTTTTTTTTTTTTTTTTTGAGACAGGGTTTCTCTGTGTAGTTTTGGTGCCTGTCCTGGATCTTGCTCTGCAGACCAGACTGGCCTCAATTCACAGAGATCTGCCTGACTCTGCCTCCCAAGTGCTGGGATTAAAGGTGTGCGCCACCACTGCCTGGCTACCCCCGCCCTTTTTTTTTAAAGGCAGCATCTCTCATAGGAACCTGGAGCTTTTTTATTGGCTGGTCTAGCTAGCCACCTTGTTCTAGAGATTCCCTGTCTCTACTTCCCCAGATCTGAGGTTACAGGTGGTCACCATGCCTGTACTTTCCATCTTATGTTTTAAGACATGGTCTCTTAGGTTCTATTCACTGAGCTGTCTGCCTAGTCCTGTAAGTTTTGTTTTTAAAGACACAGCATTTAGAATACCTGCTTGGGATTCCAGAAGAAAAAGCCAATAGACAGAGTTTCAAGATTTGAGCTAAATCTCAGGACTCAGATTTAGAACACATGACAAAAGCAATTCCCTTTATGTTTCCCTTTATGGTGTGTTGTGTGACTTTTCTTTGGAAAATTTCAATACCTAATTTTGGGGAGACCAACTAGAGGGAGCATTCCTCCCCCAATAAACTAGTACAGATCATTTCAAGTATCCCTGAGGAAGGAGACAACTGCTTTGCCCTTCTCCAGTTCTATACTGAAATCTAACTGCCTCATGACGAACTATAGGAAACAGCAGGACCTATCTGCTTCCTTCCTCTTCTCTTTACTGAAATTCCAGGTGCAGTCCTCCTCACTGTCTTGTGTGTGCATGGTCAACCTCTCCAAACCCAAGATGAAGTCACCTTCCCTGTGTTGTGCACGCATGACCAGCCTCTCCAAACCCAGGATGCAATCCCCTCCACTGAGTTGTGTGTGTACAGTCAATCTCTCCAAACACTAAACCATCAATGAAGGCTGAAACTCACTGTCTTTTTGCTCTTACATTCCGCAACACACATGCATTCATACACACACACACACACACACACACACACACACACACTGAAAATGCACGCAGGTTCTCACACACACATAAAATATATGTACACATGTGTCCATGCATGCACACACATGCACACACCATTCTGCTGTGGGCACATGTCAACCTCAATCAGAATGCTTAGCTAAAGGAGGGAGTCTTTTACTTCTTTGCCAATTTGAAGGCCTTGGAGGTGATTTTCTTGCTTTCCATAAGAAGCAAAAACTGAGACCAAGACTACACTTCTATTCTTTGGAGAATCTAGTGAAATATGGAAACCCTTGGAACCAGCACTCCTGGATTAAGGGGGCATTCTGGACTGGCCGAAAGAACACAGAGAAGGCTACCTGATCTAGAGAGGAGGGATGCTGAAAGCATGTGGGCTCCAGAGGGCAGGCCAACTTGACGGGCCTCAGTCCTCCATAAGTGTGCCTAATACACATCATAAGTATGTGTTTGAAAAAATGAGTAAGTCCACATGCTTTTCCGAAAATGATGCCCTCTTTTAATTCTTTAATACATTGCCTTGAATAGCTCGCCATCCCTCACTCTTCTCCAAGGCGAAAACACTGTTTTAATTTTAAGGATCCAGCACACCATTTGCCATGCTTTGGTGCTTTGGTAGATTCACAACCTCAGGTAAGAAGGACAGTTATTCCCCATCCTAAGCCCTCATCACATTATCCACCCTCTGACTTTCTTAAATGAATGGGCACATTGAATTGCAATTACTTGATTACATTCTATTCCCTTCATGGGTAAGAATGGTTTTCACAGGGAGATATCCATTTATTCACTCGTATGTGCCCCATACCTACTAAAATGGGCAGAGTGATGGTACTCACTGGAGGGTAGTGGCTAATGTATTGCTTCTGGAGCTGCAGTGCCGTGTTTGGAACCCTAGCTCTGATTTTGTGAACCATGGAGACTGTGGTCAGCCTAAAAAATGTTCATATCTTCATTTTCCCTTTTTCAAAAATGGAGAAATAAATGGGCTCCACCTTACAGTAGTTGTAAGTTGTTTAATGACTTAATGCATGTTAAGCACTTAGAACTTAGATCAAATTAAACATCCCATCAATATTCACCTGCACTTGAGCCAATTTGTGAGTTAGGGGAGCCCCCAAACATAATTCAGGGTTACTCTGGGTAAAAGATAGTTTGAGTACCATTCAGAAAAAAAAAAAAGAAAAAAAAAGATTTAAAAAAATGAAATTGAAAACAACTGTCAATTCCAAGGAAAGGGGAAAAAATGCAAAGTATGTTAGACCAGAATACGACCATAGCCATTTTCATTTCTGTGAACTGCAATATGCAACAAGGTCATTTGTGTCTCTGTGTTCTTGCGTGTCTGTTATGTATATGTAAGGCCAGAGGTCCCGTTACATCATTTGGATGTCTTCTCAGTTGCTTTCTACCTTTATTTTTCAAGACAGAGTCTCTCACTGGAACCTGGTCCTCATCAATTAGGTGAGGCTGGCCGGTCAGTGAACTCCAGGGACCTCACTGTTCCCATTTCCCAGTGCTGGGGTTATAGACACACGCTGCAGCCCCTGCCTTTTACATAGGAGCTGGGGACTTGAACCCAAGTCTTCATGCTTACACGGCAATGCTTTACTAATCCAACCACCTCCTCAGCCACACAAGACCTTCTAGAAATAGATGGTCTGAATACGAACGACTTTATCACTTTCCACAGCAAAAGTCTTCAATATAAATGTTGAGAGGCATTTGTCAAATTGATGAACTAATCAAGCTATTTTATCTGGCTTATAGTGTGTATTTCTCCTTCAGTCAAATGATAACTTTTTAATCAACGTTGGTTTACTCTCTATTATTTTCTTTCAGGGGGGAAAATCCCTGGAAGCTAAAAATCGGTAGCCTATTGGGTTATATCCATTTAATTCACTAGTGTTGCCTAGCAGGACTGGGACTGGCTCAGTTCTGTGCATTTTTAGCATGATGGCACATGAGATGTGTTCATATAAACATTACAAGCCTCTTTCAAACCACTTCCTTATCCACAGCATCTCTTGGCTTGCCTGATCAGAAGGGGTAGATGTTTCAAACTTGGAGTTGCCTGGCTCTGGGGAAAGATGAGCAGAGCAGGGTACAGTGAGAGGAAGCAATCACTATTGCCACTCAATGGTCTGTAATCAGTTTTAAAACATTCCAAATGAAATGCTTAGATGCTCACATAAATTTGAAGAAATTCAGAATAGACCAAAATGAACAGTTTTGTTTTCTTTTTGGAACTTTCAAAGTCTCCATGTGTCACTTTCCAACAGGGAGTGTACAACACTGATTATTCTGGGCTGGTTCTGAGCCCATACAGTTTTCCAACACTATCCTACTCAGTGTTGGCTTTCCAAGGAATGTAGCTTTAGAAACGATGACATTGCCAAGAGAGATCTCAGAGGCAACGTTAAACCTTTTGTACTGTTATTTTTCCCCTCAGAGTTGGTTTTGAAAATGTTTTTGTTTGTTTGAATTTTTATTTCCGCCAGTCTACCAAGTCAAATTTCATAGTTCTCATATAAACTTTCCACAAATGGTATCCATATGGGTCTGACCTCCTCTGACTCATATGGGGCAGTGAGTTGTGTCTTCCTGGGTGGGATAATGCCTTTCCTCTGTTGAATGTGAGACTCACTGGTGTGTGGTCACATTGACATGGCATTGAGCAAGATAAGTGCCTGCCACCAGGAGAGGTGTCACTTTCCAACTCAGAGGGACTCTAATTCTTTTTGACAGTCTCTTGGGGGGTGCATGTCTGGTATAGATTTGCTAGCTCTGAACCCTGGATCCAATCCTTGGGACAAGGATACCCTTTGAAAGGCAACCAGCCACATGGGCCCGAAAACAAATGGTGAATATCCTCTTTCTCTGTGATAATGCCATTGCTTTGTTAATATTCACTGGCTTACTTCCTTAGGCAGACTTTGCCTAGGGCTTGCCCATTCTTGGTGATGGTGGTGGTGGCGTTGGCGGCTTGGCGGCGGCGGTGGCTGCGGGCGGGTGGAGGGGGGGGTGTTATTCCAAAGAGAATTAGGAATGAGCCAGTCCCTGGTATTGGCTTCCTCTCACCTTTCCTCACTTCACATGCTGCCCTCTAGGTATTCTTGCCAAGCATCTCCTCTGTCATGTCACATGGTTTTGGATCTACCAGCGCTCTACATGTGATACTGAGCAGCCCCAACCAGCCGTAAGTAGCCAACATTTTACATTTCTCTTACTTTCTGATGCAGAGAATACTACAACAGCAAAGGACAAATCATATCCCTCAGAGGGTGACACAGCAGTGTTACTCTCTCCCAGAGCTTGCTCTTCAGGAGAAAAATTGACCCCATACATACAGAGGTACTGGAAAAAGACCAAGATTCCTGTTTGACTGTGTGGATAGTGGTAGAAAGTCCAAGGATGCCAGTAGCACAGAGGGATTTGGGTTCGGGTCCAGCACTGCCCCAAACATTTTTCAATTATCAGACATTCTAAGCTATGTTAACTATTTGTAATTGAAAGGGGGCAGGCATTGTTTACTCAAATGAATTTAGAAAACCCTATCATTAAGAAGTGTGTGTGTTATGTCTGTGTGTGTGTGTGCACACGCGCGCGCGCGCGTGCATGCTGGAGGACTTATCAGAGCCTTTTGTAACTGTTTTGTGCATCTTTAAAGAGCATGGAGTTTGGTGAATATGTGTAGATAATGCTCATTTCAAGGAGGTCTGAAGAGGGACAATCCAAAAATTATATGCCCAATTCCAGGAGAGTTTTTCCCACAGTGTTTTCTGAGATAGTAGCTGTCAACATGAAGGATGTCATATGAAGAGAATGGCAGGAAGGACCTTAGTTTGGCAAACTGTCAGGTCATAGACTCAGTGGAAACATACATAAATCAGGGCTGCTCATGATGTTTGGGCAAAAGTTCAGTGGTGTGGTCCAGGCAACATTACATACGTCTTATATGAATTTACTGAATCTGATCTTTACATCACCATGTACTATAACTTAGCCACATTGTAAAAATGAGAAAGTCAAGATGCCATGTCCAGGGTCATTCTGCAAGTTAATAGTAGGACAGGCAACAAACCCATGTCACTTGATTCCAGAGCTTTCTTCTTACCCACTCAGCTACACTGACTTCAGAATTATTGAGAAAATGTGAACATGCTGTGGAATTAATTTCAGGAAAGTGAAATGACAGTCTCCATGAGGTCTTTTTGGCTTGTGGTGACCAGAAAGAGCCTCTAGTGGAAAGGATTCCATGCCCTGTGATGAGTTCATCTTATCTTTGACTGCTTCTAAATGGCACTGGCTTCTCTCACGTGCTAATATACTTAACCATCCAGCAAATGGAGTAACAGAGGGACGAGATAAAGCACTGGTCATGTCTGGTAGAAGAACTCTTCTTTGACATGTTAGAAGAACAAAGATTAAATTGGATAGCCATAGCTTCCACCTTAGAAAATGATAAAATGAACATATTAAATCCAAAGTAAGAAAGCAAGGATTAAAGGTTATAACAGAAATCAATGAAATTGAAAACTTAAAATCAGTAGGGGAAAAAAAATCAATGAACAAAAGCTGTTTCTTTTGAAAAAAAATCAATAAAATAGTCCATTAACCAGACCTAACCAAGGGCAAAAAGGAAGATGCAAATTGTTAATGTCAGAAATGAAGGAAGATCGCTCACTACTGACCCCATGAACATTAAAAGGCTAACAATACAACATTAACAATTCTATACTCATAGATTGAATAGCTTAGATGAAATGGACCAATTCATTGAAAATCATACAAGTAAAGCCAGATAACCCTGTCAGACCTCTCTCTATTTCAGAAATGGGCTGATAATAAGCCACCTGTTAAAACAGAAAGCACCAGGCACAGGCAGCTTTATTGGTGAATACATAAAATATTTAATGAAGATGCTATGCCGATTATTCAATATTTTTCAGAAAGTAGAAGTACAAGGAAACATATGAGTTAAAAGTACTCTAATTAAAAATAGATGGATATAGGAACATAAAACTATAAATTAAAACTGTAAAAGTTCTCAATGGAATTTTAGCCAATTATGTCTGATCATGTAGAAATAGAATTATATACCATACCCTAGTCATATGTATACCAAGAAGTCAAGGATGTTTCATCATTCCCAAGTCAAGTGACAAAACCCACTATGAAACAGGTAAAGAAAACTTTACATGACCATATCAACAGGTTACAATAAGCATTTGATAAAATTTAACACCCATTTATGATAGCTCAAAGATAAGTACACATACTTAGTTAACTCTTAATTCATTTGGAAATATGCTGTTTAGTCTTCTGTATTTTAAAAATTTTCAAGCATGGTTTTACTATTGATGTTTGCCCTAATTCCACTGAGGTCTCACACACTGTATGACTTCTATCATTTTAAATGGTTTATATTACTTAATTCCCTAGACTATTGGTTATATTTGCCACTGTTCCACAAGAGCTTCAGAAGCATGGCACTGTATTAATGATGGGGGAAATAATACATATAAGTCATCCAGAGTCAATTGATAGATAGTGCTGTTTTGTCTACCTACCCTTAGATGGTTGATTGTGGGTCTCTGTTACTCTTGGACTTTTGCAGAAATTTTCAGCTAACATACTAAATCTGTTTCCTTTTTGCCTCATATTTTCTGATGTCCTGTTGATAATGATTGTTAACATAATTACTGTTAAATTCTTGGCAAGTTGGGTTTTTTCTCCTGAAAGTAATATTTCTCATCATTGCTGATAATTTTCTTTGATATGAAGTTGTCTTTGTGTGAAATCAGTATCACCTCTCCAGCTTGTGTCCCATGAGTGTTAGCCTGGTGTATCTTCCATTGTCTTACTTCTAATCTCTCTGCATTTTGATGTTTAAGTGTATTTCTTACACTTTATGTATAGTTGGGTCTTTCCCTTCCCAATACACTCTGACAATCTTTGTGCTTCAATTACTATCCTGAGAGCCTCTCTATCTAAGGTAGTTGTTGATGTAATTGTTTAACATTTATTGTACTTCTAATGGTTGTCCATTCACTGCTTTTGATTATTCCTTCTTTTACTTTCAATCACTCTTACCCTCTTCTGCTTTTAATTGAGCATTTTGTGATCCCATATTTCTTGCTCTCTTAATATATCAATTATGGATAGAACTAGAAAATACACTGAGCAAGGTAACCCAGACTCAGGAAGACAAATCCTGCACGTCTTCCCTTATTTGTGGATGCTAGCTATAAATCTTTAGAGGCAAGTGCATATCTTGTAACCAAGATGCCAGGAAATTAAAAAGGAATGATAGCAAGGGTGGGAGCAGGTGTACTAGAGAGGGAATGATGGGACACATTCGTTATGAAGAGAGAAACAGGAAAAACAGGTGTGGGGGTCTTTATCTGGGGAGGTTGAGAAGGATGGATAAACAGTACAAAAATGTTTGAAAAGTCATATGGAATTATATTATTTAATGGATACTTAAAATTACACACACACACACATATATGTATATATATATAAAATTATACACACATTTATATATAAAATCATATATATGTAATATATATGGGAAGATAAAGACCATAATACTGAAGTTATACTAGTTTGGGTAACAAAAAGTCCCAGTGCAGGGTATGGGACACCTCCTTACCTCCTTCTGAGTTGTTGGTCAGGGGAGTACAAGAGATGCTCCAAACAATATAGGCTACTTCTGTTGCCCTTGGTACCTTCCAGAAAAAGAAGGTAAGGTCCAATTGCTTAAGAGATCACACATTTTTGGGCCAAGACTTGGAGAAGTCAATCTGGTTCTAACTTGTAAGTTACTTCTCTGAGGACTAGCCCTTACAGTTTTAGAAGTAACCATGCAAGGAGGAGCTAAGCTGCCAAAGGAGAAAAGGAATCATTAGCTGTGTTCACCTGTAATGCCAATGAACCACAACAATGAATAACATGGCAAGATATTCCAAAAGAAGGTGAATATGGTCAAAATACATTGTATGAGATTTTCTAAGAATTAGTAAAAATATATATAAAATAAATATATAGAGATTTGTAGTGCCATTAGGTATAAACATACATTTGTAATTAATATAATAACACCACATCATTATAGTGTTATATCATGTTAAATAACACTACAGCACTTCAGAAGTAGTAAAGATTCCTTACAGATCTTTAATGTGTCTCTCCATCATCATCTAACTTTGTTGACATCCATTTCATGTACCACAGTCAATTATTACTTATCATGTGGATTAAGTCATTATTTTGAATAAACTATAATACATTAGATCAATTAAGAATAAAAAATGAAAGGCTGAATTATTTTCGGTATCTCTGAACAAACTATCAGTGAGAATAATCTAAAGGCAGTAAGATTCACGAGACTTCTCTTTTCAGAATGTCCAATCTACCCCTGCTTGTCTTCATGTCCTTGGGTAGTTCATCATGGAAGTGGGAGCATATGGTATGGAGTCTTCCTATTTCAAAGCCTTGTGGGGGACAGGAATCACAAGGCAGGACCAGGTATGGCTTTAAATTCTTGTCCCCAGTGACCTACTTCCTCTAGCTAAACTTCACATCCTAAAATTTTTCTAACCTTCCCAAAGGATGCCACCAGCTGGAGACCACACATTTAATAAATGAACCTGCTGTGGATACCTCATATTCAAATCATATAACTATTTAATTTTACCCTCATTTATCTTTTTCCCAATATAGTCCTTTCATAAATGTATATTTGAGTTTGTGATTTATATCATCACCTTTTAAAGCACATCTTTTAAGGCAGGCTTCCTAAAAAGCTCCTGCAGTTTCTGTTTGTCTAAACAAGTCTGTCTTTCTTTTACTTTGAAGGGTAATTTTGCAGGCTTTATTTTTCAAATTTTTAAATATCTCACTTCACTTCTATTTTTTCTTTCTTGTATTGTTTCTGGAGAAAAACACCCAGTAATTATTAACCTATTACTTTGTGGATAGTGTGTTCTCCTCAATCCATGGCTCCTTTCAAGATTTCCTTTTGTCTTTTGGTACAATTTTGATAGGATGTGCCCAGGTCTAGGTTTTGTGGGATTTATCCCATGTAACAATCTCAGAACTTTTGGGGGTGCGTATACTTACACCTGTTCTAATTACCCTATAGTGCTGGATTCCCACTTGATTTAATTTGTTTTTCTCTGTGATCTTTCACTTTGGAAAATTTCCATGGATAGGTCCTTCAGTTCACTGATTCTTTGCTTAGCTGTGTCTAATGCACTTGCTTCAAAGTGTTATCTACTGAAAACCACTTCAGATTTATATAGGAAATGACAGACGACCAGCAGGAAAGTGGTAAAAACTATCAGCCAGAAAGGAACAAAGTGCAGTGAAGAGAAGAATAAAAGAAGTCGAGGCCAAGTACCTTCATAGATGAGAGGACAGCTTACAAGGTAGACACCAGGAAGCCAGAGCTAGTGTCCACTGGAAACAACTTACAGACAACTCAGAGAAACTCAGGCTGGACAGGAGCACACAAGGGCATTTGTGATGTGGAGTCAGGCTGCCCTTCCAGCAAGGCAGGCTCAACGCGAAAACCCTGAGAGCATTTAGTAGGACTGACTCTTACTTACAGTGGCTTGCTACCTGTATTGTTCCTCATAGTTGCTAGGCACATGCGCCTACTGAAATTAATTTATCATAAAACAAATTAAAATTATTTCAGTTCTCCTTTGATACCAGCCACACTTCCAGTGCTCAATAAGCACATGTTTCTAGTAGTCGCCATAGCATGTAGAGCTGGACATTTTTCTACATTGTAAAAGAAACTATTAAGGCAGCGCAGGATTAAACTCTCACTTCAATCAGCTCAGTTATTTTCCCCAATACGTATGTGTGTCTGGAATTCTACTTGTCTTTTGCTGGCCAATTTAAAGTAATGAGAAAAAGAAAATAGAATTATTCTGCTAATGATAGATTCAATATAGACGCTCCAATGAGAGGCTCAAGCTCAAACCTCGAATTCAATTAAAAATGTTGATTATCTGTTGCTACATCTATCCCCCTGTGTGCTCTCTTTCTCTTTTCCTCTGAGCATATCCTGTCAAATTGGAAAATAAGTTGTGATTACTGGAATCTGGTCAAGTTGATTAACAGATGCCAATTAAGTATCTACTGAAAGAAGAGAAAATGATGCTGGCTAATTGTTGTTGTTGGACTTTGTGGTCCCCAACTGGTGTTATACAGCCCTCCAGCAGGGATTTAAGACACTGCTCTCCGGTTACTCTGTCAGCCACCCACCAGGCTCCCTTGGATAGCCCTGACAGCATCAAGACCTTGAAGTTCCAGGACTGCATCTTCTTGCAGCTGATGAAAAATATTTACAACAGCCACAGCTGAGTTGTAATGGATGTTTCCTATGGTAAAGGAAATGTCACACTACACAGAAGATATCCTCTGGGTTTTATAATGGGGTAGAGATGGAGCTGGGAGTTTGAGCATTAGCATGCAGAAAAAGAGCATATGAGATGTGAACCAAATGACCAAGTCCCAGACTCTATGCCATGAAACCACAACAGTGTCACTTAATGTTTATATCACGAGAACTGTGTGTGGGACAGGGAGGAGGTCCACTCAACAGGGAGTACACTGAGGCTGAGTAGGTTTCTAATCATTTCATGTTTGCAGTAAGTAGAAGATTGGTTGTGTAAACCCAGACTTTTCAATCACCAACTTTGAATTCTTTTCCACCTTCCACAGCTGTGGTGTTCACTGAGCAGTTGTGGGAGCTCAGCACTCTGGTTGAGACCATCTCATCTACCTAGCTACAAGTCCACATGAACTCTGACTGAGAGTCTTAAGAGATGGACAGTGTGAAAGTTGAGTTTGTGTTTTCAACTTTTGCCAGGAGTGTTTATATAGGGACCTTAGTTGTTTTTAAATGAACACATTTATTGAACATCCTCCTTTTTCTAAACAATTATTGAGAGTGTATTGTACATTGAGAATTTGGGATATAGAGATAAATCAGTAGAGCATTCTTGCTGTGGGATGGTCCTTCTGTATACTATACATGTGTGTTGCTCTAATTGGTTGATAATAAAACTATTTTGGCCTATGGCAAGGAGAGATAAGGTTGTGTTGAAGAATCAAATTAGGGAATCAGGGGAAGAGGGATGGAGTTTGGGAAGATACCATGAGCCGCCGAAGAAGCAGGATGCTGGAGGACCAGTAAGCCACAGACCACATGGCAATAAATAGTTAATAGGAATGGGTTCATTTAAATGTAAGCGCTAGTTAATGATAAGCCTAAGCCATTGGCCAAGTATTAATAATTAATATAAGCCTCCGTGTGGTAATTTAGGAAGCAGCTACTGGGTATTTGAGAACAGGCAGGACAGAAACTCTTCCTCCTTTTACATAATGTGTTTTCAACCTTTGCTAGGAGTGTTTATCTAAGGACCCTAGTTGCTTTTTAAATGAATGCATTTTTTGAACATCCTCCTTTTACTAAATAATTATTGAGAGTGTATTGAGAATTTGGGATATAGAGATAAATCAGTCCAGCATTCTCTCTTCTATCAACTAGAGTACAGCATCTTAGAAGGAACAGGTATCCATCAAACTATTACAAAGCACAGTCCTCAAGATAATGAGAGAAGGATGCATGGGCTATCATGCAATGGTGTCCCAGAGGTAGGAATATGGGAGGCCCAGCCATGTGGTAGCAATGATCAGCTACATTGTGGAGAAATTGATAATAATAAAATCAAGTAAAAGGTATATTTACTTATTTTGTTGTTGTTTTGTTTTGCATTTTGTTTTGAGACAAGGTTGTAGCAGAGTCTTATTAATAAAATCAAACCTGAGGCCAAGAATTGGGGTGAACACTGGAAGATCAGAGAGCCAGAACAAGCCACTGCTACCTCACCTCGCTGGATCCTCAGCTGGTCTTGCTTCCTCAGACTGGAGGCCTCTGAGTCCTCATCCAGAATGGGTCTCAACTTAACTGTCCTGTTCAAAACCTAAAAGCTTAACCAGCCAAATGATTACCCAGGCCAAATGCTTCTAGTTTCTGGTCCTCATTCCTTATAAACCTTTCTGCTTTCTACCACCACTCCCTGGGATTAAAGGTTTGCTTTCTGCGATTAAAGGCATGAGTCACCATGCCTGCCTGTTTCCAAAGTGGCCTTGAACTCACAGAGATCCAGAGGGATTTCTGTCTCTGGAATGCTAGGATTAAAGGTGTGAGTGCCACCATTTTCTAGCCTTTGTATCTAGTGGCTGTTCTGTCTCTGACTCCAGATAAGTTTATTAGGGTGCACAATATTTTGGGGGAACACAATACCACCACATAAGGTCTCACTATGTAGTCCATGTTGACCTGAAACTTGCTATATAGATCAAGCTAGCTTCGAATTTGCAGAGATGCACCTGACCTTCCTTATAAATTCTGGGATTAAAGGTGTGTGTCACCATGATGTGAGAAGAATTTTAAACTTTCAGTGGTAAACTCTCCTTTCCCTGAAACAAACAAACAAATGAACAAACAACAACAAAATATTTGTTAGACTAAGTCCTAAACAATTAAATACTGTTAAATTTGAGCAACATATATAAAGAAGTAGAAAATTAGTATACTTGTATTCTTTGTTTCTTTAGAAAGTCTACCCTCCACCCTTTAATTTAGACCTCTGTCATTCAGTCAGCCCCCTTCCCCTAAATCACCATCACAGAACAGATTACAGAATAAGAATTACTATACACCATGAGCTCTGAGGAAGGGGCCCCTGACACCAATGATCATGAGTAACAAGTGCATTTAAAGAGCTTGGCAAGTATGAAGAATCTCAAGATGTGGAAATTCAATGTCCAGATAAGGACGGCAGGCCTGCACTGCTGGTTTCAGGCTAGCCTGGAACTTGAGTCCATACTGTGTGGCTTTTTGAATGCTAAGATGCCAGTCTTGTACCATGGTGCCCTGTATCTATGTGACTCTTGATCCCTCTGTTCATTGTTTGGAGATTTGTCCAGTGTTTTTGCTCTGGAGCCTTTAGACCTTGAAAGGCAGCTGTGCTAGTTTTCTGTGGGATGGCTCTACCCTCTGGATCACCTCCACTCTGGTTCTTCACACTGCATTGTTTCTTGCCAGTGGGCTGCATTTTCTTGTGTTTTAGCATCTTGTCTTTTGGAGAGAGGGAAAGCAGCAGTGGCCGGATTTATTCCTGGAAATAGTCACACTTCCCCTGAGTCACTAGAGAGTCTCCAGTCAAACCAGTTCGCACCTGGCTTGGGTTTAGGTTCTGTTGCTTCTGTAGCCATTTAAGGCTTTCTAGCTTTAAACTTCATAGCATTAGCTTGACGAGGCTGGGGGCTCTGGCGTGAGCAGGTACCCCTCTGAGCATCTCTCCAACCTGCAATGGTTGGCCTTCCAACTTGCCTCAGAGAGACAGATGGCTCTTAACCCTTCCCGGATGCAGTCATTTCTCTGTTTTTAAGTTATTTGTAGTCTGCTTTGTTCCTTCAGGTATCTTCATCGTGTCTTTGAAGATATTCTCATGGAGTGAATATGGACTCCCCTTAAGGTCATTCTTTCATCTGTATTCCCAAGTGTAACCGTCCCCTCCTGTCTTGTATGTAAACATTTCCATAGTTTCTGATCATCAGAGTTTTCATTAATATTAACTCTTTACAGGAAGTGGATGAGATCTGCATGAGCGGACTGAGAGTGGGGGAGTGGTGAAGGGTGAGGAGTGGGGATGAGAACATGGGGAGATGGCAGGGTCGAGATGGAACAGGGACAGAGTGGGAGGACAGGGAGGGAGATACCATGATAGATGAGGACATCATGGGAATAGGAAGAGGCAGGGTGCTGGGGAGGCTCTCAGGAATCCACAAGGATGACCCCACCTTAGATGGCCAGAGAGTGCCTGGACTGGCCTACTCTGGTGACTGGTCTAGCAAATAACCTAGCTGTATTCTTAGAACCTTTGTCCAGTGACTGATGGAGGTAGATGCAGAGATCCACGGCCCAGTGCCATGCTGAGCTCCAGGAATCCAATTGATGACAGAGAGGAGGGATTCTATAGGCGGGGAACATCAAGATCATGATGGGAGGATGTGCATAGATGACCAGCCACACTAGTGGAAGCCCATGAACTGTAGACTAGAGGCTATGGAGCCCCCATGGGACTGGACTAGGCCCTCTGGATATAGAAGATGGTTGTTTGGCTCGAACTGTTTGGGGGGCACCCAGGCAGGGGGATCAGGATCCACCCCTGGTGCATGGGCAGGCTTTTGGGAATCCAGTGCCTGTGGTGTGACACCTTGCACAGCCTTGGTGCAGTGTGAGGGGCTTGGATCTGCCTAGGCTCAGTGTGCCAGGCTCTGCTGACTCCTCATGAGAGACCTTGATTTGGGGGATGTGGGGATGTGGCTTGACTTGGGAGAGAGGGTTGGGGGTGGGAGGAGAGAGGAGGTGGGATCTGTGGATGCTATGTAGAGTGAGTAGAGAATTTTTTTAATAAAGAAGAATGAAAAGAAATATTAACTCTTTACAGATTTCATACTTGACATGTGTATTTTCATTTATGTGATTTTTTTTGAAAAAAATCCAAATGGAAGGATTTTAAAAGTTTTTCATCTTCTTGCAGATATCAAAGTGTACAAGTTTGCATAACAATTAAGCAGTGCTTAGCTGCACATGGGGGCCTGTGCTTGCAAATCCCACTGCTTGGGAGGTGGAGACAGAAAGAGCAATTATGTCCATCAGAGGTCAAGGCCAGTCCCAGTTACATAGCAAAACATGATCACAAAGTAAATAAATAAGTACATAAACAAATAAATCAAAAATGGTTATCTCATATGAAACTTACTCCTGATTTCTTTGTGATCTAGCTGACTCTAATGTAAACTCAATTTTGTGATGGTTTCATGGGTGTTTTAGAAAAGTTGGCAGCCCTTGGCATCACCATATATAACATGAGGTGTTCATGTGTGTGTGGGTATTCCGTCTGTGTATATACTATGTAGTTCTGGCTTTGAAACACTCCAGAGCTCATTATTATTATTATTGATATGATGATGATGATGATGATGATGATGATGATGTGTGTGTATGTCATCACTGTATATATTATGTAGTGTGTGCAGGTGTGTATGTGTGTGTAATCACTGCATATAATATATAGTGTGTGTGTGCATGTGTGTAGGTATGTGTATACATGTGTGCATATGTGTGTATACATATGTGTATGTATGTAGGTGTATGTGCATCTTATTTTGTGAGCCTTCTTGTAAGAATTTTTCAAGGTGATGTCTTTGTCACCATCATATTTTATAGGCATGGGTCATATTGTACTGTCTTTGCTAATTTGCTTACTTGTTTCATATTCTTTGATTTTTTAAAATATTGTAACACTTAGAAAAGTTTTTTGCTTTCATTGGTAGTTGTCTTTTTGTGTATAAATTCTAATGCCCTTAACCACTTATTTTTTTCTCACATTTATTTAATTGTATTATTTTTTAATTAATCTTTTTCATTTATTACATTTATTTGTGTGTGTGTGTGTGTGTGTGTGTGTGTGTGTGTGTGTGTGTAGTATGTGCATATTGTGGTGCACATATAGAGATCAGAGAACAACTTGTGGGAGTCAGTTCTCTCCCTCTTCTACACGGGACCATGAATCAAATTCAAGTCAGGCTCCATGGCAAGTGCCTTTACCTGCTGGGCCATCTCAGCTGCCCATTGTGGATTAATTTTAGCTTGATACAGTAAATGGCATTTGTATATTCATCATTGATCCTCTTCTTATCCTATATGGTGTAGTGTAAACACAATCAGTTTTTCTTTCTTCTTTACCATGGTTTTCGGTGAGCTACCAGGCACATTAAGTTTCTCTGTATATTTCTGAGAAGTATTGTTATAAGACTTCACTAAACTCTGCTCTGTTTAGAAATGTTTCTCTTGTATCATGTGCTTGAAAGATCTCTTGTTGAAATTCCTTTCCCTGATATCTTTAAAATGTGTGTCCTTTGCTGTGCTGAGATATCTGATTTCAGACAACATTTTGGTCATTGTAAGTGATTCGATATTTTGGAAGATTAGAAGGGATTTTTCTTTTATGTTTGATGTCTAATACTTTTATAGGACATTTTTCAATGAAGTTAAAGAGATGTCTCAGCAGTTAAATGCACATACTACTTCTACAAACCAGCACCCACATTATTTGACTCCAGGAGATTTGGTGCCTTCTTCTGGCCTCTGTGGTTACCTGAACTCATATGCTCATACCCTCTCAGATACATACATACACAGAATTAAACAAAATAAGCATGCTAGATATATGTCAGTAATGAACATTCTGGGTTAATTTTCCAAAAACTTGATGAGCCAGCCCTTTCAACATATGAATACAAATTCCCCTTTATTTCTATAAGGTTCTATTGAACTAAAGTTTTCAATATTAAGTCTGTTGGTCTGTTGCTATTTCATTTTTTTTTTTTTTTGGTCAAAGTCTCCAATTATACATCTGCTATCTCTTTTTTGTCTCCCATTCTCAACTCTTTTACTATGACTTTTTTCCTTCTCTTTATCTCACTTCTCCTCTCCTTGTTAGTAAATTTATTCAATGACTCTGGCAGAATTTTGTTTGAACAAATGTCCCTGAGCATCTTATCATTTTGTCTCCATTTCTAAAGTATTTTGAGTTTCCATTTTCCTTCACCTCATTCAGTTGACATCTGATTATTTTTCTTGATTTTTGTATTTATTTTTTAAGATTTGTGCATCAGTTGACATTTTAATATCTCCCAATTTCTAATTAACTTTCATTGTCATCTTATGGTTATCTCTTATGCCTAATGTATTAAGAAGGAGAATTTTCATTAGCTAGAATGTACTGACTTGTATTTTCTGATTTTTAGTGACAATTTTCAGTATTCTCTAATTGACTTTCTTTCATTAAAGAGTTTTTGATATTTAAAGTATTTCTACCTTAGTGCTGCCCTTTTCTGTTTAGCGTGACAAAATCCAATTTCTTTAGTGAATTTATATGCAGGGTGGAGCTAGAGAGATAGTTTAGTGGTTAGGAGCAATTCCTACTCTTGCTGAGGACTAGGAATTGATTCCCAGCACTCACATCGAAGCACACAACCATCTGTAACTTCAGTTCCAGGGGTTGCATGTCCCCTTGTAACCTTTGTGGACACCAAACACACACTTGATATTTTATATATATATATATAATACATGTAGGCAAAACACTCAAAAAGGCACGTTGGTGGTGGTAGTGTACTTCTTTACTCCCAGCACTCTGAGACAGAGGCAAGTGGATCTCTGTAAGTTCAAGGCCAGCCTGGTCTATAGAACGAGTTCTAGGATAGCCAGGGATACACAGAGAAACCCTGTCTTGGAAAAAAAACTCATAAAAATATGATGAATAAATCTAATTAAAATGAGTAGACTTAAAAATTCTCTCTCTCTCTCTCTCTCTCTCTCTCTCTCTCTCTCTCTCTCTGTGTGTGTGTGTGTGTGTGTGTGTGTGTGTGTGTGTGTGTGTATGTGTATGTGTGTGTGTGTGCATAAAATATGGGAAGGATGATTCAGAAATCATGGTTTGGGAGCATTTTGCTTTGTCTTAAATTTGCATTTTGTCTTAAAGAACCTAACATTTTCCTTTTCATTTTTTTTTAGTCTTTAATCGTCTATTTCTCTAAGGACTCCCCACTCTTTGGTCTTAATGAGAACTTCTTCATAGGCTCATATGTTTGAATACAATTTCCAATGTGTTCTCGTTCTCTCTCTCTCTCTCTCTCTCTCTCTCTCTCTCTCTCTCTCTCTCTTTCTCTCTCTCTCTCTCCCCGTGGGGCTCCCCCGCCCCCGCCTCTAATTTATGGATCAAGTTGTAAACTTTCCACTGCTCTGCCACCATGCCTTTGCTCCACCATCATGAATACTAACCCTCTGGAACCACAGGCCCAATTAAACATTTTCTTTCATAAGTTGCCTTGGTTGTGGTGTTCTTGTCAAAGCAAAGTGAAGTAGCTAAGGCAATTTCCTAAGAAGCTATGTGCTCTGAAGAAAGCGATTATAAATCGTGTTACTTTGAAGAACGTTTCTTGCCACCAGTAATCAGATCTATCAACTGAGAGTCTGAGTAGTTTTGTACTTATATTCCCAGCAATGGATGGCGACAAATTTATGTCCATCTTTATTCTCCATCCTTCCTTCCTACCTTTCTTTCTTCCTACCTTTTATAGTTCTTCTCAAGCTTCTCTGTCACTGCAAAAAGCTTTCAGGGAAAGCATGAGTGATAGCTCACTGGCATTTGGTATGTTTTCTCTCTACAGTTATTTTGAAGTTTGGTAAATCTTACCGTTAAGTGATAGTGTTCGTGTAGTTTTATTTTTGGCTGTTCTCTATTGTTTTTACAGGATATTTGGAAAGATGTGGACCTAATTTGCTGTCATTGTTTTCAGGCACCTAGAAGTTCATGTAGACCATTGAAAAAAAATTCTTCCATTTTATAATCAAAGATAAAATGTTTGTGACTCTATGAGAAGCTCACTCCAAATCCAGCAGCCACCTAGGATGAGATCCTGAGGGCAATGGAAGGTTGTAGTTAGGAGCCCAGATTGCAGGATAAGATACATCTAATTTCAAATTGTTCTGGTTTTGTAGCTGTGCGGTCGCATGGCTTAACTAGCACAGGCTCTCATTATCTTCATCCAACAAACAGGCATTACGGCTTTCATTCATCGCTCTAGAGTGAGAAGTGAGTGAGGTGAACTATAAAAAGTCTGTATGTATTTCCTAGCATGGCAGGACACAGTAAATATAAATTAGGGCCTCTTCCCCACCTCCGCAACAATGTGTCTTATAACACTTTTGCTACAGTGTCTTGTTACCTGTAGGACCAGAAAGATCTTGGATCAGTTCAATCCTGGATCACAAAATGGAGAGGTCAATTTATCTGGTCCTTGTTATACATGCTCTTTTCTTTCTTTCTTTCTTTCTTTCTTTCTTTCTTTCTTTCTTTCTTTCTTTCTTTCTTTCTTTTCTTTTCTTTTCTTTTCTTTTCTTTTCTTTTCTTTTCTTTTCTTTTCTTTTCTTTTTTTGTGGTGGGGGCAGGGTTGAGACAGGGTTTCTCTGTGCAGTTTTTGTGCCTCTCCTGGATCACTTGGTAGATCAGGCTGGCCTCGAACTCACAGAGATCTGCCAGGCTCTGCCTCCTGAGTGCTGGAATTAAAGGCATGTGCCACCACTGCTCAGATTCTCCTAACTTTTCAAGACATGAAAGTAATAAAGAAAAAAACCTAAAGATTTATGGGTGTCTAAATCCTTCCACATGATCCCCAGCTATTCAATTTCTCTATAAACAAAAAACCCACTATTTACCCAGAAGCCTGTTGTCTTTGATACCTGTGGGTGTGTGCGTCCTTCTGTTGAACTGATGTCCCTCTCCCCTGCTTTTGGCTTCCATCCACTCTTTCTAATCCTGTCAACTAAAAGTGACCCTAAATAATTGAACCTGTGCCTCTCTGCACTGGTTGCCTTAATGAAGATATTTAAAAGCAAGTGCTCCATGGCGCATCTGTTGGCTCAGTGAGTAAAGGTACTTGCTGCCACCCCTGACAACCTGAGTTCTACCCCTGGACCCCACAGGATGGAGGGAGAGAACTCACTTCTGCAAATGGTTCTCTGATCTCCATGCATTTGCTGTGGTACGCGCGCATGTGCGCGCGTACGTACACACACACACACACACACACACACACACACACACACTCATGCATGCACGCACACATGCACGCACAAATGAAAAAGCAAGTACTCCATCAACCCTTCCTTCCCACACTATGAAAACTTCATTGCTTTGAAGATTATTTCTGCTCCATTTGTAGACATAACTAGGCTTGTCTCTGAGACTGAAGTTAGAATGCTTTCTCCAGTTGCCCAGTATACCACACTTCATCCAGGAACACCCCATTCCAGACCTTCTCTAGAACCCTGTCTTTCCATACAGCAGAGTGCTGGTGGCAATGTTCTCTCTGAATGCCAAGTGCACTATCTAGTCAGAACTCAGACACAAACCCATCGGGACTGTGGACCAGTAAGGAAGGTTGGTATCTCTGATGTTCTCTTGTGCTTTCTTCCATTTAGAATTTTCTGGAATGACTTCTCTCACTCTTACTCTCTCCTCCTTCATCCCTGCCAGCATTTTGTTCTGTTTGGCTGAGTACATCCGTCACACAAACAGATGTGGCACACAGCCTGACAATGCAGGCTACACAAGCATTCAACAAACAAGCTTCGAGTGGCCGGAAGTTTAAAGGATGGTGGTAAATAGACTTGTCCATAGCAGTAAGCATGATACAAATAGTAACAACCTTGTTTAACAGACATAGCTTTCCTCCATGACTTCATGCAAGTCCTGCTTCAGATTTCATTTTCCCCCTTAGGCCATTATCAACAGTTTTCATTTATTCAGCATAATCTCCAAATCTTTAAGGCAAATAATAATATTCCACTTTGCCAAACCAGTGACTGGCATCCAAAAAAATGTGGTATTGTTGATGTGTTCAGACCATGCCCTAGGACAGAAATATCAGCTTGCTTTTGTTGGATACCAATGTGTCCAACAGGACCAGTATTCTAATTCATCCTTCACAACAGTTCTGTAAGTACTCCATGGCAAAGTGTTTGCCTATTTTTACCCTAAAATATCTGTTTTTCCTCACTGAACTTATTGGAAAAATCACTACTTCAGGAGATTTTTTTTCCTTGCAACACATTAAAATTTGGCTCTTGCCCTCAACCTTTTATTTAGACTTGTTACCGGTAAGTAGCCACCTTATAGACCAAGCTTTTCTCATTACTTCCTCATCCTGTGGATTTTCCTCAAGCTTTGACATCGCTTATTACCCACTTATTTCTAAGGTGATCATATTATCTCATTTAAAAGATGAAGATGTTAAAGTTCCCAATGTTGGACCAACTGAGCCATGATTACAGCACACAGCAAATGAGTGGATTGGGATGGGCTTAAAAAATAGAGAGTCTCGAATTCTTTACCCTACTGAATGCCGACTTCAACCTTGTACTTCTTCAGCCCATTCAGCTTCAAGAATACTTGTGTCCTCTCTACCCGAGCTGGCCATCTTTAATGCTGTAGTTTGTGGAGTTGAGGTTTTCCGTGTTTGCAAATGGAATAGTGACTTACCAATAGTCACATAGTTCACCTGAAGCCATGTCACACTTACCCCCATCTCAGTTTTCTTAATTGTTGACAGCAACTACAACCTGTTCCATCAACCTCCTTAGCAAACCTCCAACATACAATACAATATTAGTATAAGCTTTTTTTAAATTCTATACACTTTATCACTGGCATTTTTCATGCCACCTAATTATAAATGTATCTCTGCATGCCTCTACCACCCTCTCCTACCCCTGCTTTCCATTCAGGTAACCATTATTGTGCTCTCTGTTTCTATATAGTATCCTCTTTTAAGAGCCTATATTTGAGATCATGCAATATTTATCTATTTATTTCACTTTGCATAATATTGCTTCATCCATGTTGTCACAAATGGCAGTACTTTTTTTCTGTTTAAAGGTCAAAGTGTCCTGTACATACACATGTACGTACATAAATACATCCTCAAAAGGAGGTCATAGAGGCACAAAACCCTCTGTGTTCCATCTACCCACATCAACATCTCAAGCATCCCTGCACATTAAAATCCTGTTAGGGTCCTCATCCCTCAGACCAATTAAATTAGCATCTCCTTGAATGGCACCCAGAAACTGATGTTTTCAACTTCATCAGCCCAAAGTCAAGTTTGCGGCCTATCACTAAGATCTCAAGTACTACACACTTTTTAAAGCTAATCTTCAAATCACCCTGAAGATAGAATTATCAGGCTTGTTAGTTACTTAGATCTCCTTAGAAGAAACACTAATTTTGAAAGTCTGGCATGGGGGTCAAAACAGCAGTTAATAAGAACCCACAGGACATCCTGGTCTGTAGGCTGACTTAGAAAACACTACTATAATCTTTTTGTATCTCTTAATATTGCACAGTCCAGGCCTCCCTTGGTTTTGTGTATCTGTAACAATATGAAGGGAACATATTCTTACCTCTCTTTCTGTTTATGATTCCTTTACCTCCCTTTTCTGTGTATGAATGTTTTGCCTGTGTGTATATATGTGAACCACATGACTGGTATGCCCTTATAGGCCAGAAAAAGACATCAAGTTCCCTGGAACTGCATTTACATGTGGATGCTGGGAGCTGAAGCTAGGTCCTCTGCAAAAGCAGCCAGTGCTCTGTCTGACCTGCTGAACCAACTCTCCAGCTCTGAAAGTCACTCGCAAATTATCCTCTTGTGTTATATACCCCTTCGTCTCCCCTTTGGTTATCAAAAGTCTTGACAGCATTTCTCATCAGTCCTTGCCCTTGAATCATCTACACTTTATCCATGCTGCTCCTCAACTACTCACAATCAGCCTTGTCTGTTTTTCTGGTTTCATTCTGAAGTCGCTCCCTATATCTGTAACCTCAGTCATCCACACACTCTGGGAACATTCGACTCTCTGGATTTCCTCCGGACTGTTGAACCAGCCTTCATCTCTCTCTTTTGATGTATTGCTTTTCTCACCATACTTCCCCCAGTGTTCTTCAAAGGATGCCAGTGCTCCCTAATTCCCCCAAGGGAAGCCTTCTTTTTGAGTGTTTTTCATCCATTCTCAAAACTTTTCACTATTGTGAAATATTGACTAGTCTCCCAATGGTATCCCATGATGATCTCAGCACCAAGCTCTGCTCCATCCAATGAAGCACTTGTTAGCATGTAGATGCTCCTCCTACCTCATCATGCCATTCAGAAACTCAGTACTATTCTTCCCACATCATCTTCTGCCCTTGCTACCACAGTTAACACCACCCTGCTTTGACATGTCCAGCTGAAAATCTGGGAATAACTTCTGATGTTATCAATATCTGAATTTGTATAAACTCACACTGCATATCTGCTCTCCCCATCCCTGCATCCAAGCAGAGAGAAGGACCATGCCCTGCTCACCTCAGCCTTGAATAATTTGTTCTAATTCTATGTCCAGCTCTTCTTTTTGACCTCCACTAAATCTCTTGAGTTTCTCACCTCACTGCTCTATGACCTTACTCTTACCTTTGGATCATTTTCCACACTTGGCTCTTAGAGACGGTTTCCATGGTGATATTCCTGGCTATCCTTTTAGACTACATTTCCCCCTTGGCTCTGTTGCCCTGGTTAGCACTGTTCAAATTCTTCTCAAGGTCCTACATTCCCTCAAGATCAAGTTTCTTGGAAGAGATGCTGTGGCAACCCTCCAGCCATAGCTGCCCTATCCCTAAGAGCAGACACTTGACAGATTCTATTTATAAAACATTTCTTACATCTTTGTCCTCCTCTCTATTCCTTGACCAATCATAATACAAATTTTTATTTTATTTTATTGCCTGGAACTATGATAACAGTCTGTGCCCACTCTGCTTGTCTCCAAACAGCTAGACGACTGTATTTTCCTGGGCATAAAGGCCTCTGCTTAATTGCTTATTGTTGCCAGTAGACTAGTAAATCCACACCTTTGCTTGTCCATACAGACCCCTTTGTTTGAATGAAGTGCACCTTACAACTCCTCTCTCCAGCCTCTGCCTCTATTGCTTCCTCCTACCCCTTTCTACTTAGCTTTATCCCCCACGTCCACATGCGTAAAATAAAAAAAAAAAACCAAGTCTCTGACGACCCTGACTCCACAGTGCCTTATCCACCATCCTTCCCTAGAGTTCTCTTATCACCGTGAATGTACGGCTCCCAAATCTGCTTTCTGTCATAGTCTCTTTTTCCATTGTTCTTTTGATCATAGCTGCTAAACTACTGACCTTTTGCCCTGTGCCCACACACCTGTCTTAACCATCATACTGAAAGTTCGAGCACAGGAACTCTACCAGATCCATCATCTTTCTTCATAGCTAGGCCTCAGCATGACATATAGAAGGCCCTTCATGACAGCTGCTTGGTTTCATAGAATTACTGTGGCCATGGGTCTGTAAACTGAACATAGTAGTTGAAATCCAGTGTCCCACTGTTTTGTAAATAATTTTTTTTCTTGAGCTACAACCCATTCCCATTCACTAAGATGTTAATATTCTTCATGTTACAATGGTAGAGTTGATATGATCCAAATAAACTTGAAATACTGTGTATCTGGCCTTTTACAGAAAAAAAAAAAACGTTGGCCCCATGTTGGGTCATTGACCTGTTCTCAGTAAATATTAAATATACCATTTACATAAATGTAATGTTTTTGTCCTTAACATCATTAGCCCATATTTTTTCTAATAGAAAAAAATCATGCATGTTTCTATGCCTTTTGTAGGACCAAAGATAGAAGATTCCCATAAATAGGAAAGAATGTATAATTTCTGTTCAAGACACTCAAACTGCTCATTTCCTTCCCTGATTCTGCTCACTGCCACAGGCATGCCTTTTTTGCTGAACTATTGGATAGCTTGAGGGGCTAATTGCTGTAGAAGCATGGGTATAGAAGATTTAAAATACAGCAAAAAATATTCTTCAGGGAAATATATTAAAAGCCCTGTGTTTTTATGACTTTCCTCTGTCCAGATTCATAAGTCTAAAATAATCAGCCTGGGCCACTGGGAAGAGTGACTTCCGGGTAGATGGAAGAGAGGCATATTTATTCAGAGTACCGTTTCCTTGCAGGCTGCTGTGCCAAGGTGTTAATGGGATTGCCCACATATCATCTGGAGAGGGCTGAGCCCAGAATCACTGTGTGGATGGTACCCGAGTACCCAAGGAGAGCTTCCCATGCCATAACCACCCCAGAGCCTTTGCATAGATGTTAAAACCTTGGGTGCCTTTGTTGTGGGCCTTATTTCTGCTAATTGCCCAAGGTAAAGATTAGCTGTTCTTGTCAATTTAATTCAGCTTCAAACAAAGCAACAAGGTCACTATTTCCCCGCTTCCCTGTCTCTCCTGCTCTCTCTCTTTGCCAGCAAGCAGGATTGAGTTGTCATGTAGCTCTAATAGGCAGCGCAGGGAATCGTTAGTCCACCCCAACGCCCTGACTGATGGGCACTTCACTTCAATCATCTGCCTGTGCAGTGGTGGTCCAGGACTATTGACACTGTGTCAGCTTCCAGAGAAGATGCCTTAATCGGCCCTGACACCCTCTGCATTGATTTGACAAGTTGCTGTAATGACCTTCTTGTTTTTCTGAAGGATTACTGTTTACTCTGAGGTGCAGCTGACTAAATGTACGGCATTGTCATGGAAACGCCGCATTCCCACCAGACCTGGGTGGGTGCATGTGACATGGAGAGAACACTTAATATTTCAATGAACTGGTTTGTCCCAATAAGATGAATTCCAGCCGAATAATTAGACCTAGTCTGAAGAGCCAACCTGAATGACAGCTATAAGGGACACGGACTGTACTTGCCACATTTCCAAAATTCATGTTTGGGGGTCCCTTGTGGTAAAGAAAAGGGTGTTTACGGTGGACACCTCTCGGAACTTACGCTGTCTGTTGTCTAAAGACATACTGCCTCTTAGGTGTCCAGACACACCCTGGCACTACAATAAGAACACTGGGAGGAAAGAGCTCATGCTTAGAGAACTCTGCTTGTAGCTAGCAATGTGCTAGGCACCATTACACATGAGCATACGAGGTAGCCTGCAAATGAGAGTAGCTATCATTATCCTAGACCACTGGTTCTCAGATAAACGACTTTCCCTTTCTAACGTCTCTGCAACTGGGTATATCTTATAAATCAACCTCAGTTTACACACATTGTCAGCCAGGTGGCGGCTGTAACACAGCTAGAGGGAAACCTTGCACGGACACCTGCTAATGTAAACAAAACAGCAGCACTGAAGTGTCTTAGATCAGTGTGCAGGGAGTGCTTTGCATCGATGGCCTTTAATGATCAAAAGGCAAAACAAAAACCCCTCATACGATTCTATATGGCATGGTTTGCTTGAACAGCAAGAAGTTCAGAAGAAAGTAGTTGTTGATGCAGTTTGAATAGCTCGAGGGTGTCAGAAGCAAAGCTTTAGCTCTTTGGTTTTCCCTCATGGACCCAAGATAACTGCTGAGGCTGAAGACATCCTACTCTAATGACAGATAGAAAAGGGAGTTTAGAAAGACTTTGAGTGTGTCCCCAATAATTCAGGTATTGAAAAATTTTAATCCTCACTGTATTGAAACTTAATCCGACTACGGTGTTTATGGGGACTGAGGTGGTTTGGGGAGATGAGGACAAGGTAAGGTCACTGTGGCTGAGTCCTCCAATTAAATCATGGTGGCTTCATGAGAAGGAAAGCAAGAAGACACACTGTACTGCCTTGAGAGCCTGTCAGCAAGAACCCTATCACCAACTACAGACTCTTGAAACATCTAACTTTAGCTAAATAAACCTCTTTCATTTACCAGTTCTCAACTTCAGGCATTTTGTTACAGTAACATAAAGTGGACTAATAAGCTCCCTTTGCTAGGATCCCATTTCTTTGCTCCTAACAGTTTCCATTGATGACTCATTTGGCACACATTTCTGCAAAGAAGACTGGGGGTTTTAAACATCACATCACCTTGGTATTCTTTTTACAAGTAGGATTATTTTCCTCATGAAAAGAAGTGGGATGGATCCTGAGAGACTCCAGGAGCTGCATGCCCACTGCACTTACCATGAAACTGGTGCCTAAAGAGCTTAAGCATGGGTCCTCGCTGTTACAGCTCTCTTGTCACATTAAGAAAGGATCAAATTCAGGCTGGGCGGTGGTGGCACTCGCCTTTAATTCCAGCACTCAGAAGGCAGAGCCAGGCAGATCTCTGTGAGTTCAAGGCCAGCCTGGTCTACAAAGTGAGATCCAGGACAGGCACCAAAACTACACAAAGAAAACCTGTCTTAAAAAAGGAAAGAAAGAAAGAGAGAAAGAAAGAAAGAAAGAAAGAGAGAGAGAGAGAGAGAGAGAGAGAGAGAAAGAAAGAAAGAAAGAAAGAAAGAAAGAAAGAAAGAAAGAAAGAAAGAAAGAAAGAAAGAAAGAAAGAAAGAAAGAAAGAAAAAGAATCATATTCAGTGACTAGATATGTAGTCATCTGGGGATGAAGGCTGCACTATTGAATAGTACATTACTCTTCTAATGATCTAATCTGTGGTCTTAATCTTCCTGGATGCCAATCATTTGTTTGATTCTCAATATCTGTCACAGACTATCTTGCTACTTTTTCTAAGATTCTTGAGTGAAGACCATTGTCTACTTTTAGGCTTGTTGGTCTTGAAAGGTTTGTCTCTCTCAGGTCCTGGTTGACTTATGGCTTCCCTAGGCAAGTCCTTAATCTCTTCAGCAGTTACTGAGAGGATGCTTATGGGGGGAGTGTGTGGCTGAGGCCTGGGTAGGTCAGTAAAGGATGGGTGAATCCCAAGTATAGAGAAACTGGGAGAGACAATTGAGATCCCCTGCTTCTCACCCTTCTCAGTCTCCAACACCACTCACATAGGCACACACACAGTCCAAGTAGTTCTGATGGAGTTAGAATCATGGAGCTCCATCTACTTCCCTTGCCCTAAGCTATGGTCAAATCACCGTGGCTGGATTAAAGTCTCACCAGGTTCAGTAATAAGAACTGGCTGTGCAGAATCTGACCCAAAGGGAGCTAGTGAGAAATCTCTTTTTTTTTTTTTTAATTCCACATATGACACTAAACCGAGGAATGGTTATCATCTTTTTAGATCACAGACCATTAGAGGGAAGCCTGGAGATGCAGCAGCCATCTTTCTAACCACCAATAGAGACCTTCTCTGAGAAGGACATTGTCACACAGAGGAAGAACCCCAAGATGGACTTCGCTAGGAGGGAGGCAGAAATGCTACAAAAAGCCAGATCCCAGGTGTCTGGTGAGTTTGTAGGTATATAAATCAGGCTGTCACCTAAGCCTGCTGAAGGACAATTGTGAAAAGAGTTGAAAAGAGTGGTTCAACATTAACATGGAGAAATTGAAATCTAGTTTTCCCTTATGTCAATATATTATATGTGTATGTATATAGAGTGAATAGTGCATAGAGATGATCCTGGAAAGCTGGGAAGCAGGGTAAAAATACAGAAATGATCATGGGAATACATGGATATACTGCTCCTATCACAAGGATATGTATGGGTATATATACCTGTGAATGTACTACAAATTTCCTTTTCAAATACATGAAGTGCTCTTGTGGCTAATTGAATTAGGAGTGTTTTTAGACACGTTTCTCAAATATCCACTTTGCCACTGACTCAAGTGCATATGCTAGCACTATGGTTTTGGACTTCTTGGGTTCCACCAAAAACCATAGCTACTACTTTAATAATGCAAAGGTCATGGAAGATTTCTCTTCCATGGTCTGGTGGCCAGTGGCAGTCTCTCCCATCTCTTCCTCTCAGAAAAGAGCATCAGGGATTGGAAAGATTGGAGACTCAGTGGCTAAATGATGCTATTCTTCCAGAGGACATAAGTTTGTTTTTCAGAACTCACACTGGGCAGTGTACAGCTAAACTCCAGCTCCAGAGGGTCTGATGCCCTCTCCAGCCTCCACAGGCATCTTCACACATGTGACTCGGTCTTTCTCTGTGTGTATCTATCTCTCTTTGTCTCTGTCTCTGTATGTCTCTCTCTCTTTGTCTCTGTCTCTGTCTGTCTCTGTCTCTGTCTCTCTCTCTGTCTCTCTGTCTCTCTGTCTCTCTCTCTCTCTCTCTCTCTCTCTCTCTCTCACACACACACACACAAAATAAATAAATAAATAAATAAATAAATAAATAAATAAAATTAGCCAGGAATGGTGGCACATGCTTTTAATCCCTGCATTCAGGAGGCAGAGGCAAGCATATTTTTGTGGGTTTGAAGACAGCTTAGTCTATGTGGTGAAATGTAGTCCAATCAAGGTTAAATAGTGAGACCCTATCTCCAAATATGAAAAAAAAACCCTTACAAATGGAATGTAAGAAACACAAAAGCTGATTATTAACCCCAACTCTTCTTCAAAATACTACATTGTCACTCAGTTAAAAATGCAATAAGATTATGCATATTGGAGGAGAATCAGCCATGTCATCTCTGTTTAATTTTTTGACCACACATCTTATACATATTTTCACAGAAGGCTGTGTGCACATTTCAGAGGTGCTCGGTACACAAGATGTCAGGAACCAAATCCAAACACACAGGCAAGATTCAGCTAGACCATAGGAGAGTGTGTTAAATGGATGCTAAGATGACAGTTTCTAATAGTGATTCACTGAAAACGTGCTAATAGACTACATGTTGCCTGTTACCCCAGGCAGTGTTACCACAGAGTCAAATTAACGGATGGGGAAAGTTAGATTAGCGTGTCACTTTAAATTGAAACATGCCCCAATGTGCTACTTGAGCATAATAGAAGAACACCTATGGACCAATGTACATTGGCATGGTAATGTATTAAGTCAAGATGAATGGGACAGTCAGCTGAAGTGGGAACTGATGATGGCCAAATCAGTGGCTAACAAGCTGGAGGCCTGACATATATAGGGTTGAGAGGAGAGATGAAGTAGATGCTGAGGGTCCTCCTATCAATATCTGATGGGGGTTAAACTCTCACCAGGTCCCGGGAAACCAAGTAGTCTCCTTCGAAGACTAGTCTCTTATTCCAGCAGTGCTTGCTGTGGACAAAAATACGAACACTTTACCCCATCTTTCCTTAAGCCCCAGTATTCTGTCTCTCCAAATTAATGGCCAGCTACCTTAAAATATTGTGCAAAGCATATTTCTTGGCCGAAGAAAAATCAAGTGGTGATTCACTTCCCAGAACTTTAGAAAACGTTCTTTCTTCTTCCTTGTATTTGCTGTGACTTGACTAAGGCTTATAACCTCCAAAGATCCATTGCTTCTTCTGTACCACATCCTTTCACTGGCTGGTTCTAAACTCTGAGTACACTTAGTCAGCATCACCTGTGGCCCATGGTCCCAACTGTCTGTCTCCTGGATGCCTAGAGATATCCCCCACTGCCTTCTTACTGTGAAATCTTTCCGTCATGTTATCAGTCTCAATTTCCTGCCCAGAACAGTGTGCCTTTCACATCCATCCACGCTCCTCCTGCCTCTGTCTCAGCACTTTAGGGGTGTGGAGACCAACACCCAAACAGTGAGCAGCTAGTTGGTTCTCATTAACCTCTCCTTCAGGTCACAGTGTAGCATTTTTGTTTTTTGTTTTTTGTTTGTTGGTTGGTTTTTTTTTGTTGTTGTTTAGGTATATCTTTTGTGGCAGGCAATTGACAGAGACATACAGATGTTCTGGAGGTATCTACTGAACAAATGAACCAAAATAGAGTATATGAGGCCAAACCTGGGTGGCCAAACCCTCAGGCTGTGAAGCCAGATCAAATCCTGGGCTTAAATTCTGCCTCCTGCATTCCTGGTCATGTGGCCCTAGATCACCTGGTTCTTAACCTGTGGGTCACTTACCCCATTAGAGGTCATATATCAGATATT
The DNA here is from genome assembly GCF_049852395.1 of Peromyscus maniculatus bairdii. Classification (NCBI taxonomy): domain Eukaryota; kingdom Metazoa; phylum Chordata; class Mammalia; order Rodentia; family Cricetidae; genus Peromyscus; species Peromyscus maniculatus. Next base: position 37,427,278 of record NC_134860.1, on the reverse strand, counting down.
CTGCATATCATATATTTATATTACAATTCATATATCCTGCACATCATATATTTGCATTACAATTCATAACAGTAGCAAAGGTACAGTTATGAAGTAGCAATAAAATAATTTTATGGTTAGGGGTCACCACAACATGAACCGTATTAAAGGGGCACAGTATTAGTGAGGTTAAGAACCACTGCCCTAGACAGTCCGTTAACTTCTGGGATTCCTGATTTTAAAAAAAAAAATGAGGTGGCAACGGGCCCAATTACATAGACTTGGCATATGGCTTGAGGACTAGAAATGTCAGTACCCATAAGGTGATTTTAACAATACATTGCATCTAGTAAGCACCCAGTGCTAACAGGGAATTTGACTTTTCCTTCTGAAATGAAAGCAAGGGGGTTTCACTGGGCTTCCCTGAGTGATGGTGGAGTTAGAATACGTGCCCCACATCATTCTGTATCATGGCACTTTTTCTGACATGATATTTGAAGAAGAGCTCCTGTTTTTTAGATGTGGTTTTCCACCCGGTTAGCGGTGTTTATAAATGTGAAAAGAGCTGGTGAGAGTGAAGGGTTGCTGAACAGTCTTACTCATGGCCCTCTCCTCTTCCCGCTTCCCAGTCCCTGTTGCCTTCTCTTTGCTCCCAAGCTGTCCCTCCTTTTACCCATCTCTCCCTCTCTCTGCTCACCATTACTCACCACCTGTCCTTAATGACTTTGCTGCTTCTCTTTCCTTCTCTCTCCCAAATACCCCCGGAACTCCTACAATTGGCTTCTGCACAAATTTCTAAAAATACCACCAAGACTCTGTGATGTGTAAGAGATATACACCACCCTCAAACACTGATAGCTTTTAGCCCTGTTGCTAGTAAACTGTCAAGAAAATCAGGAAAAGTAATGCAAATAAAACAGATGGAAATATTTTATTCATCAAAGATGAAACAGTTTCCTTGCTCATCTTTCAGGGAAGGCTTATCGCACAGGTGTCCACAGAGAAGAGGCAGGAGGCACTGTCTCCCATGTTTGGGATACCCAATGCCAGCTGAATGCCTATCAGAAGTTTCACAGAGGCCTTATGCCCCAAAGCATGAGACTCCTGTGATGGCGCCTCTTCTTGATAGTACTGTGGCACCTTCCAGCATGCCACCCATCTCTTTCTCATTAAGCATTCTAACCAGTAGTTCTGAGCAGGGATTTCTTAGGGATCAGCATCCTCTCAGCCATTCAGCGAGCTTTTGTGCATCCTTTGGGCTCCAACTCATCCCTGGACACTCTCTAAAGTGAAACCAGGGTGCAAATACCTTCTCCAAGTCACCATAGAAGATGGGTTTGTTGACCACTTGGGTCAGGTGTGAGCTCATAGGCTCACATGGGAGTGTGACTACAGAGAGGGGAGTCATAGGGATTTGGGTTCCCCTCATGTTCTCTCCTCTTAACCTATGACTGTTCTGGAGCTTCTTGTGGGCAGGGGTGGGGTCCATCCCCCTTTGCTGAAATACACATCAAAACACAAATCAAATTCTGGCACCCATCCTTTGCCCCTGAAAAGGTGACTCCCAGCAGAGCAAGAGGAGAAGAGGGATGCCATTTGCTTCTCCTCCTGGCTCCCTTGGTTTCTGTAAGTGTACACTTTGCCTCGCTGTGTCATTGGAGTGTTATTTATCGATCTTGCTGACAGCAGCAGTAAATAGAGCCGGAGCTGTTTTACATCACTGATGAGAAGGCAGGCTCCATAACTCATCATGCCCAATCACTCTTCTCCCCTTTTCTCTTCTGTATCTCATTACAGAGGCACAAATTAATACACTTGGACAGAAGAGAAATGAGTTCAGCTCTTAAGGCTTCAGAAGGGAAGCGAGCGGCCTCAATGGTTCCCTAAGAAAAATTGACAGATGGGTCAGAAGGTTGTCGGCAGACACACCCTCACGGAAGCCCATCAGCTGTCCCCTGGTGATAATGGACCAGAGGTGCAGCATACACTTTGGCTTGGCCTGAGATCTGGGGAGTAGCCTAAGCAAAGAGAGCCCCTCCAATCCCTCTTCCTAATCAGAGCTGCACAGCTGCGAGCCTGGGTATCCTAACATGCAGGACAAACACGGTGCATTTTCTCAGAATGCCTGTTTTACTAAGATTTAAGGGGCAAATGTGCATTAAAATAAACAGGCACATACCTTAAAGTTGAATGTAAATGGACATGAATTTTAATGGGAAACTTCAAAGAAATTTCTTTCACTCTTGCGAGGAGCCTCTTGGGCCATGCTTCATACCCTGGGTGACAGGCAATCACTTCATTCCAGCTTTGGGGACTTCTCTGATGAAATACTCAACAACCTGGCAGCCTATTCATTCTGCCCCTCTGAAAGTTCAACCAAAACAATGGGCCTAGAGTCTGCTTGAGAGGAAAGGACTGCTGGGAATGCCTGCTAGGTGAATAGAGGGTGGCTATGTGAAGATTCTCTTCCACCCCTAAGCCTGTACTGGCTGGAGTGCGGGCTCCCCACCATTTCCTTGCAACACCTATTCATACTCTGTTAAATGGGAATCTGGAAACCTGCTCAGTCTTATGAACCTCAACCACTGTTTCTAAGGGGAACTTACCATGTCAATATTCTCATACACACAATGTTTCTGCACCATAAAACCTCAGAATTGACACTGATTCTGATGGCGTTATTGAACAGGGGCATGTGAAAAGAGAGCATGTAAAAACATGACTCACATCATTACTGACCACATACTGACTGAATTATGCCTGGGAAATACAATGATAGAACGGAAAGTTACATTTGATCTAAAGAACTTAATGTGTAATATAGAATTAATTTAGCTGAATGCCCCTACTAAGTACCACCTAGATGGTGACAGCAAGAATATCCCAATAGGGTATGAATTCAGACTCTATAATACCAATGAAAAACAGATAAGCCTGTCAATGCTGATAAAGGTCTATCGTATGTCCAGCCCTGTTCTACAACAAGCTGGAGTTAATCTTCTTATCTTCTATAAATATCCATGACAAAACGTATATAATTTGTCATTATTTTACAACTGAAGAAACAAAAATAGGAAGAAATCAACTTCTTTATTTTTACTTACTTTGTGTGTGTGCACACACATGTACATGTGAACACATGTGTGGAGGTACAAGGACAATTTGTGAGTAACAGTTACTTCCTTTTACCATGGGGGCCTGGGAATGGAAATCAGGTCCTCAGACTTAGCAGCAGGAGCCTGTGCCCCCTGAAGCATTGGGACTCACCAACTAAGACACTTGTTCAGGACACCAGGCTTTGTGCTGTTGGGACTCATACTTGTTTGACTTTAAAATGCATGAGTTTCTCCAGTGATCAGTGATTACAGTGAGGGTAGTATAATAGATGCTAGCTCCTCAATCTCTCACCCACAGACACCTGAGGGACTCCAGATTACTCCTGGTACCTCAGCTCCCTCACCTCTAAAGTAAGGTGATTGCTTTAGATAATCTTGATCCAAGGAATCATAACACATTGTGGAAAGGAAAGTGTGGAATTGAACCTGAAATCTGCACATGATTCTGATAGGTTTGAAGTTTATACTAAGAGAAGTGAAAATGGACACTACATAGCCCCGAAGTAGGTTTCCTGTGTCTCTTGATGATGCTTTTTAGCTTGTACAAATAGGAAATGGTGTGAAAAATCTCCAAACTCAGTGATTTGAAATAAATCTTGAGGAGATATATGCCTGCATTTATAAAATATGTGATAAATATAATCTGCATTCCCATATAGTCATATAGTATATACAATATAAATATATAATTGTATGTATATCCACAAAAATGTTGGTCCTTATCAACATGTTTCTTTCATCAGTCACCTCTCTTCTGCTACACCAGAGCTTGGAAAAATCTCACCTCTTCCTCCTTCCTCCTCTCCCCTTAAAGCCTCCGCTGTTTCCCCAGCTACCTCACAGTCCCTAACTTTGCTTTAAAGCATTTCTAATTTCTCACTTTAAAAGTGGGTTGCCAACGGAAGTTTAATATGGAATATTTTGTACCAAGAAAACTAATGCCTTATTTCACGCCCCTCCCCATGAATGCCAAAAGCCTCATAGACTCAAGGTTCATGAATAATGTATATCATCCAATTAAGTCGAATGCTGTTCAGTTCTTGTGACTGGTGTGCAACGCCAGTTCTGGCCTTAGTGTGGGTACCAAGGCTAGGGGGATAGGAGTAGGGCTTGGAGAGGCAACTGTGTGTGCATGTGTGCACGTGTGTGTGTGTGTGTGTGTGTGTGTGTGTGTGTGTGTGTGTGTGACAGCTAAGTTCCTGAAACTTGTAGCATCCTCATTATGCTCAGGAAGATAAAGTTCCCATGCCAAGTCCACAGGGAGATGTGAGAATTTCCTCAACAATAAATAGAACTCATCTTAAATTTCTGCATCCCCCAAACCTGCTCCTTAATAGCTTAGTTGTTGGTCGGTCACCCTGTCCCCTGCTGGCCAAATCATCAAGTCTAATTGGCCCGTTCCCTTCCTTTCCAAAGCTGAAATGCTTTCAGATGAGTGGCCTCAGGAGGCCTCCCCTCTGAGGCCACAGCAGTGACTCTGCATAGCTCATTCTCTCCTTTCAGCTCAATTAAGGTATACTTTTGTGTGTGTATGTGTGTGTGTGTGTGTGTGTGTGTGTGTGTGTGTGTCTGTCTGTCTGTCTGTCTGTCTGCCTGCCTGCCAATAGTAGGGGTGTTATGTGTGCATGCATTAGTATACAGGCGAATGTGCCTATATAGATGAATGTGTGAGTACATGTATGTGGATATGGAGGTCAGGGGACTGCCTTGGCTATTGTTTCTCAGGCACCTTGCTGTTGTTTTGTTCTTTGAGATTGGCTTTCTTACTAGCCTAGAGCTCATCAAATAGCCTAGGCTCACTCAATGGCTAGTGAGTTCTAGGGTCTCTGCCTCCCTAGTGCAGGATTGCAAGCACATGCCCTTACACCTGGAGTTCAGTTAAAACAAACAAGAAAGGAAGGGAGGGGGGAGGGAGGGAGGGAGGGAGGGAGGGAGGGAGGGAGGGAGGAAGGGAGGGAGGGAGGGAGGGAGGGAGGGAGGGAGGGAGGGAGGGAGGGAGGGAGGGAGGGAGGGAGGGAGGAAAGGAAGAGAAAACAGGTTCTGGAGATTGAACTCAAGACCTTACATTTGCAAGGCAAACACTTTGCTCACTGAGCCATCCCATAAGCTCTGAGCTCTTTCAACAAAGGGTCTTAGCCATCCTCTTGAGGCTACTGAATTAGATGCATCTTGAACTTCAGATACCAAAACCACAGGGCAGGAGCTATGCCCTGACACCAAGACATATCTGTCACACACTGAGACAAGGGGAGGGTGGTCACTTCATACCTAGAACTTCATTTTCCTCGTCAGAAATAAAAGACAGTAAGCAACGATAGCCTGGATGCTTTCAGACCTGAAAGCCATATTCTTGTACATGTGTGAGGTCTCATGTGCATGTTAGTGATTATTCTCTTGGCTTTGAGTGTATGCACATGCTCACTTACAGCTTTCTAAATGGACATGAGGAATCCCCAGGGTTTGGGCTGGTGTGATTCTGATTAACATCGTTCATACAAATACTCATACTCAATCATCAGAGTTTCCATTTGTAGCATTTAGTTGTGCCGAGTAGCAGAGAAATCCAGTGGTTCCTCACCATTATGCCATCTAATAATGAATGCTGGAGACAGAATTTTTTGGGGGGTGGGAAGCTGAAATCTCTTCTTATAACTCAGGACTGACAAGCGCTGCCCCTGCATCTCGATGGATCCAATTTAACACCAGATGAAGCAGTGACTCAGACAGACTTAAATATCTCAAGACGAGTTTCACCTTTTCCTGGGAGGCCGTATCAGTTCAATTGCATAAGTGCAAATTTATTGAAAGTGGCTTGGTGCTTAGCTTTTCTCTATTGGCAGTAATGGAGTTTAAATTTATAGCAGGCTGATGAATTTCAGATAAGAGAACCATTACCTTACAACAACATTAAGGAAAAATATATAACTCCGATTGCTGAACCTCGAATGTGTATTGTTGGAATGAGGGGAGATGGATGACAGGGGCTGACATTTGCAAATGCAATCCCTTTTCCATCCTCACCATGCTAGCCCAGGAGCTTGAAAGCATGGCATATTCAAGAAAGTGCTTGGGATAACGATGCTTTATAGCAAAATAGTAGGAAGAGAATATGATCTACGGGAGAGAGATTTTTCTTTCTCTTTAGTAATATAATTGGAGGTATCTTTTGGCAATGTGCCAAGGCTATAGCATGGACTTGGTCATTCATTTTGGTACCTATAATGTGTCTGTCTTGTGGGTTATTTTTCCTCTGTACAAGGCTTTGTCTTCCTACAGGGTGGGACTTAGCACCATCGAGATTAAAATGAAGGATGTAAGGACCCCAGAGAGGCTCAGGGAGACCTGGGCTTCTCTGTTACCTTGAAGTTTTATGGAAAATGAAGAAAGAGAAGAAACACTGCCACAGGGTTACGAGAGTCCTGTCAGGGTTTTAAATGGTCACACTGAACAAATGACCTCTTTAAGTAAAAAAGAAAAAAAAATGGATACAGTTTTGCTGGGCATAAAGTAACCAGAGAACTGGAAAAAAAAATTGGGGATTCCATAATGAACACGTTTCAGACTATGAACTTAAGAATTTTCCCTGATTCTTCATATGCGTTATGTGAAAGACCTCATTTAGAGAGAAAGTATTGAAGTCTTTTGTGGGTTTGTCTGTTTAGTTATGCTTTCTCTTTTTCTAGTAGGTTGTCAATATAGAGGTAAATTTGTGGGGCATTGTGTGTTCGTGAACATACACACTTAGGTATGCCAGCATACTCACCCATGCTTGTATACGTGGAGGTCAGAGGTCAATGTTAAGTTTCTTCCTCTAGAGCTCTCCACCTTACTTTGGAAATAGGATCTCCCACTGCACCTAAAGATCCCAGACAGGGCAATACTGGCCAATCAACAAATCCCTGCGTGCTGTGGGATGGTCTGTATGTCAAAAGCTCTGATTGGTCACAAAATAAAACACTGATTGGCCAGTGGCCAGGCAGGAAATATAGGCAGGACTAATAGAGAGGAGAAAAGAAAGAACAGGAAGGCAGAAAGAGTCACTGCCAGCCACTGCCAGGACAAGCAGCGTGTGAAGATGCCAGTAAGACACGAGCAACGTGGCAAGGTATAGATTTATCGAAATGGATTAATTTAAGCTATAAGGACAGTTAGCAAGAAGCCTGCCACGGCCATACAGTTTGTAAGTAATATAAGTCTCTGTGTTTACTTGGTTGGGTCTGAGCGGCTGTGGGACTGGTGGGTGAGAGAGATTTGTCCTGACTGTGGGCAAGGCAGGAAAACTCTAGCTACACCTGGGTTCTTCTGCCTGTCTCCTTCACTATATTGATGAGCAACCAAACTCAGATCTTCACATGTACACATATGGTGATTTACACACTAAACCATCAACCTAGCTCTGTTATGAATTTTTTTTAAGTTTAAGGAAATAATAAGTGTATGCAGTGATGGATATGTTATTGAGTCTGAATCAATTATTCAGATATGTGTATATGTATGTATGTGAGTTATATATATATCACCATACCACATAAACATATGCAATTATTATTTATTAATTAAAATAAATTTTAAGAGTAAGAATTGAAAAACAGTTTTGTTAAGGAGAAGTTGCTTTCCTTTGGTTCTTACTCTTTACATGCACAGAGGACCGTGGCACATTCATCGGGGAGGGATTCTCAGAGCTTTAGTACTCTACAGTGAGACTTCAAAGATCAGACTCCTTTTTCCCTCAATAAGGGGTCCTTCTGTGGCTATCCAAGGGGAGATTTCCTGTGGAAAATGTTCTTGGAGAGGTTGCTCTGTGGTCCTCTCTCAGCATAAGTAAGGCTTCTGTACAAGACAGCATGGGGAAAACCAGCCACATCTTTTTCTGAGGACAAGAAGAAAAGGAGTGAGGGAAAAATTCATTTCTCTTCATCGCTCTGACCTTCCTGGATGAAAAGAGGAAGCCAGGGAAATGCTGCTGTCAATTTGGACCCCAGGTCTTCAGATTCTTTTCCTCTCCAGGATACCAGAGGCGGAGAATGGAGGGAAGAGATTTACCAAATCCTGTGCCCCCTCTAATCCCTCATGTGAAGTCGCTTCTGTGTGGCTCAGACTCTGTTCCCCATCACCAGAGGAGGCCTGGCACTCAAAATGCAGTTAGTTTTAAAAAGAGAAACCCTAGTTTGCTGCAAATAATAACAGGGGAATTTGTGTCGAATGAGACATTTATTCTGTGGTTATACACAGAGCAATTTTGCAAAGAAAAGAGGCTGAATTCAGTTGGCTACTCATTTATTTGGAAAAGAACCGATCATTAATTGAATCCAGGGAAGTCTGCGGGAACTTAAAGCAGCAAACAGCTTGGTGCTTTGCTGGCTGTTTTCTCGGCTAACAAATGGCTTTTGGTGTGGCCCAAGCTTGGAAGGGCTGAGACTGTCATTCTGGGTTGAAGCAGTTGACTGTGGGTCCTTGGTACAAATAATAGCTCAAAAGAGATCCAGACAACATGGCCTTTAATTGGAAATAGTATTTCAAATGCAAATGGCAACACAGTGACCAATGTGGCTTCCAGGATGCCAATTGTACTTTTCCTTTGGAGACTCTGAAGTTCTATTCACATGTTTGTGCATATGTGTATATGTGTGTATGTGTGCACACATGCGTGCAAGGGTGAGTGTGCGTGGAGGTCAGGGACTGATGGCAGGCATCATCCAAAGCTCCTCTCCATCATTTGAGTCAGGCTTTCTCATTGAACCTGGAGTTTATTGATGCAGCCAGCAAGCCCCGGGGACCTTCCGTTTCCACCTCCCAGGCCCCACACTCTGCTTTTATTTCCTTTCTTTTAAGTATGTTCTGAGGATCAGAACTCAGTTCCTCAGGCTTGCAGAGCAAGCACTTTAGTGACTGAGCTGCCCCTGAGCCCCGGAAGCTTGTTTCTTAACGGAAAGTCAACACACGACTCTTAAGCTCATGTAACTAAAACTAACAATAACAACAACATACCTGCATGTTTATGGGCTAACACAATTCTTAAGATAGTAGGAAAAACAACAGATTATTTCGTTCAGTTATCCACTCAGTTTTCTAAAGGCGTTTCGGTTAGAGAGGGATGAATTGATTCTGCACTTCTTTCCTCCATCTGAGCTTACAGAATTTAGTAGCATCATGGTACTTCCGGATTAGGAAGGACAGATTGCTTTGTTTTTTTTTTTTTCTAGTCCCATTTTAATTTTTCTCAAAACTCATAAAGTATCATAAGAGTGCTTTTTAATTTTTTCTGAAAAGCAGGAAATCGTAAGATTGATAAATAGGTTAATGTGAACCTGATGGCTTGGTTAATTAATCACCGAGCTGAGGAACCACCGCAATTCATGTCAATTCAGACAATTTTCAGGAAATGATTTGAATCAATTGCTAATGAAATTGAGAAATTTAGGAGCTGCTTTCTGACTTCCCAATGACAGGACTCATATTTAACTCAAGAGATGTGACAGTTAATGACAACATAAAAGTGCTATGAATTATTTTCCAGATCCTGGGAAAATTACAGCATCTCCCCAAAGAAATGGCGCTCAGCTCATCAGCCAGAAAATAAACAGCCTTAATCACAGGCTAGGAAAGCCATGGTGCTGTTTAAAACCAAAGTTCTTTTTGAAATAAACAAAGACAATAATCCTTGGGAATAACACAGTATTTCAGAGCCCTGTCTTTAATACAGAATGATGAATGAACTTAGTACAATGGACACTACAGCAAAAGAAAGTAGGTGGAAATGACTGTGGGTTGCTATTCTAACTAAGCCAGTGGTTCTCAACCTTCCTAATGCTGTAACCCCTTAATACAGTTCCTCACGCTGTGGTGACCCCAGCCTTAAAATTATTTTCTTTCTTTTTTTTTGTTGTTGTTTTTTGAGACAGAGTAGCTTTTAGAGCCTATCCTGGAACTCTTTCTGTAGACCAGGCTGGCCTCAAACTCACAGAGATCCGCCGGTCTCTGCCTCCCGATTAAAGGCATGTGCCACCACCTCCCTGCACAGTTATTTTCATTGCTACTTCATAAATGTAGTTTTGCTATTTTTATGAATCTTAATGTAAATATCTGATAGGCAGATGGTCTTAGGCAAGGCTCAAAGGGCTTGGAACCCACAGGTTGAGACCACTGCTTTAAACCCTTAGAGTAGATGAGGCTTCATTTTGACTTCTACTTTAATTTTTGGGCTGAGTTTCCCAGCCCTTTTTATGTGTTCTATATCGTTCCATAACTTATCATTTCAAGTTAGACTTTTAAGTTAATTTAAAGTTACATCTAGATATTACAAGACAGTTATTGTGTGCTAATTAAATATCAATGGCAAGTGTGCTGATCAATATTTAATCTAATTAAGGTGTACACAAGGCAACAGCACCGTGTAATTAACTCAAAACAGCATCAGCAATCCATGCATGTTTAAATTTTTTATTAATATGTTTGTTAAGAATTTTTAGATCATGCTGTTTTATGGGCTTGCTTGAGAGATATAAAATGAAAATGTTTGTCAAGATGCTACTAGAGCAACTACTAAATGCAGCTTTTAATCATTTTAACAGTCCTGAAGGCTCCTGAATGGATCTAAGACCCTCAGTATGAAAGATGCTTCTGCCATAAACAAGGGTCCACATAAGCAGCCATCCTGGTATGATCTTCCAAAAAAAAAAGTAAACTGCAGAGTTCCTTTACAGCTTTGCAAGGATAATATAAAAGAGGACTGATGTGTATAAGAGATTCAAATTAGCTTCAGAATTGTGTAAGATAATTCTTTGAAGAGTTGGAGGAAAAAAATGTTGAGCAACAAATATCACGGGATTTCTCTAACATGGGGTTTTAATACAGTAACTTCACCCATGCCTATGAAATTACAAGTTAGGAGAGAGGACCTTTGGTGAGAGAAGCCTTCTCTTGACTGAAGCCATGCTTGTTTGGTGTGGTTTTCAGAGGCCCACAGGTGATAGTAAGCTCAGGTCCAGGAACAGGCAGAGTGCACAGGCAGTAATATGGGTAGGGTCGTGAAGCCTACATTGGTGCTGAAGAAATCAAGGTAGAGGACAAACTCAAAGTCACATAGTTTGTAGAGCTGTCTCTTCGATGGTTTGCAGTCCTGTTCCACAGATGTTCTTGAGCCAGTCAAGTTGTCCATTGCAAATGCAGGAGCTGTGCTTGGACAGTCTGTGTGGCCCCTGTGGCGATTGGACTCTCCAAACAATGACAAACATTTTGTATATACAAACCAATAGAGAGAGTAATTTGGTAAAAGAGTGCTTTTATTTCAGACTTGTGTTGCGTCCTTCAATCTCAGCATTTTATCATCGAAAGAGTGTAAGATGATCCTGGGGCAATTTACTGTCCTCTGCCATGCTTAGTATGTATATCTTGCCTAAGTGTGGGGCTGACATTTCTATGTTTTTATCTCTGTGAGTGAGGAAGTGAGGATAGCTCAGACTTTCATTCCCCTTCAAGCCTGTGAGTGATGGAAAGAGGGTTCAGCCATCATAGATTATATACACCACATATTTTCTCCTCTCTCTTCAGGAGGGCTACAAATGCTGAAGATGACAGTTATGGCAGATGGAAAAGCCATAAAAGGTGTGGGGTAGAGATTCTACCACTGGAAGCCAACTTTTAAATACTTCTGTGTGACTGTGTTGGCAATGAAGCCATCAAGACATGCAAGGGAAGCTAATGAGGAGGGCCTGGAGTGATTTCCCTCACCCCTGGCTTTCCAGCACTCTAATGTTTAAAGATATCTTGAATCCACAAGTCCTCTTGTGTTATAGCTTTTTATAACCCTTTATAGCTAGATGGCTTTTAGACCTAAGCCACTGCGAAGGTCAACTAAGAAGGAGGATCACAAAGGTTTTGGCTCAGTAGGTTCCTACCTGAGCTCAGTGTGGTGGTGTCCAGGCCAGTTAGGGCAATTAGCCTCAGAGCCAAGGAGAGCCTATGTTGGAGGGACACAGAAGAGGGAGAGGAAAGGTCTGCCTCAGTTTGACCAAACACCTCACCCTGTCCACTCACAGGAATATCATGATGAAAACACTAAAACTGATTGCTTTTTTAATAACAAAACTAAAAGAAATACTTAAGATCTTTTGCAGTATAGGAGAAATTAATAGTTAAACTTAAGAAATGGAAATAAAATAAAAGTCTTAGTCTCCCAAGAGTGACTTTTGAGTGTCTTGCAATGAAACTCTTCTAACTAGCCTGTTGCCTCATTCAGTATTTTCCTCCAAAGGACAGCTGGGTTTTTACTTTTCTGGACTTCCCTCCCTTCTTGCCTGCCATCCTGGTACCCATATCCCCACCCCGGGCCACACACACACACACACACACACACACACACACACACACACACACACTTTTTGACACAAGGTCTCACTATGAAGTGAGAAGCTGTCTTATAACTGTGTAATCCAGGCTGGCCTCCAACTCACAATCCTCCTGCCTCAGCTTCTAGAGTGTTTGTGTTGCCGCCGTGTATAAGCACACATGGTTCAAATATTTACTTTCTATTATTAGCTTTATAAGGTATATTTTACATACAAAAGAAAATCATCAACTGGAAAACTACAATTATATGATCCTGGTATAAATATCTATGGATGGCTGGGAAGTAGGTAGGTAGATACACAGATGATAAAAAAAAAAGTAGGGAGAAATAAAAGAACAAAGGAATGAAAGCAAGAAAGGGAGAGAGGGAGGGGGGATGAAGGGAGAAAGGGAGAGAAGAAAGGCTCCTGTAGCAACAGTGACTAAGATCCACCATAATTTCATTATCCAATAGAATACTCCAATCCCCCCCCCCAAGAAAGATCCCCTCTTGCTCCTTTCCTACCAATCCAGTCCCTGCCCAAACCCCAAACATTCACTAAATGACTAGCTATTGTTGTCATTTCCAGAGTCTTATTTCAATGGAATTGCAGAATCAGTGGTTTCTGTATCAGGCTCCTTTCGCTTCACACAATGCATTTAGGTTTGATCACTCCACTGATTAAATACCTTCCACACAGCTGAGTAGAGCTTCTTGAGTTGATGTCACACGATATGTTTATCCACTAACAATTCCACATGCCCCTGTTCTGTTTCCAGACTGTAGTTATGATGATTAACTAGATATGAATATTTGTGTGCAAGTCTTTTGATAGTCATGTTTTCATATTCCATAATTACTACTCAACATGGGGAATGCTGGGTTGAGCAGTAACAGTATGTTTAATTGTGTTTAAAAAAAAAAAAGCACCAAATGCTTTTCAAATCGGTTATGTAAGTCTGTGATAATTCCACTTCATAACCTTGCCAGTACAAAACTGATCTTTCTATGGAAGCTGCTCTTTTGGGTGTGTGGTGGTGTTTAATTCTGGTTTTAATATCCATTTGTATTTTGTAGAAATGTTTACTATCTTTTTATGAGCTCATTTGGTTATATACAAACTTTGATGAAGAATCCATTCAAGTTACTTGCCCTTTATTGCATTTGATCTAACAGTTCTTTATTCATTATAAACATGTGCTTTGTAAATTTCGAGTGAATATGGGACTTTTTTTTGAGATTATTAATTTGGGTGAAATCCATTATAACATTTTCTTTTCCTCTCTTTTGTTTCTTTTGTTTGTTTGTTTGTTTTTGTTTTCAATACAGGGTTTCTCTGTGTAGCCCTGGCCGTCCTGGAACTCTGTAGATCAGGCTGGCCTTGGACTCATAGATATCAGTCAGCCTGTGCCTATGGAGTGCTAGGAATAAAGTCATGGTCCACCACTGCCTGGCTATATAATTTTTTATTTGAAAATTTGTGACTGTATACTACAATGGTCAACATTTTCATAACATTGTTTTCAACCATTTGTTTCTTTCTATAAAATTCATCATAATATTTTTTAAAAAGAGCCATAATTTTGACTGGGATGGATACTTTGTTGAAAAAAAATCAACATATATAACATTATACTTTTTTGGTGAACATGAACCTTGCAATTCTCAAATCATGGAAATCATCAATAAGGCTAGATTGGCTGACCAGTGGGCCCCAGATATCTGTTTGTGGTTTGTTTTTCTCCCTCCAGTGTTGCTGGAGGGCTTCTCTCCAGGTTCCACCAAGCTCCGCAGTCCCAAAATCCCCTTTGAAATTTTCTACCACAGTACTTTATGGAAGTTTGATTATAATTGTGTTGTATGTGTAGTTTAATTTGAAGATAACCACAGCTAAATGGCAAGATGGGAGGTCCATGAATATAGTATGCTTCTCTATTTATTTGTGTCTCTACCTTTCTCTTGGCTGGGAACTTACTTCCCTCCTTAATGAAAAACCTGCTCCTTGATATCATTTCTCAAGCTGAAAGATAAATGCTTTCTCCTTAGGGCCAGAAATAACCAGGAATGTCTGCCTTGTGAGCTCAGACTTACATACCTGTTAGTAAAATGCTTGCCTTAGAAGAATGAGGATCTAGTTTTAATCCCCAGAAACCAGTTGGAAAGGCCTGGGCACATAGTTGTGTGTCCCTATAATTACAGTGCTGGAGTGCTGTGGATATCGCTCTATATAAATAAAACAAGACTTGGCACCACCAAAAGACAGCTCGAAGCCCACAAGTGACAAAGGGGTACAGTGTCAATACTCCTACTCTCTTTCCATGAAAGTGGGATCATTTTGAGGGAGTAGTCTGTTCCGTTTTTTATCCAGGGAACTCATCCCCATTTTCCCACATGGTGACTATCTGGAGAATGCCCACTTTCGTCTTCCCTTCTGGTCCCACTGATAACTAGTGTTTCTGGGATCATCTTCCCAATGCACTTCCGCTTCTGTTATCCTTGCCTCACAACCTATTTCCAAAAATGAGCTGCTGCCCAATTTGTCGCCAATACAATTATACTCCATGTTGTAATGGAATCATCTCTTGAAAGTGCTGAAGAAAACATTTCAGTCCTAGAACTCTGTAGCACATATAATATTGAAAGTTGAGTTTAGATTCAGAAGTCTGTTCATTATAAACTGTGGTGAACACTGACTCACTAAAAGAAGATGACTCACACTATGAGAAAAAAAATGAATTCAGAAGAGAGCAGGAGCATGCGTGAGGAAATAGTTAGCAAAGAAGTGAGGACCACTTGTGGTTAGATCTAAATAATGATTTATTATGAAGAATTTTAATAATAATGTGAATTAAAATTTCAGGAGGTTGCCACATGGGCTTTGGTGGAGGTTAGGGACAAAGCGAAGAAAAATTAAAGTGCTCTAGAGGAAGTAGAGTTCCTAATTAACTAGTTATAGGCTTGAAAAGAAATCAAAACTATAATGAATGATAGAATTAACTCACAGAGGGATTGCGTAGTTAATGGTGTTTGCCATAACAGCTCTTGGAAAAGCAATACACCAATTTCTGGACACAGACCTCACCCCCTTTATTATGTAATGACTTTTTCATAAAAGCACCCATACCACAAAACACACACACACACACACACACACACACACACACACACACACACACACACACACACCTTCACACACACAGGCACTCCCACAGAAATAAACATTAAGTGAATACTCTCTACGATGTGACATTGTAATATTACAGTTTTCGCTGAAGATGCATTTACCCATTTACTAGACACAGTTCTAGTCAGACATTCTCATATGGAACAAGTTTAAACTGTGGGTTATAGTTCAATGAACCAAAACATTTCATTTGTGATATTTGCCAAGTGAGAAGGACACAGGGGAGATACTTCTTCAACGGCTTACTGAGTGTATGTGATTTTCTCATGCTTCAACAGGCCTTTCGATTCAGTCCTTATTTCCTTAGATATTTCTCTCTTTTTCTGTATTTCTAAGATTTTAGTACAAGACCCAATATGCTTTCAAAAATGTTTACCACATACATAATGATGGATATACCTTCCCAAGAGCTACCACTTCACCTCTACACTAACTCTGCTCTGAAATGTCATCTTCATCTTTTAGCAAAATCATCTGGGATTGCCTTGTGTATTTATTGACTTCAAATGCTTGTGTACTATGTGAATGAACTTGTTTTACCGTTCAATTAATTCATCTTTCTATTTGTCCTATGTGAAGGTCTCTGGGGTTGAAACTGAGCACATCCACTTTTTTTTCATTAAAATTATCAGACTGGCATTTTCCATTTTAGATTTGACACCCAAGGAGCTCAGAAGTCGTCATTACAATAGAACTGTTCTCAATCCACTAGAAAACAGGTCATAGAGTAAATTCCACTCCAAGAATCTGAAACGATGAGTGTACCTAAGAGATACAGTTCTGGAGCTTTGCTGATGGGGGCAGGAGTCCATGATAATAGGGAGCAGGAGTCATTGTTCATGGGAGCAGGAGTTAGTGGTGATGGGGGAAGAGTCATTGGTGATGGGAGAGGAGTCAGTGGTGATGGGAGGAGTCAGTGGTGATGAGGGAGGAGTCAGTGGTGATGGGAGGAGTCAGTGGTGATGGGAGGAGTCAGTGGTGATGAGGGAGGAGTCATTGGTGATGGGGGAGGAGTCAGTGGTGATGGGGGAGGAATCAGTGGTGATGGGGGTGATACTGGGAGGAAGAAAACAACTACCAAATATCAAAACCTACATCCTGAGACAGAGGTCCCCAGGACAAGGCCTCTTAAAACTTTTTCCACCTGTAACCCATTTTGCCCAAGAAACACTCTACACAATTCTGGATGTGTGTGTGTGTATAAAATAGGTCTATAATCAAGCTTTAGTGATGATAAATCATAAAGAAATTTCTTTTAAAACAGTTATTCAGCATACACATACAATTAACTACTCAGTAAAGAGAAAAGCAAATCCACAAACAATGAGATGTGTGTGCTTTTCTGTTTTTATGTGAAGCCTTACCTCTTAACTGAACATTTGATACGACAAGACAAGGAACATCTTGAAGATCACTCATAGCCCAACAGAATCTTGACTGTATTCTCATCAGTGCTGAGATCACCTTCTGCATCAAGGACCATTTCAGAAACTGCTAGACATTCTGTCTTAATCCCAAATCATCATTCATTTAACAAACTTTGTAAAATTCAAGCCAATGACTCAAACAACAAATATTCTAAATCAAATATTTTAACATAACAAGTCCTAAGGTATATTAATTTGATACTTACATTCCCAGGAAGGACAGTGGGAGAATAATAAAGTCTTTGTTTTCTGTAATGAAGCCATGACACTTTTATCAGAGCACAAAGCCTTGTGTGTATACAAAACTAGACTGCTCTTCACAGTATGCAACAGTCGCACATCTGGGCCAAATGTTTCTGTCAGCTTTAATTGATGTTCTGTGGTATGATATGGCATGTGCTGTGCAAAGATGTGCTGTATGTTTGTATGTTCAGAACCACAACTACAATGAAGTTATGTGATACAACATAGGTGAGTACTGAGAGACATCTTTAGCACATTATACATTTGATTTCAAGTTAATTTTTTGTCAACGTTCATTATACACTATAACAATTTTGTTCTGATCTCTATGATCATCAAAACGACCCCTCTATAGGTTATAATGATACTGGGCCCTAAGAAACAAAGGTCTCCTCCTCCTCTCCCATTCAACACCACACCAGCAAATCTTCAGCAGAGCAACAGGTGGTAAACAGAGGAGAAAGATGTCTGGAATCTAAAGTGGTGGCAGAGACAATGATTTCACCAGAGGATCTGGGAAACTAAACAGTGTTGTGAAAAACAAATTATATTATATTTGTTTTTCACATCTATAGCAGGACTTAATCTAAGAACTGTAGAGAGATGTTTAGCTGTAATCAGAGGAGCAGAAAGAAAGAGAAGAGAGTATGGGGTAGAAGAAATGTTCTGAGTAGCAATGGGCGAGGCATCACTACACTTAAGAAGAGAGACCAAACCACAGATTGCAGAAGCTCAAAAAACATTAAGCAGGATGAAAAAAGCAAACAAACGCCCCCCAAGACATATTGTATACAACTGCAGAAAGCCAAAAGAAGACAAGAAGACAGAGCTGGAAACCAACTAGAGAGGGGACAGAGCCCTTGACAGTACAGTACCAGGATGGACTCACAGCAGACCCCTCTCCAGGATTCATGCGAGAAGAAGGGACCATGGAGTAATGAGTGCACGGCCAAAAACAGAGCCCAAAGAATTCCATATCTAGTAAAAGTGTCCTTCGAATGAAAAGAAAAGCAACTCCCCTCAGAGGGGCAAGGAAGTGACTAAGGAAACTGCTGTCAGCAGAAGAGTCCTGAAAAAAAGGATTGCAAATTCCTCTGACAGTTGGAAAATTTTATAAGTTAGAAACCTGGATCCTTTATTACTCTTAATTCTTCCCAAAGCAAACTGCTTTTAAAAGGAATAATAGCCTAAATACATTATGAAACTGAGTCATGTGGATAGTAAAACACATCACCAAAATTTCCTCAAGGAGAATTTAATGAATTGGGAAGATATTGTTATAAAACTCCTATACTGTACTTGGAGAACTATAGTAGTTTTTGAAGTAGATTTTGATTATTTTAACATGTACATACGTAGTAATCCTTGAGGCAGTCGCTTAGGACATGTCAAAGGAGAATACAAATGCTACTCTAAGAATTACATAAAATGCAAAACTGGGAAAGGCAGAAACAGGTTAAAAAGAAGCAAAGAACAGACCTAATTATTAGAAATCTGTTAGTTGCAAGTAGAGACACAGTAAAGGGTAGAAAATCCTAACATGACTCCAAAGAAAACTAGAGTTGCTTTTTCCACTTTAGATAAAGTAGACTTGTAATCAGGAACAATTCTGAAGGATAAAGCAGGGCTTTACATAAAGAGAAGGGAGTTTAATTATCCAGGGAGACATAACACCCACAACCATGTATATAACAGACTTTTAAGATATACAAGGCGATAACAGGACAGAAAAGGACACTAGACAAATCAACCCCTATATCTGGAGAGTTACACACACCTCTGTAAGTAACTGACAGATGAAGCCTGCTGACAGTCAGTAAAACCTCCAGAACAACACAATCAATTTGATCAAACTGACATTGCAGAACATAATCCATCAAAAAGAAACAGATCACTCACTCTCTAAGTACACATGGTGCATTTGCCAATAGATGTTGACATAGCTTGTATTTTAAAGAATTGTTCTAGATTTATTTTATTTTATGTGTATTACTTTTTTGCTTGCATGTACATATGCATACTACACACTCACTTGGTGCCCATAAATGTCAGAAGAGGGCACCAGATACCCTGAAACTGGAGTTACACATGGTTGTGCGCGGCCACGTGGGGCTAAGAAATTAGAGCAAGGTCTCAGTAAAAGCAACAATCACTCTTAACCACTGAGCCATCTCTCTGGCTCCAGCTTACAGTGTTTAAAGGAATCAAAGTGATCCAAAGCACATGCTTACACTACAACGGAAGTTACACTAGAAACTTACACTAAAAACCAGTAACAGATAGCTGGAAGATGCCCAAACATTTGGGTATAAAAGGGCACATGTCTAAATAACAAGAGATGTTTCCAAAGAAAGTTTAAATATTTTACACTAGGTGACAACACAGCCTATCAAAATTCTGGCGTTTAGAGGGAAATAAATAGTATGAACTAGAAGATTTAAGTTCAATAACCTAAAAATATTCACCTATGAAAATTAGGAGAAGAAAATAATTAAACCTAGGGCCAACAGAAAATGGATATGGCCACACCCAAAGTAGAAATCGACAAGAGTTAAACTAGAAAAACAAGACATAAACAAAGCACAAAATTTTTTCTTTGGAAAGATAATAAAATGATTAGCCTATAAATGGGGTAAGCCCAATGAAAAAATAATAGATACATATTAGTAACACTGGGAATAACAGAGCTCATTGCTGACTATCTTTATGAAGGACAGTAAGAATGTCTTATCAAAATCTGTGGCAAGATATTTGATGGTTTAGAAAAAATGGACCAATGTCTTGAACAGCATGCATTGATCAGTAAAGAAATTGAGTTTCTGGTTTAAAACTAAAACCACCAAATTCAGATGGCTGGACTGGTAACTTCTGTCACTGATTATTTTATGAAGAAAGGATGTAGCTTATCTACAATCTCTTTAAGACAAGGCAAGAAAAGGCATGACCTCTCAGGTCATTTTATAAGGCCTACATAAGTGTAACACAAAAGCCAAGTAAAGGCATCATAAGAAAGAAAACTGTTTGTTACTTCATCTCAAAGACAAGAAGGTTCTTACCAAAATACTAGTCAGTAGACTTCAGAAATAAAAAGGGTGACATATCACTACTTAGTTAAGGCTGATTCAGTATCATTGATCAATCAATACAATTCACTGCATTTGCAAATGGAATAAGAAATGGTAGTAAGCTCACACCAATAGTGCATATGGGGCGGGGCACAGTAAAGGAAGCACCAAAGGGGCTGCTCCATTAGTGGAAGACTTTTACTGTGGAAAAGACAGAGAAAATGTCCAGAGGCGTCTAGAAAAGTCCAGAGCAAAGAGGGAAAAGAAGCAGACTGGACATGACCAGGACTATCTGCTAGGGATGAGCACAGTGGGGTGAGGATAGCAAGAGAGGAAAGAGAAGAGAATGGTGGGTTATAAGGAGAATGAGTGGCTGTGGGGAGGGAACCTTGTGAACTGGAGCAGGCCTGGGAATTTAAGGTAGAGAAGGAGGTAAGAAGAGCTAGGATACTAGCTTGGGGGCTTTGTAATATATAAGGAGTACTTGTGAATAGGGCCTATAGGAGCCTGGAGGCCAGCATGGGCTTTGATGTGCAACCACAGGTATATGTCAATAGACTGCCAAATGTCCTTTCTGCCAGAGGCAAGAGAATTGACCCCTTTTGGCTGACAGGAACTTGTTTTGCAAGTTCCTGAGGAATTCTGGCTTTTATCTAATTGCCAGAATTATCTAATTGCCAGAGATCCTATAGTCCCTGCTTGAAGGGCAAGACTGCCATTTCTGGATATATCTACTTTCTGAGACCTAACAAATACATACAAAAAGTAGAAAGTTAAGCATTCATTTATGGCTTGAAGAAACAACTTGAATGAAGAAAACTTTCTTATTTTTGGAAAAGATGCATGAATGAACCCTGATCGGTAACATGATCAGACACTGAGTACTTTCTTCTTAGGTTTGGGAACAAAGCCAGAATGTTTGCCAAGACTAAAACTATTCACCACTGTAATGGGATCATAGATAGTGAAACAAAACAAGAGGAAAATAGTACAACATATTGGGGGTGGGGGTGGGACTTCCTTTGTTCACAGACGATGTGTGATGTCAATGTAGAAATCTCTAGTATTTATAAAACCAGCACACATCTGCCAAAAAAGGAACCTCTTTGGCATCAAGAAATGAATACATCCAGGTGACATTATATGCAGTACACACACACACACACACACACACACACACACACACACACACACACACATATGTATATATGTATATGTATATATATGTATATATGTGATTATATTCCTTTACATCAGCAATAGAACAATTGTAATGCAACCATTTTTAGTATTATTTTTAACACCACCAAAAAAATGGAAGATATAAACTAACAAAGTATGACAAAAATCTATACATAGAACACTAGAAAAAATGGTAAAAAAAAAAAAAAGCATCTAAATAAATGAAAAGATATACCAATATGCATTGTTGCTCTTGTTGCTATGGGGAAGGGTCTGGCATAAACACCCAAGGGAAGGAAAGGCTATGTGTGATCTTGGTCTCAGAGGATTCTGTGGTAGATTAACCCTATGAGAGTGTGGACAGAGCTTCATGGTGGTGAGACGCTTTCCACCTTATGATGAAGTAGAGAAAAAGATCCAGACCAGGGAATAGGACAAGATCTCTCAAGGATTGTCCACAGTGAACTATTTCTCCATCTAGATCCCACATCCCAGAGTTTCCAGAGCCTCTCCAAAAATATTACTATAATTTGGGGACCAAGCATTTAACCTGTGAGCTTGTGGAGACATTTCATATTCAAACCACAATAAAATACATGCATTACAGGGCTCGAGTCTGACTTAATCAAAGTCACCGCAGATTCTAAAATGTATGTAGAAAATCAAAGAATCTAAATTAGCTACACGATACTTAATAGGTTTTCTGCCCCAGATAATAAGTTTCTCCACTGATGCAGTAAGCCGGATCAAGTCAAATTGGAAAAGTATAACAGGTTTTTGGGAGCAACTCCTGGGTAGGTTCAGTGGTCCCAGAGAATGGGGCCAGAGAAGTCCAGTGCCAGAGCTAAGGTAGAGAGGTTTTATAGATCTTAGGTGAAGGGAGATGATGTGTCATCCAGGAGTTGGGACTGTGCCCAAGTATGGTCAAAAGTCAAGCCCCTGGGCAGGCACTTAGGTGGGCTAGTCATGTCAGAAAGGTGGGTTGCCCCAGCTGCCAGAAATGCAGAACTGGGCTTTTGATGCCATTCCTTTGTTCAGAGTTGTTTTTAGTGAGGGCAGGGATGGGGGAAGTTAGGCAGATGGGGTTTCCCAGTTTGTGCAAGGGAAAGCAGAGGGTAATAACTGAACAATACTGAAGACTCAAAAGAAACAAGAAGGTTCTCATTAACCAATTTCAAGACAAGGTATTACTTCAACCTCCATTCAAGAAATCAGAGTATATTAGTTACTTGTCTCTTGATGTGACAAAATAACCCAATGAAAGCAACTTAAGAACAGCAACAAGGGTAGCTGTGGCTCTCTGTTCCATGGTATAGTCCACTACAATGGGGAAGTCCAGGAATCATGGGCTTAGGCAGCTGGCCATATGCATTTGCAGCCAATGCTCAGGCAGCTCTCCCCCCCCCCCCCTCTCTCTCTCTCTCTCTCTCTCTCTCTCTCTCTCTCTCTCTCTCTCTCTCTCTGTGTATATACTCACATATGCAGACCTTATAGTTTACATAAACATTAACACCAAATACATATAGACATAAATGTAAACTCTATAGGGGGAAAAGAGCTTATAATAATTCTGTATTTGTTAATGATATTTTAGATTTTAAAAACCATGATTTGTGAAAGATAAAATTAACAGACTGAATGCTATTGAATTTTAAAACATGCTCTGTAAAAAAAAATAATAGAGTTAAACAAGATGTACATTAACTTGCCATAAAGTACTTACATAGTTCATAGCAAATCAAAGACCAGTATGCAGAACATGCAAAGAACTCTGACAACTTGTCAGTAAGAAAACAACCCAACCTGTAAATGCATCATGAGCAGGAATATGCAAAATATACAGGTAGCAAATCAGAATGTGAGTGAAAGGAAACTGCTCTTGCCATTAGGAACAAGTGTGTGGTGGTGCACACAGGTAATCCCAAGAGTACAGAAGCTGAGGCAGGTGGATTGCTGTGAGTTGCAGGCTAGCCTATGCTATGCAGTGATTTCAGTGTTAGCCTGAGATACACAGCAAGACTCTGCCTTAGAAACCAAAGCAAAGACAAGAAGAGTGAGACAATTGTTCAGACCTTTTGGAGTATCTCCAACAAATAACAAAACCAAACAAACCCAACCATATAGAAAGCTGAGTGAGCTCTGGAGCAACAGGAACTCCTTCATTCATGGTTGGTGGAAATGCAAAATAGCATGGCCAGTTTGCAGGACTGTCTGGTATTTGGAGTTTCAGGTTTTCATATTTTAGACTAAACATTTTTAAATTATGATTAAGAATACCTGATAGTAACATTTGTCATCTTCGTCATTTTTAGGAACACAGCTCAGTGATATTCATGTTTTTGAATCCATCAACCTCATCTGTCTCCAGAACTTTGTTCATCTCTCTGAATTGAACTTCTGTATCCATTAAAATTCGAGCATGACCAATAGAACAAGGCTGGCGATAAAAATGAGTGAACTTTCAACCTGAACAACCATGTGGGTAAGTTTCAAATTGAATGCTGGATGAAAGAAACGGGCTAAAAATACCATCTCCTACATGGTTCTGACTGATATGATACCCTAGAAAGGGTGAAGAAAATGTAGAGATAGAAAATAGATTGGAACTTTGTATAAAAAAATCAAGGACTATGTGGCAGAAGTGCCAGAGGAAAATAAAAGGATACAGGTGATAGGAAGCAGGGGATGGAAAATCAGGAGCAGGGATGGGGGAGAAAGGTCAATATAGAAGGAGAAGGATAGAGGAGAAGCAAACAGCACCATAACTGTTTTGTAAAGCCTCAATGAATCTTATTATTTTATTTATATAAAATCATATACAATACATATAAGTCTATGCACACATGCACACACACACACACACACACACACACACACACACACACACACACACACTTGAAGGAAGTTACACCATTAGGGCTGACAACGTTCCCCACAAGAATCATAGACTAACAAAAACCTCAGAACCAGACAAAAGAAATTGTCTTTTGAATGGTTAGTAAGTGTAGTCCAAGTGACTGTCCAAACAATATAGACTGTGGCTATTGCCCTGGCTTGCCTCTCAGAGGTTAAAGGAAGTCTGTAATACTTAAGATATTGCCCACAGAGGACACAGGGCTTGGATGGTTGGAGCTGAATCTTTCCTGAAAGCTTCCTTCCTGTGGTCTAACATCTGTGGTACCATAACATCCCCTGTAAGCTGCAAAAGGAGGGAAGCAATTACTAGTCCTACCCAGATCATGACACCTATGAACCACAACAATGACCAACATGACAAGATCGCCATAAAATTGTGATAAGTGACATTCACATGTTGGTGGTAACCAACAGTTGTCTAATTGGTCTTAAGGCCAATTCAACAGAAAGGAAACCATGCCTAGTACTGGAAACCTAGCCATTTTCTCCGATAAGTGAGGCCATGGACCTTAGAGAAGAATCTACTACCACTACTTTGTTAGATCAGCATAATTTCTAAGTATATTTTAAATCTTACCCATATACCCACAGATAAGCATAGCTACCACCCCTCATCCAAAAAGCTTGTCTTTACAGGAAATGGAGACCATCACAGAAACCCACAACTGGATACAATGCAGAAGTCCACAAACTGTGGGGAGCCCAGTCCCAGTGTGCGCATCTACATCACAGCTCCTCTGTGCACAGAAGTTCAGGGAACACTGATGAAGAGCGGGTGGAAAGATTGTAAGAGCCAGAGTACCAGGAAATTTGCTATGAAACAATCTCTCCTAAAATGGCTACATAAACAATATCTAAACGATGGTATATCAATAGATATGCTAATGCAGAAAGGGAGAAATCTCATGGGGTCATACCTTTGAACAAGGAGCTATAAGCAACTGATGAATGCACAGAGAGGGACAGTTAGCTTTGCCCAGGCATGAGTCCTCTAATTGGCCATCCAATACAGAGTAGTCAGTTCTGAAATCATATACTCACAAACACACACAAAAAAAATGTCTCAGCGGGTTGTATTTATACATACATATACATGTAAACAATCGTACTAAAGGGGGAGAAGAGGCCATCAATTTGAGAATAAGGAGATACATGGAAGGATTTGAAAGACTTGGGAGGGTCTAGGGAGAGGGAGAAGGGAGGGGAAAGTGATGTAATTATATTTTAATTAAAAGTGTATAAAAGAAAATAAAATGCAAGGAAATTAAAGGATATTAGGTTAAATAATGACTAACTCCAAATTGTGTTTGGACTGTAGCTAACAATAATGGGTTAATTCATCTGGACAAATGTGTCATGTTATTCTAGGACAACTCTGGTTACCCATGCATTAAAACACATTATTTACTGAGGTCTCTAAATCTATTAACATTAATCCCCACATTTAACAACCCCCAATGTTTAATAGTTACAGCAAATGATCACAAATTCGTGTGATCTCTTGCTTCTCTCAGCCAAATCCTTGTGGTCTAGTCCTAGAAGCCAGGAATATTTAAGAAGAGCCCAGACCCACCCACCCCCAGTCATTTATTTTATGTACCAATTAACTAGAACTATTCGTTTCCAGGCATAGTTTCCCTCTGTAGCTTTTATGTGAAAGCATGAGCATCAGGCACTGTGATCTGACACTGGGACTCAGCTATGGTCCTTCACAACCCACAAACCCTGTTCAGTAGAGGAGATGCAGTCTTGGAGGGAGCAGAAAAGAAAACTGATTGGAAGCAAAACATCTCTGAATTGTTTTCTCAGTGCTCTCCCTGAAAAGGGTAAGAAAAAGCTTATTGCAAATGGATGTTTTCATCACAGGAAGGAATGAGAGATTACTGGAGTTAGAAATGGCTGTACACAAGATCCTTGGACAAGATGTGGAGACTCAGCCCTGGAGAGATCAAATGACTTGCCAGGATTATAGGTTGCTAGTATCAGAAGAAAGCTGTATGTATTCCTGAAATAACATGTGTCTTACACTGAACTTCTCCACATCCCTAGTAAATTTAACCTTTTCCATAAAGCTGTGGAGATAACCCACTGATCATACAAGCTAAATCAACACCAGAGACATATCTCAGAAAATGCCCCAAAATGCCTTTCTTTCATTATTGAAAATGACGAGATGAAAGTCTTTAATAACTCACAGCACAAGAGGACCATTACTGTCAGCATATACCACTCAGCCATATATTACAGCTTTTTACTTCTCCACACAAAATTGCTTTGAAATTTACATTTGCTATAAAGGATTCAAGTCCATCACTATTAATTTTCTTCTACAAATTATGTTTAATTATCACCTCTTTCTACCTAGGAAGAAACCCCTCTTGTGCTCCTGTCTCTATGTGGTTCTCAAGGAGACTTTCCTCAGCATGAATCTTGGATAGTGATTTTACATTCCTTTTTTTTTTTTGCCCTTCCTTGTCAAACTCATACACCCTACTTAGAGACAGAAATGAGCAGGGTACACAGTTCCACACCACCTGCATAGATATGAAACATGGTCTCTCTAACTCAAAGGAATAAGAGCAACACTTTCTAGCTTTAGCCTATGCAGTGGTGGGGTAGAAACAGTCCATTTAAAGATTCTAGGCAGTTTTCAATGTCTGCTCATGACCAAGTGTCTAACAACCCATGGACTGCATCTCTTAAAGGATGTTCTTGGAGATGTAGATTCAGATATCTTTATAATGCATTAATAATCCTTATTCTCTTTATCTATTTTAGACCTTATGTGAAACTAATTGAAAAGATAGAGTGAAATCCAAAAATTATATTTTATCATATTTTTCCTGACTTCATGGTATAAGTAAATAGCCACACATGCTGAATCAAATAATAATTACTAAAGACTCATGAAATGTGAGGCAAATCACTTCTCTCTCAGTCCTAATTCTCTGTGTAAAACATGAAGTTATTTTAACTTATTCTTGTCAATTGTCTTTTGTTTGTAACTAATCAAAGCCCAAATCAAACTCTGTCATGGGAACAGGGAGTTTATTGACTCACATGAAAAACAAGACCCCATGTCTCTGGCTTTTAGACACAGCCAGGTTTACCTTCTCTGGCAATGCCATCATGGATCCTGACACTGTTCATCTCTGCTCAGAGTTTCTTTGAATCTAAGTGTTGACCAAAAGCTTGGCATAGCAACCTGTAAGAATTGTAGACTTCATCTTTTTCTTTTAAGACTGATTTATGTTATTATTTTCTCTTTATGTGTGTGTATCTCCATGAATTTGTACCCACCACTTA
Organism: Peromyscus maniculatus bairdii; assembly: GCF_049852395.1. NCBI lineage: Eukaryota > Metazoa > Chordata > Mammalia > Rodentia > Cricetidae > Peromyscus > Peromyscus maniculatus. Next base: position 37,399,532 of record NC_134860.1, on the reverse strand, counting down.
TGTTCAGGCACCCCTGGAGGGCAGAAGAGGGGGTCAGATCCCTATAACTAAAGTTACAGGAGATGGTGGGCCAACTGTGAGGGCTAGGAGCCAAACCCAAGTCTTGGGCAAGAGCAGTAAGCACTCTTAGCTGGTAAGTTATCTCTCTACCCAAACCCTTAATCTGAGTACATCTTTTTAATACATATTTAATACTACTAGCTTTCACCAAATTCACTCCTGTGGTGATTTGAAGAAAAAAATGGTCCCCAAAGGGAGTGGCATTATTAGGAGGTGTGGCCTTGTTGGAGGAAGTATGTCACTGTGGAGGCAGGCTTTGAGGTCTCTTTTGCTCAAGCTTCCCTCAGTGTGACAGTCGGTCGACTTTCTGTTGCCTGCAAGAGATAACAGTCTCAGCTGCTCCATCACCACATCTGCCTGCATGTCACCATGCTCCCTCTCACGATGATAACGGACTGAACCTCTGAACTGTACATGAACAAGACCAATTAAATGTTTTCTTTATAAGAGTTGCTGTGGTCATGGTGTCTTTTCACAGCAATAAAAACCCTCTTACCTGCAGAGTGTAGTGAAAGGCTTGAGAAAATGTGCTTGAGTTTGACAGTGAGCAGACGACCATTTGCCTAGTGAGCGGTCACACCAGATCCCAACTGTGAAGTCATCTTTGATTCTTGCATTATCATCACACTTAACTTCACCTGTATTATCAAGCCCCTTGAGATTTGCCTTGCAAATATATTATTCTAACGAGTACATTGTCACTGCTCAGCTTCTTCCCTAGTGTGAGTTAGCATCATTTCCTGCCTGGAATCCTACAGTTGTTTTTATTATTACTATTACTATTACTATTATTATTATTATTATTATTATTATTATTATTATTTGTGTGATTATAACATGTTGAGTCTGTATGTTACACACACACACACACACACACACATATGATTTTAGAGATGAATACTCAGTACTACATAACCAGTTTGAGGGCTCTTCCCTGGGGAAAACTACTTCTTCCTCTCTCAGTGTTCCTTAGTCAAGTACAGTCCTCTGTCTATGGCTGAGGCTCCATGAGATTTCCCACTTCCACATTAGCATGGCTATTGGTGTTCATGTCTTGTCTATGCAGCCATGTCGATGATTGTTGCTTCTCCAACATAGCTAGGAAATGTAGTCTCATACAAACATTCTGTCTCTCCAGCTCTTACATTCAACCCCTCTTCTGCTTTGACGTCTGAGCCTTATGTGCAGGAGCTGTGTTGAAAGACTCTTAAAGTCATATAACAACGCTTCTGCACTTAAGACTTCCCATGTTGCTCTGATGGTTCTTGCCCCTGAATGGTGACCGCCCACTAGGCAAATGGTTGTCTGCTCACTGTCAAGCTCAAGCACGTTTTCTCAAGATTTTCACCACACTCTGCAGGTAAGAAGCTTCTTGTGTCATCCAAAACATCACCATCAAGGGTGTTTTAGGACTTTTCCCTTCTGTAGCCTCCCCAGCCTTTATTATCCATTATAGCACAGTTGGACGATTCAGGAATCAGGTCAACAATCGTCTTTTCGTTGGGCATCCCCCCCAAATTAAAACCCCCTCCCTGCCACCGCCCTCCCTTTCATAATTGCAACTCAGCTTGATTTCTTCCATTGAATCTATTGTCTCCTTCATTCCATGCTTATGAAGTGTCTTATTCTCCATTGGGACGTGTAAGAATGTTGGAACAGTAACAGAAAAATATAGGTATTTTTTGAATAAACAATTACAAATGGCATTTCCCCATATGACTCACAGAATATTAAAAGTAGTGTTGATAGTCATACTCTGTATTCTCTGTGGCTACCACATGCATCGTGAGATATGTACTATAAACAAATAGAAAGTAATCAGCACCTATAATGTTGGTATTTATGAATTACCATCTACATGTTCATAACTTTCTAGCATGGCTCAGATGGTACCTGAGCTGATAAGGATACAGTGATAGATGATGGGTGAATGACTCATTTAATGAGATACAACAATATACTATTCATCTCTTACTTATTTGCATAGGCTTTGACTAATTGTTTCATAATTAGCTCCAGCTCATCTGCTTCCTTCAATTACTAAAGAGTTATTTGACCTTGAATTTTATTTTTTCCCCCGGTTGAGGTTAATAGCCATTGGCTAGCAAAGATCTGACATTGGCATATTTTGTGAGAATAAGGAACTCTACACTCCATTAAAATAACTCAGTTAAAAGAAATTTCGACCCACAAAATGTTGACTTTTGGTAACAAAGACAAAAATATCATTATTGAGATCAGCATTAAAACATCAAATCTCATTTTTTCAAAAAGAAGATCATGAGACAGGAGAAATTTAGAAATTTAGTTTCTGTAGCAGGTTTAAATTGGTCCACTGTGTTGGCAACATAATATAAGTTTTTATTTCACCATTTATAATTATTTCTGGTATTGTTATTCTAAATATGGTCAAGTAGAAATCTCCATGCAAATTGCAGCTAATCTGTTAATCTACATTTTGCTGCAAACCATCGTGGGGGAGGGGGCTTTGCCTTTGCCTTCTAGGGAAAAACAAATATCACCTCTCCTACAGTGTCCAAATTTTCTAATATCAGAGATAGTATTTGAAGGCTCTTATATCAAAAGACCAACCGTTAGGAATCTATGCTTGCAGAACCATATCTCACTCTCTCACAGTCTTGCTATCGATCCATTATGGCCTTGCTTCCCACATGTACAGTACCATGGATTTCAATGAGAAACAGATTACCTTTGATAAGGAAGACAAAAACCAATGGATGTAGTCTACACATTCCATTGATAAGTACAGTAAAGAGAGAAAGAACTCTAGATGCCTAGGGAACCTTCCTCTTGCTAACACATGGGATTTGCAACCATTCTATTCCCAATGGAGTTCCATCGGGGAAGTATTGGGCTGCCCTGAACTGAGACTGGAAGATTTCCTGGGCATCCAATCACCTCTATGTGTTTTTAGAAACACATGATCAGTTTTAGTTAAACGAGAAACTCTCTTACGAAGAGAACTCTAGGAATTCTCTGAGTATTTAAAATATGTGTGAAGGGGTGCCCCATTAGTATAATACATAGCATGTCAGTTTTATAAAACATGTGTGATACTCACGGAAAATATATACCCCCTTGCCCTACAACAGAAACAAAGGCAAAGGTAGCTTGAGCTAAGGCTGGAGGAATCATTGAAAGGAACATGACAGAATGGCCAGAAAGTTGTGCAACATAACCTTCATCTTTATGCACAGGAGATTGTGTGTTTTATCATGCAATTGCTAATGCTAAGTATTATCATATTCACATCTTTGCTAATTTGATCAATGAAAAATGACACCTCATCTCAATTTTTAATCATTTGTTTACTGGTGAATTTGCAAATAAACGGTAATTTTGCATTTTCATTTCCTCCATTATAACTTAATTCTTCATAACGTGGTCTTAATGTACCCACTGAGGTTTCCATTTTTCTTATCTATGGAACATCTTATATATTAAGTGGTACTAACCCTTCAGCATCCTAGTTGTAAATATTCCTATTATAATTGGTTCAAGTTTTAATCTTTGTATTATTTCATGCATTAACACTGTGGATGTTTCTCGTTTGTCGATTTTTCCTTTGCTTTTCTGCCTACAGTCACCCTGCTTCAAAGTCTTGAAGAGTTCCCTAAATAGTTTGAAGATGTTAGGATTTTGGTTTCTGCATTGACATATTTAATATTTGTCCTAAAGCCTGGCATCTGTCAAGTTTCTATATAGAGTTTCCACAATAGCTTTCCAGTTACTCTAGTCATGTGCTTTTGAATCCATCTCTTCTCTATTGGTTTGAATGTATCCCACATTCTGTTTTGTGTGTAAGATACCACCGTGTGTTTTGTACTTCATTTGTGACTTGTTTATCCCAGAGGCCATACTGATTTCACTGTTGTAGTGTTAATCCCACTTTATCTCTGGACAGAACTTAGCAGCATCAAGTGGTGAAGGAGCATATTCTTTGGAAGTGTTAATTGGAACAGTTTCAGATTCTTCTTCTGACACTAGACTTCCATTGCAGACTGTTCATAAAGTGTGTGTGTGTGTGTGTGTGTGTGTGTGTGTGTGTGTGTGTGTGTGTGTGTGTGTAAAACCTGGCTTGCTAATTCAGTCTTCCAAGGCTGTCACTGGACATGTTACAATACAAAGGCCTTTGTTTGAGGTCAGATCTTCCCTTTCAGAATCTTCTAGAGAATGACATTTAATTTCTACTTTCTCCTATGTAAAGAGTCAGTACAGTGCCTTTCGCTGAGCTACCTTAAGGATAAGGTAATGCAGCTCACACTTTGCAATGGACCAGGGTTTGTTCCCTGGCAGACTGGCAAGTTTAGCACTCTTAATTGTGATTACATTGGCTCCTCCATGTCCACCTTCATTACTCTCCACACCTTACCTTGCCACTTGACCATGGCTGCACAACTTTCCAGAACACTCTTGCAGTGGATATTATGAAAGATAAGATTTGGTAGCTGAAAGCATATTGTACTTTAATCTTACCATAAAGAGAAAGAACAAAATGATAGCAATCCTCCTCAAATCAAGGGTTTTACCCTTGAAGATATGGCTTTCTCTCCAAATTCAGGGATTGGTTCCCTCTGTGTCGATCCCATTTATGAAAAGGAGAAGAGAAGAGAGAGGGGTCAACCAAAAGAGAGAGGATAAGAGCTGTGAGCCCATTGAAACCCAGCGGCTCCCATAACGCAGTGGAAGGAGTTTCAATGAAGAAAATTCCCCACCCCATTCAATGGTGAGGTCTTTTCCCTCAGGCACAGTGAGCCCAGACCCAGCCTTCTAGGGAAGGTGGCTCCTCCTCGGGAGGCCACAGCTGACCTGCCCTATCCTCTCCACCTCTGAGGTTGCCTCAGGTTGTCACACAGCCCAGCACACCAGAACAAGTTAATTTGTAATCTCACAGGGAAAATGATGGTGGCATAGTGTCTGTCACTGAGCACTCTTCCCGCCGGTTTAAACAGTTGATTAGTTAGCGCCCCTGGAATCGATCCGCATCAGTTCCACCTGCATGCACCCACCAGGAACCACTTTATTGTAAATCAATCATTCTGCAAACATCTCACAAAGGGAGCAGGCCTTCCTAACAAGCTGTCAATCCTTGCTGTCTGTTGGTAGCACCCAGTCACCGAAGAGGATAACCAGCATTTATTCAAAAGTGATCATCTCTTCAGGTCAGTCTGGGCAGAGGGGTGGAGATGCGGGATGAACCAGGGCTTTCAAATATGCAGATGAGCTAGTGTGCTGGATGATGCTGTCTCCCTGGGAAGAGAGCTAAGGTTTGACTCAGCACTCACATAAGAGGTAAAAACTGCCCCAAGGCTATAAACAGACACTTAACAAAATTAGATATAGAGGTGGTCATATGTACAGGGGGAACAAAAAGTACATCATCTTATTAGTTGAGTTGGGTGTAAATTAATACTTCAGGGAGGTATCTGTCCACCAAGGCTGGACAGACTTCAAATGAAATAACAAAAAAGACTGGCCATATTCAGCTTTGGTGATGACGGAGAATACTCTTTCAAACACTGCTAGCAAGCATGTCAAGGGGGAAACCCACTCTGCAATGAGAACACATGCTTTCTTAGAAACTCCACACACAAACTCTGCTGCTGTCAATCGTCCTGCTTTTAAGAATTCATTCAAGGGAGCCGGGCAGAGTGGTGCACACCTTTAATCCCAGCACTAGGGAGGCAGAGCCAGGCGGATCTCTGTGAGTTCAAGGCCAGCCTGGGCTACAGAGTGAGTTCCAGGAAAGGCGTGAAGCTACACAGAGGAACTCTGTCTGGAAAAAACAAAAAAACAAACAAACAAAAAAAGAATTCACTCAAGGGAAATGAAAACATGTCCACACAAAGATGTGTACACAGATATTCACAAAAGCTTTGCTCACAGCAGCCACTTCTGAAGGTAGCCCAGGTATTAATGAACAAAGGAAGGATTAAAAAACATATGGTATAAATTTCCCAAGCCCACACCATCCCAGTGAGTTCCCAGTCCTGTAGTGTGGCCCTCCCCACAACCCCAGAAGACTTCCACCAAGGAGGCTTAAGCCACATAAGCCAGAATAGGTGAGTGACCTGCCTAAGAGCAGAACTGTACCCTCCCCCGCCCCATTCTGTCTGCTGGAACCCTTCAGCAGGCCAACACCACCCCACCTTGTCCCTGGTTCTGCTGTTGCTGGACCCTGTCCCCAACCCCAGCAGACTTCCATCATTGAGATGCAGACTACATCAGCCACAACTGCCCTCACCAGTCAACAAGTGGCCCTTCCCCAGAACTCTAGCAGACTCCAAGGGCAGGGACATAGTCCATAGCAGTTGGAAGTACAGATGCCATAGGCCAACATACAGTCCACACCATTCAAATGAACAGCCCTAGCAGCACTTCTGGAGGCCAGGATGGCCCTAGGTAACCCAGAAAACGACTCTGGCTTTACTGGAGGTCTGGCTGGATCTAGATACCCAAAAAAATTTCAGTTTTACTGGAGGCTAGACCAGATCAAGGAACCCAAGGCCCCTAAAACTATAGTGGAGACAACCTACTAGAACCCTTGGCCACTTGGGCCAGAAGACCAGAGAGGAAACAGAAACCAAGGAACAAAACACCCATCCAACCAAGACAAGCACAGAAATCAACACCTAGACCCATAATCACCCCAAATCCAGATGTCTAAATGCCAGTGTACAGACACAATAATGGAAAGGACAATATATCACCACCCGAACCCAGCTATCCTATGCCAGCAAGAGCTGAACATTCCAACACAGCTGATGCACAAGAAAATGACCTTAAAAGTAACTTTATGAAGATGATAGAAATTCTTAAAGAGGAAATAGAAAATCCTTGAAAGAAGTGGAGGAAAAGATAACTAAAAAAATTGGAGGAAATTGATAAACCTCTCTTAAAGAATGTCAAGAAAACCAAGTAAAAACAGTTGACAAAAAACAAATAAAAATTTTCAAGACCTGAAAATAAAAATAGAAGCAATAAAGAAATGAACTGGGGGAATTCTGGAACTGGAAAACCTGGGTAAGGGAATAGAAACTACATATGCAAGTATTACCAACAGAATACAAGAGATGGAAGAGAGAGAAGTTAGAATAGAGGAAATAGATTCTTCAGTCAAAGAAAATGTTAAATCTTAAAAGTTCCTAACACAAACATCCAGGAAATCTGGGGCACTATGAAAAGAGCAAACCTAAGAATAATAGGAATAGAAGGAGATAGATCCCTGCTCAAAGGCCCAGAAAATATATTCTACAAAATCATAGAAGAAATTTTCCCAACCTAAAGAAGGATATACCTACAAAGGTACAAGAAACTTACAGAACATCAAATAGATTGGACCAGAAAAAAAGTCTCCTTGCCACATAATAATCAAAATACTAAACATACAGAATGAAGAAAAAATGTTAAAAGCTGCAAAGGAAAAAGGCCAAGTAACATATAATGGCAGATTTATCAGAATTATACCTGATTTCTCAATGGCGTCTCTAAAAGCCAGAAGAGCAGTACAGACCTCTTGCAGACTCTAAGACACCATGGATGCCAGTGGAGACTATGATACCCAGCAACACTTTCAATAACGATAGTTGGATAAAATAAGATATTTCATGACAAAGTCAAATTTAGTCAATATCTATCCACAAACCCAGCTCTATAGAAGGTACTGAAAGGAAAACTCCAACCCACGGAAGTTAGATACACCCACAAAAACACAGGCAATAGATAATCCCACACCACATGGAAACACACCACCATCACCAGCACTACCACCAAAAACAAAATGACAGGAATTAGCAATCACCGGTCATTAATATCTCTCAATATCAATGAACTCCACTGGCCAATAAAAAGACACAGGCTAGCAGAATGGATACAAACACAGGATCCATCCTTCTGCTGCCTCACACCTCAACATTAAAGACAGACATTACTTCAAAGTAAAGGGCTGGAAAAAGACTTTCCAATCAAATGGACCAAAGAAGCAAGCTGGTGTAACTATTCTAATATATAACAAAATAGACTTCAAACAAAAATTAATCAGAGATGGACATTTTATATTCATCAAAGGAAAAATACACCAAGATGGTGTCTCAATTCTGAACATCTAGGCCCCAAATACAAGGGCACCTACATTTGCAAAAGAAACATTAATAAAGCTACAATTATATATCAAACCCCTCACATTAATTGTGGGAGACTTCAACACTGCACTCTCACCAATGGACAATTCATCCAGATAAAAACCAGATAGAAGAATATTGGAACTAATAGATGTTATGACTCAAATGCACCTAACAGATATCTACAAAACATTTCACCCAAACACAAAAGAATATAACTTTTTCTCACCATGTCATGGAACCTTCTCCAAAATTGACCACATATTTGGTCACAAAGCAAGTCTTAACAGATACATAAAATTGGAATAACCCCCTCTATCTTGTCAGAACACCATGGATTAAAGATGGAGTTCACCAACAACACAAACTACAGAGAGCCTACAAACTCCTGGAAACTGAACAATTGTCAACTAAATTACCACTGGGTCAAGAAAGACATAGAGAAAGAAATTAAAGACTTCTGAGAATTCAGTGAAAATGAATGCGCAACATATCCAAACATATGGGACACAATGAAAGAGGTGCTAAGAGGAAAGTTCACAGCATTAAGTGCCCACATAAAGAGTTTGGAGAAATTTCATACCCGAGACTGAACAGCACACTTGAAAGCTCTAGATCTTCTTTTTAGAAGCAAGCACACCCAAGAGGCATAGATGGCAGGAAATAATCAAACTGAGGGATGAAATCAATAAAATAGAAACAAAGAGAACAATCAATGAAACAAAAGACAGAGAATATCCAAATTAAGAAAATCAGAAATGAAAAGGGAGATATAACAACAGTCACTGAGAAAATCCAGACAATCATTAGGTCATATTTCAAAAACCTATACTGCACAAAATTGTAAAATCTAAATGAAATGACAAATTTCTTGATAGATACTGCATACCAAAATTAAACCAAAATCAGAGAAACAATTTAAACAGACCTATAACCCCTAAGGAAATAGAAACAGTCATTAAAAGTCTCCCAAAGAAACCTTACTCAAGAATACCTACTTTACTATCCATTATAAGACACTGGGCCAAAAATATCTCATCTGTAATGGGGAAACCTGGAATAGTGTTTACCTCTAGGAAATGGGTACAAGAATAGAGTGAATTGTGGTATGAGAGAATTTTATGGAGTGATGGCCATATGTTGTATCTCAATAAGGGTTTAGAGTACACAGATGTGTGTACATGCATCAAGACCCAGGAAAGTCTCATTTAAAATTCCTATATAACACTATGTGCAAATTTTACCTCAAAACTAAAATGCAAGAGATACATATAATTAAATATTCAATTTAATTAGCAATACATGCTTTGAGTAAAATGTATTAAAATCTTCAATTGAAAGTGTACTTGGTAGATAGAGTTCTCACCCAGCAAACACAAAGAAATGCCTGTATCCATTTCCCGGAACCCCATAGAGCAGGTTTATTTGGTGGTGTATACCTAATCAGAAGTTTAAGGTCATTCTCAGCTACATAGTGAGTTCAAAACCAGCCTGGAATCCATGGAACTCTGTCTCAGAAAAGAAGTGCCCTTGAAAATAGGATGGATTAATAAATGGATGACAGTAGACAGAAATGGCTAAGGCAAATTCATAAGAAAATCTAAGTCGCTTACAAGGCAGAACATGGATGTTTCCTGTGAGAATCCTACCTCTTTGTATGCTGGGACTGTTTGATAGATTAGGGGAGAAGGCTGTAGCATGAATCTTAAAAGTTCTTATTGATAAAATCAAACCCGCAGCCAGGTATTGGGATGAACTGGAAGATCAGAGAACAAGCCACAGCTAACCTCACCTGGTCAACTTCTCAGCTTGTCCTGTTTCCTCAGACTGGAGGCTTCTGTGTCCTCATCCCAATAGCTCTCAGCTGAGCTGCTGCTCGAAAGTTTGAAATGCTTAACCAGCCAAATGCTTCTAGTTTCTGGTCCTCATGCCTTATATACCTTTCTGCTTTCTACCATCACTCCCTAGGATTAAAGGCTTGCTTCCTGGGATTAAAGGCATGAGTCACCATGCCTGGCTGTTTCCCATGTGGCCTTGAACTCAGAGAGATCACAGATGGATTTCTGCCTCTGGAATGCTAGGATTAAAGGCATATGCTATCACTGCCTAACTAGTGGCTTTTCTGTTCTCTGACCCCAGATAAGTTTATTAAAGTACACAATATTTTGGGGAACACAATACCACCACAGAAGGCTTCATTTTTTTTTTAATAGTAGAAAGGGATAAAGTCTTCTTTACCTAGTCAACATTAATGGCACATGGGCACTCTGTGCCTTAGCTGAATAAACCATGACACAGGAAGTCAATCCTTTCCTTCATCCACTGACCACATAAAATGACTTCATTCCATTTCTTTATTTGGATGACAAACCTGCCAGGTTATGTTAGGAACACATTCTTCAGGAGAAGACATGCAAAGCCTATTCTAATCGGTTTTCAAGAACCCTCTGTAAAACACGTTCAACTCTTTTTAGTTAAAAAGATAGGACAAAGGCATTTTGTCTCTGGATAATTCCCCTTCTCTCTGCAGCTCTTGTTTGGATCTCAGCATGTGAGCAGGAAAGCCAGACAAAACCATGCTCGCATCCTGACGAACACAGCCCTATTGTTTTCCTCTGGTGAGAGGCATCATAGGAACAGCCTGATTTTGCTCAGTGTGGTCCAGACAGCCCCACGCAGGAGCTGCTCAGGTCATTTGCTAACAGACAATTGCATTGTCAGCACTGCGTGGTGGAGGGTAATTGTGTGATTATGGCTCCCTTGTAAACCTTGCATCAGAAGGCAAAACTCCGGGACTAGTTAGAGCAGTGGGGATGAGTAAAAATGGACTGCAGGGGAGAGCAGCTGAATGCCTGTGGCCCATCAGCTTCAGCGAGAGTTTGTGGAGGCACAGATGGGACAACCAGCTCATCGCCGCTTGGGAGATAGTTACTGCAATGAAACAACACAATGTCATCGTTATGGCAGTTAACATGGTTAGAAGGAACCCGAGATTTATTGGCACTTGGCAACTGGAAAGAACAGGATGCAATGAGACAATAGGTGTGTTGAAGCCACTGGTACCCGCAGAGAAGCCAAGTGCTTAAATTTGTGTGGGTTTCAGCACCCTAGCCCGTCACTTCCTAACTCTGTGACCTCAGGCATCTCTCCTGGGCTCGCTGGGCCTCTGTTTAACATTGTGAGATGACCTAAGTCACCATAGCCCCCATGCAGTTGTTGTGAGGACTGGTTGAGCAAGGAATGAAGCTGAAGATAATGCTGGGCATATGAGCAGCATCATGGAAATGCTTGTTACGACTCCAGGCAATCTGCCTTTCCTCTGGGCCTTGGATGGTCTCCAGTTGCTGCTCCGGTGTGAAGCTCCAAATATTTCTCTCTGTTCCTTGGCGACTATCTGCCCTCCCTTTAGGCTGGACGTTCTTGTTCTGGGCATGGGCCATGACTCGTCACAGTAAGCAGGATAAATCCAGGCAGAGGAAAGCTGTGCTGAGCTGAGCAAGGATGCCTGGAGGATTCCTTCAGAGAACTCAGGCACGAAAGTACTTAATGGGTGCTTATTTCTAACATCTCCACTGGCCTTAGCTTCTTCCTTTTAGTCCAGTGATGATAGTCATGATGTCAATTTTACATTTTTATCATGAAAATGAGAATGATACATGCAAAGTGCCTGTCACCATATTTGATTGTACAATAGATGATATAGACAATTATATATGATTACATATGTGCACGCATATATGTATACATGTATGTACTATGCACATAAATATTCAGTTATAATAATTATCATAGAAATATAGTGTAAGAGCAATTATAATTCTAAAGCTGTTACAAGATGAATGAGGCTTCTAAGTGAATGGATGTCTACTAGATCTAGTCAACTAAAGAAGCAACAATTCCGCAAATGTTATGTTCATCTGTGTTTTCTATTGGATCTGAATTTGAAACTAACTGGTGATGATAAAGTGAGATCTATTCACATAGCATTAGTAAAACAGAAAAATTTCCCATGAGGCACTTATTTATTACAACAGAATTACAATATTTTTGGTGATGCATTTGGCAACACAACCCTGTACCAAAGGTTTACGGGTTTGACAAATGGTGTATATTCAAATACCTTTTCTTAACACAAAGCTACCCATCAGGGCACCATATAATCTTCATGCTGTGTCATGGAAAAGCAAATCAAGCATGTGGGAAGATAAATAATTTCACTCATTGCTTTATTAACCATGTTTGATAATTTCCCATGAACTCATTTGGGGTCACAATGGGCATTAAAACACAGGGGAGTGTGAAGGAGACATAAATCAGGCAAATGGTATTTTCAAGATTTCACTCACTTTATTCAATGTCCTCTAAAGCTAAAAGCTTTTGGTTGGAAACTGTGTGGTCAGTGAGAGGCATAGAGCCAAATGAGAACAAGAGAGATGCACTGTGATAAGGATGCAGCTCCCTTTCCTGGCTTTGAGACCAGAGGGATGCGACCATGAGCCTGGAACAAGAGCAGCCTCTAAGGACTAGAACAGGTGAGAGTAAATTATTCTTAAACTTACAGCAGGGAGTGCACCCAGCTGAACTTTGATTTTTCTTAGTTAGGTCCATGTTGAATTTACAACCTTTCAAAGAGTAAATTTGTGGCATTGTTTGTTTAAACATGTGTGTGTATGTGTCTGTGTGAGTTTATGTGCACCACATGCATGTAGATGCTCAACGGGGCCAGAAGAGGGAGTCAAATTCTTTGAAACTATAGTTACAGGTGATTGTGAGTCTCCTGATGTGGGTGCTGGGAACTGAACCTGAGTTCTCTGCAAGAGTAGTAAGTACTCTTAGCCACTAAGACATCTCTCCAGATGTGTGTTTACTTCTCAAAATGTGCTACCTTGTCTCTGGGTACACCAACTTGAAGGTCATTTTGGAATTAACATAATAAAGAACCCACCTGATTGTAATCCCTTTCAATAATGGGTTTGAATAATACTTTTATTCCAAATATTTTAAGTGCATATTATGGGTCATGTACTGTAGGAAGTACTAGGTCCTCAGAGGTATACTAGGCATGCAACCTGATGGCTGCCCTTAAGATAACATTCTTAGCTAAGTGACAAAAAAAAAGTCAGAAAGCAAAGAAACAAATCTGTACTATGAATTGTGAGAAGTCATGTGAAGAAAATGGACAATACAGTATGACAAAGAATCAAAAGTGAACCCAGGAGACAGGGCAACAGCATTATAAAGTGATCTGAGAAAGTTTCACAGGGAAGGCAACTTCCACACAAACACCTGAAAGATAAGGAGGATCCATCCTCATGGAAAGAAAATCCCAGAGAAAGAAAAGGTAATGGAGGTAAAGGACTTGAGGCCTATGAAGTCTTGGTTGTGGGAGAGGTAATGAATGCAGACTGGCATGGCTGGAGAAGTACATGAGCATGATGACGCAGAGAGACTGGAAAAATGAAATAGTCTCACTTATACTTGGTCTGTCAGATGGGCAGTGTGTGTGTGTGTGTGTGTGTGTGTGTGTGTGTGTGTGTGTGTGTGTGGTGTTTAAGCAACTTTACTGAGATACAGTTCAAGTCCTACACAATGGACTAATCCAAAGATTCTTAGCTTTGACATACAGCGCTAAATTATCAGCAAAATCAACTGCATAGTTTTTGTTAAATGATGTAAGGAAAAGCTGGGAATCATGTAAGTAAAGCAGGAATAGTTAGAAGGATTGGCAGAAAAACAGGATAAAAGTAGATGGTTGCTCAACCTTGAAGGACAAAGTTGGTGAAAAGCAGAAGGCAGAATCATAGGCAACTGTGTGAAGATTAATTCAGCTCAAAAATGGGAACAACGAGGGGGAATTACAAATGCCCTCCATATTTCTGCCTGGAACTTAGAGGACATTTTCATGGTGGCATTATCTTTAATTAAAATTGGCACCATGGACCCCACCCTTTACCAAGGAGCTGCCATCAGTCAATTGTTGTTGAGGGAGAGTCATTCTCTCTTCAGGATGTGGCCACTGGTAGATGGTCTATGCTTCAGTGGATGCTCTCACACCATTGTACATATAAACTATATTAACTGGACTTGGTACGTTAGCAAAAGAAAGGAAGAAAAGAAGTGAAGTTGAAAGAGATATTGGGGAAGTATGGGGAGTAGATATGATCATATTAAATTTTATGTATATAAGAGATTCTCAAAAATAAAGATTTTTTTTTCAAATTGTCATTCCAGTAGAATGTTGATAAAAAGCTAGATCTGGTTACTCTAAATTGCTAAGTCTTGAAGGTATTCACTGAATTTGAGAAACTTATTTATGTACATAGACTTCCTTTAATGATATTAAAATCAGAGATATAGAAACATATTCAATGTGGAGCTAGATCTGAGGCTAAATCTTTATGAAATTAATCACAACTTCTATGATTTAGATTCAGAAAAACCAATATTCTTTATCACATTGAATTAATATTATAAGTTTTCCAATTACTTTGATCTATAGCTGAGTGGTTTTCAAAATATGTTTGTAGTTGAATAAGAGCTATATGCATAGAGACTTTATTCCTAGTTTTATGTATATGTTATTGTAGAAATTTTTGCTTACCACATATAGCACTGTTGTGGGTTTGAATGATAAATGCTCCCCATAATCTCAGGCATTTATTTGAATGTGTCATCCTCAGTTGGTTATGCTGTTTGGATAGATTTAGGAAACATGTCAGCAGGTCTGTAAGTCAAGTGGTCACATGCACCCACAGTAAGGAAGCTGCAGAGGGACATTGCTGACTCAACTACTTCCTCATCTCCTTTGGAAACTCAGTCAATGAAGGGTCTATCCTTAGTTAAACCTCTCTGGAAACATCCTTACAGACATGCCCAGCAGTGTCTGACAGTGACTCCAAATCCAGGCAGGTTGAGGATGAATGTAACCATTACAAAATACATGGTATACCAGTCACCTGACCTGAAGTATTTTGCAAATGCCAATCAACTTGATTTTTAGAATAAGCAAATGGTTATAGTATCAATATTCTCAGTTTACATAAGGGAGACAGAGACAAGATGAAGTCTGGTGATATAGCCAGGGTTAACTAAGCAAACTTCTGAGGTTCAGACTTAGATAATATTAGATCCTAGATTTATGTTCTTATATATAAAAAACCCTCATAATTTAAGTGAATACAAGAAAGATATGTGATTCTTTTCCTCTTGAGTATATTTCTCAAACATAAGCAAACTGTTATGGTCCATTGATCCTTGAGAAGAATATAGAGGAGATTTAGTCTGAGGTCCTTTTTAATCCAAGAGCAAGCATGTCTGAGAGAATGAAATAAGTTCTTATTAGGTTATTCCAGTTATTTGAAGTGTATCCAAGTGTGGTGGCACATACATACAATCCTAGCATATGGGAGGCTGAGGCAGGAAGATGAATTCAAGCTCAGCCTGGACACAAAGAGACCTTGCCTCAAAAATCAACAACTCCTAATGGATATAAACTCTTGGGAGTAGATGTTTACCTAGCATGATCATGGCTCTAAGTTCCATTCCCAGTAACACACACACACACACACACACACACACACACACACACACACACACACAATCCAGTTATTTCAAGTGTGTTTGATCTTCATATCTAGACTCTGAGAGTCAGATAAACAGGAAGTTTACTGTGAGATTATGTCTCTTAGCAATGTCAGAAGCTAAACCCATGAGGTCTCACCAATATGGCTACCTGAGCAAGTATGACACTAACAGACATGCTAACAGGAGAAGGGGGAATAGGCATTGAAATTTGCTTGAGTGTACTTAAAGATTTTAATGCTCGTTTAAGCAGCAACTGTAGATGGGAGATAAGAAACCATCTAGTAAGTCTGTAAGGACAGAATAAGAGATGGGAAGCCAACAAGGACAAATGTCTAGGTTCTTGGTGGAGGCTAGGGATGACCAGTATCTAAGAATGCATTCTATGAGGCAACCCAGAGAGAAGCTTGTAGAGTAATGGTGGGAAATTTTTGTTTTGTTTTTGCTTATCAAGACAGGATTTCTCTGTGTAGTTTTGGTGCCTGTCCTGGATCTCGCTCTGTAGACCAGGTTGGCCTTGAACTCACAGAGATCTGCCTGCCTCTGCCTCCCGAGTGCTGGAATTAAAGGTGTGCACCACCACCGCCTGGTGGTGGGAACTTTCTAAGCATGTTTGGGAATATTCTCCCCTAAGCTCCAGCAGATAAGTCCAACACCTTTCTCAGACTTTAAAAGCATGTGAGCATGTGAAGTCTCACTCTGCAGGCAGTGGAAGTTCATGTTCTGTTGGACAAATGAGTGAATTCCAAGAGCTGATTTAACTGTGAACATACTTCAAGACTGATCATAGGGAAGGGAGGTGGCTTGACATACCAGTTAATGAAAGAGAGAGAGAGAGAGAGAGAGAGAGAGAGAGAGAGAGAGAGAGAGAGAGAGAGAGAGAGAGAGAGAGAGTTGTAATTCAGAGCAATTCAGTTACCACATTAACAGACAATAAACTGGGGTTAAGGAGCTAAACACTGACACACTTGGCATGGCCACTTGCTACTCTTTTCATGGTTTCTCTGTTGTTGTTTGTTTTTGCTCTTTTGGGGGGCCCACCAACCAGCTCCCAAACAAATCATGCATGGAGGCTTATTTGTAATTATGAATGTCTGGCCTTAGCTTGGCTTGTTTCTTGCCAGCTTTTCTTTACTTTTAAATTAACCCATTTGTCTCTTCTGAACTTTAAATTAACCCGTCTGTCTTTTGTCTCTGGGCTTTTTTCTTTCTCTATTTTTGTATACCTCTCTTTCTTGCTCCATTGCTGGTTGTGCTGCTGAGTGACTGGCCCCTGATATCCTCCTCCTTCTCTTGCTCCTAATCTCTCTTCTCCCATATTTCTCCTTCTATTAATTCTTTTTGCCTGCCAGCCACCCCCATCCTTTCTCCTGCCTTGCTATTGGCCATTCAGCTCTTTATTAGACCATCAGATGTTTTAGACAGGCACAGTAACACAGCTTCACAGAGTTAAACAAATGCAACATAAACAAAAGTAACACACCTTAAAATAAACATTCCCCAAGATTTCTCCTTTTCTTGCTCACCTCCTGTTGACTACTTGCAAAAAGGGTGGAAGGATATCACAGCCTTTTATTTTCCCCTTCTCTCCTCACTGTGTGGGCTGTGGGAAGTCAAAGTCAGCCATTTGGTCATTTGATGGTCTCTGTTGCTTTTCATACGGACTGGATGACTCAGGCAGTCTACAGGCAGAGGACTTTGGCATATGTGAACATCACGTACATATGAAACAGAGTTAAGAGAGAGGTTTAAGACCTTGAAAGAAAGGGCCAGAGTTTTGTCCCAAGGGTCCTAGTGGTTGAGTGGGTCTGACACTAAATGTAACCTTGAGATTTCTGTGTCCCTGCAAACAGGGAAGCACATCAAGCCTGGGGGTTAGCTAGTCTGTGAGTTCACACTGAAAAAGCCCCCCGCCCCAGTCTTCACTGCATGAATCAGCACAGGGGTAGGGAAGGGGGATTCATTGAGAATAAGAGAGTCCTGATGAAGAATAACAGACGATTTTTAGAGCAAGCAAGAGGACAAAGTCAGAATCAGGTTGGAGGGTTAGATCCTATTTATAGGATGCTGAGTGCTGGCTGAGGTTTTGAGCTAGATTTAGACAGCTTCCCATGCCCACCCCCAAGCTTCTTCTGCACAGCCACCTTTGCTGATGGCAGAGACTTGGACACCAAAACAAGGGCAAGAGAGGATGGGAGGGGGCAGAGAATTGCGGAAGAGGAACATGGGCCCCAAGAGGATGTATTAGGACAGGAAGGGGAAAGCCTCGCCCCTCCTTTGTGAACAGACAGACAAGTCCATCCAAGCAAGGCAGGCTCTGGTGATGAGAAAGATACATAATGCGATAAAGCTTGGTAGCAGGCATGTGTGATTGAACAGACCAATGAAGAGATAACATTTGAAAGCTTTACTGCTTGGAAAGCTGTTAGCAAGCTGGTGTCCTCTTCATCATGTTTAATTTTACTTTTACTGCCCTTCATTTGCTTTGACGGGTTGATGTTGCCATGGTGCGGCTGGAATTCTCGTAAAAGTGCTGTTACCCTTTCAAGATGGCCATTTTTTTCTAGGGTTTATACCACATTTTATAGTTATGTCAGAAGGTTTACTTGGTTTATGAATTCTCCAAGCTCTGAGATTGCTCTCAAAAAACTCCAGGTTGCCTCTTGTCCTGGCTGTTTAATTTAGGATCTTTTAGCAGCATTTGTGTTCTCAGCTGATGTCCCCAGATAATTAAAAATGCATCCTTGGGTTCATGCAAATAAACAAAGGGCACACAAAGAAACGGAACCCACATTCCATGTGCTGAGCCCCTGAGCATGTGTAGCAGTGTGGGGGGCTCCTGGATATTGTAATTTATGTAGCAAGTTGTAATAAATAAAGTAACAATTAGCAACCCTGAATTTTGATGATGAGTATGTAACCATGGAATTTGACAGCACCTTTACTCACTGCCTACCATTTCAAGGCTTGGAGACCATACAAGGTGGACAAATCTCTCATCAATCCATCCTGAGGCTACAAAATTGAGTTTTGTGGGGGTTTTCTGTTTGTTTGTTTGGTTGGTTGGTTGGTTGGTTGGTTGATTGGTTTGGGGGCTTTTTGTTTATTTGTTTTGTTTTTGTTTTTTGAGATCGAGTTTCTCTGTGTAGCTTTGGAACCTGTCCTGGCACTGGATCTGTACACCGGGCTAGCCTCGAACTCACAGAGATCTGCCTGCCTCTGCCTCCCAAGTGCTGGGATTAAAGGCATGTACCACCACTGCCCACCTGTGTTTTTTATTCTTTTTTTTTTTAACTGAGAAAATTTTTTATTCATTTTACATACCAATCAAAGATCCCCCTCTTCCCTCCTCCTGCCCCTCTAGCCTCCCCCTCCCAACCCTTCCCCCATTCCCTCCTACAAGAAGGTAAGGCATCCCATGGAGAGATGTATTTAGTAGAGAGCAGGTCCAAACCTCCTTCTCCCCCCTCCCAGCCTCAAGGCTGAGCAAGGTGTCCCATCAGAGGTAATGGGCTCCAAAAAGCCTGCTCATGCACCAGGGATGGATTCTGATCCTACTGCCAGGGGGCCTCTTAAATAGATCAAGCTACACAACTGTCTCACTATGCAGAGGGCCTAGATGCAGGCTCCACAGCTGCTGATCTAAATTTCATGAGTTCCCACTAGTTTGCTTTAGTTGTCTCTGTAGGTTTCCTCATCATGATGTGCAGTTGTTTTTTTTTTTTTTAAGATTTTAAAATTTATATGCATACATGTATATGTACCATGTGCATGCAGGAGTCTGCAGAGTCCAGAAGAGGACATCATAGACAGTGGAATTGGAGTCACAGGCAGTTGTAAGCAACCATGAAGCTGCTGGGATATGCATCTAAGTCCTCTTCAAGAGCAATATATGCTCTTAACTACTGAGCTATCTCTCTGCCCCCTACAAGTAAGTTACATTGGTCTTTAGTACCATACATTTGCATAAAATCTTAAGTTCATAAAGCAATTTAATTATCAATCATCTGATCTATACATATTAATTATAAGAAAGCAGAGGAACTCAGTATACTCCATGTTACCAAATTGGAGAGGTTTCCCAAAGCATAATACAACTGTATCAAGATAATATGCTGAGTTACACTGTTTAAATGCAGTGGTTAGAACTGTCTTCTGCATTAAAATCTAAGGTGAGATACTGCATGTATAGTCTGTAATGTGTCTTCCAGGTATATTCTACTCAATAAATAACTAAGCCCATTATTCCACATTACCTGGCAAGATCTGGAATATGGAAGGTGTTTAGGGATGTAGACGACTGCCTTTTGGTGTTAGTTTCCTGTGATTTGTCCAACAACTGTCTACAAATTCATTGTCTTGTGGTTCTTGAGGTTGGTAGTCTGAAATGAGTCTCATGATGCCAACACCATATGTCAGCTGTCTCTGCATTAAAATTTTAGGGGGAGTTTACTTCTCCTCTGTCTCTGTCCTCTTTAGAAAATCTCCTTTTCTGTTGGAGATCCTCTCACTATGTAACATAAGTCAGTCTTGAACTTGAGATTCGACAGCTTCAGCATCCTCAGAGCTGGAATTACAAGCACTTTTCATAAAATACTGAATATATTAACACACCCAATCCCCTATTTCACTTTTAAGGATCTTCATGATTACACAGAGTTCACAAGGCTGTCCAGAATCACTGCCCTATATTTTCAGATGATTAGCAAACTTTGTCCCATCTGTGAACTTATTAATAATGTATTTATAGCTACTCAGGATTAGAGAAGACTCTTAGTCTACTACACCATCCATTGGAAGTAGCAGGTATGTTGGGGATCCCTTGGAACAGTACAGAGAAGGTTCTCATTTAAATTAGATTAGATGACCAGAGTCCTCGTGTAGAGGCTATGATAAAGTACCACTGGACAAGAAACTGATTTTCACTAACTTGGCCTCCTCTGGTCAAAAGGGAATGATAATATTTTACTACCAACAATCAATAGTCTTTAAAGCTGCAGGGTATTAAGTATACACATATATAATCTTAAACTATGCCCAATAATTTTATATTTTACTAGTTTGGAATTTCCTATGAAAAATAACACTGCAAAATGCAATCCTGAATATATCTGGTTATTTTCATGTGCTAAATTTCAAGGTGTCCAATATTGTCACTATTTTTCTTAAATCTTATTATTTTTCAAAGCACAAGCATTTCTTGATACCTGGAAGATGTGCCAGGTGAGTCTCTTCAAGTCATATCTCTTGGCTCCTGGAGCCCACTATAAAATGCCCAGTGATACATTTTTATATGTTATAGCTACTAAATGCAAAGAAAATTCATTATTTTGGGATACTCAAGCAAAGAAACTTAGAAAGAGCCATATTGGATAAAGTTATGTATAAAAATGGCATAAACGTTAGTATTCAGTAAGGCTTGCAAATTCCCCATGACTTCCATCATAAAACAATTTTATGATGCATGGCTTCCTCTTCAAAACTGATTTAGAGGCATTGACCATGTGGACTGACTAGTGATTTACTAGTCAAAGGAACATGGAAACTCACACAAGGCCAGTTCTTTGATTAAGTTACAAAAGATCAGCTATGGACTGTTGATCTTGTTGGCTTGATGAACAAGATGCCGTGCTGGAAAGGCCAAGAATGGAGCCAACACCCAGGCAAGCCTTGAGGCTCTCAGTCCTACCACCCTCAAGCTGTTGGAGTTTGTCAATAACCACAGGCTGAGCTAGGAGGAGACTTCTAATTCAATAAACTTTAACTGAGCCTTAATTTAACTCTTAAGTTGATGGTCCTGCTAAGCCATGGCCAGATTCCCATCCCAAAGGAAGCATGCACTGATAATTCTGTGTTTGTATACACTTGTGTGTTATATATGAGTGTGTGTTTGTATGGCTGTATATATGTATATGTATATGCATGTAGAGGCCAGAGGTCTACATTGACTGTCTTCTTCAATTACTCTCCATTAATTTATTATTTTTAACTATGTGTTTTTATATATGCACATGTATGTATATGTGGGTATGTGAACTTGTGCAGATGTCCTGAGAGGTATTGGATCCCTCAGAACTGGAGTTATAGGCAGCTATAAGCTGTTTGATGTGGCATCAGAAGCTGAACTTGGGTTCTTGGGAAGGGAAGGATGTGCCCTTAACCACTAAGTCATCTTTTCAGCTCCCTAATTTAGGTTTTAAAGCAACACCTCTCACTAAGTCCAGGACTCATTAATTTGGCTAGGATAGCTGACCAATTTTCTCCATGATCCACCTCTCTGCCTCCCAGATGGTGTTATAGAAGCACACTGCTATGCCCAGCTTTCTTCACTTCCCCCTCCTGACTGTCTGTCTGTCTGTCTGTCTATCTATCTATCTATCTATCTATCTATCTATCTATCTATCTCCCTAATTTTTAAGTGTGGCAACCAGGGATCCAAACTCACATCCTCAGGCTTGCACAGCAGGCATTTTTGCCAAGCCATATCCACAGTGCCACAATTCTGTGTTTTTAGGTTACCATGTTTTGTGGTTTGTATAGCAATAGATTGATAGTGGGGCTTGCGATGCAATACCCTACAGTACCTACCATCTTGGGAGACGAAAGCTTTCCTATCATGGTTATGGAAGAAGGGAAATTGAGGCATGAGTTTTGAACAGTCAGACAAAGGCTCCAGAGGAAAGCTGCAAGAACTGCATTCCATCCTTCACTGCCCACTTGCCATAGAGTAGCAGCAGGCCCTCAAATAGGAATCTGTGATGTCCCTTCTCTCTTCTGACACCTTCTGCTTATGACACCTTAGCAGAAACTTCTGCAAGAAAGAAAAGCAAGGGTCAAGTGACACTAGAAGGAAAGAGTGTCCTTGGAAATAAAGTTGGTCTTACCAGTGTTGCTTAATTTCACAGTTTCTATTTAGTTTTAGCTAACTGGTGACTACACGCCATCTTCATTATGTTAGAGGTAAAAACAAAAGAGTATTTAGTTTGGATCTTTGTTCCAGGTTCTTTTCTTAATTGCCTTTTCATTCAAGCTGAAGACTTCCAGTGGCAGCCACAGCCCTGTTGAAAAGCAATCCATTGTCTCAGTGACTGGGCCTCATAACAGAGCACCTTAATAAGACCAAGCTCTCTACATCTTGACTCTCCAAGATAGATTGGGTTCATAGTCTATTATTTGAAGGAGGGTACCTGACTTATGGCAAATCCATTTGAAACAGCATTGTAGCACTGTATTTTATCTTTAGGAAATGTATTTTTATAAAAGTAAGATATTTACCTCTGTTGCAAGAAGGAATTTAAGCAGAAAAATTTCTCTCTAATGTTGGGTGAATCATGTGAGACTGATGAGGAAGAACAGGGCAATATATCAGGCAACTCACTTGAAAAACCCAGTTGGATTTTTATTGCAGGAAGACAAGCTGAGATGAAGCCGTGCCCCTCTGGTGCTACATGAAGCTCTCTCCCTCTTTGCCCAAGTCATGCATATCACCTCCGAATCCACAAGGGGAATATCTCCACTCTCTATTACTTACATTTAAACAAGCACGCCATCCATTCTTCCTTTTTTCCCCTCCTTAGGGCTGAGGAAAGGAGCTAAAATTTACAGGCATTGAGGATGGCAATTCTTATTTCAAATCACAGACTGTAAGAACCAGAAAGGATCACTGTGATTATCTAGTCCAGCCCTCACATTTTATAAATGAGGAACCAAAGCCCTTTAGAGAATGATCTTGTCTGTGACCTATGCCTTTAATGATACCTGGGGACTCCTACTGGAAGAAGCCAAGCTCTCAGGATTCATGCAGCATCAGAAAGGCATGCAAGCAGGTGACTGTTGACTTTATTTTAGTTGATATATTTTCTTGTCAATTAACTGCAGTTATATGAAGAGTGGTGTGGGCCAAAGATTCACGGAGTGTGATAGCTATACATTGGATTCTCAGTCTGGATCATTCACTCTCTAACTCCTAGATCCTTAGAAAAAAGTCTTCATTTTCTCATTTCTAAAATTCATACACACACACACACACACACACACACACACACACACACACACACAAATATGTGTGCGCACATACATGCATGAACAGGATCAACTTCTTGGCCTGCAATAAGGATGACCTGAGAGATGATATGTAAAATTCCTTTATTTTCATGTGTATAGGTGTTTTGTTTGCATGTATGCCTGTACACCACATGTGTGCAGTGCCTGCCAAGGACAGAAGAGGGTGTGGGATCCCTTAGGGCTGGAGTTATAGATGGCTGTGAGCCACCATGTGTTGCGAGATATTTGTTTAACTAGGCAAAGGCGTGTTATATTTGTTTATGCTGCGTTTGTTCAACTATGTAACGATGAGTTGCATTTGTTTATTTTGCATTTGTTAATTATGTAAAGATGTGTTGCTGTTTCACTTTGCCTGCCTAAGGTACCTGATTGGTCTAATGAAAAGCTGAACAGCCAATAGCTAGGCAGCAGAGAAATAGATGGGGCTGGTAGGCAGAGAGAATAAGTAGGAGGAAGAATCTAGGCTAGGGGAATAAAGAGAATGAGGGAGAAAAAGAGGAAGATGCCCAGGGCCAGTCAGCCAGGCAGCTGCCAGCCACCACCATCATCAGACAGACAGACATGGAGTAGAACATATAGAATGAAAGAAAGGTAAAAAGCCCTGAGGCAAAACACAGGTGAAGAGAAACAGGGTAAAATAAGTTATAAGAGCTAGCAAGAATTGAGCCTAAGCTAAGGCCAAGCATTCTTAACTAATAGTAAGTCTCTGTGTCATGATTTGGGAGCTGGTTGGTGGCCCCTAAAAAAATCTGCTACAACCATGTAGGTCTGGGAATCAAACCCTGTTCCTTTGGAAGAGCAGCTAGTGTTCTTAAACCACTGAGCCATGTCTCCAACCCCTGGAAAACACTTAATACAGAGCTGACATGTAGCAAGCACTCAGGAAATATTTGCTATCATTGTGAAGAGCTCCCGCTAACATTACTTGGTTCTAATGGCTGGGCCTTGCCAACAACCAATCCCTTCACCTTCAGGGCCTTAGCTGGGAACATGCGAAGTGAGGGGATTTCAGTAGTTAGGACTCTTGCTGTCTCTCCTCCTCTCCTGTTAACACCAGCATGGAAGTGACTCCTCAGTCTTTTTATTTGTTTGTTTGTTTGATTTTGAGACAGGGTTTCTCTGTGTAGTTTTGGTGTCTGTCTTGGATCTCACTCTGTAGACCAGGCTGGCCTCGAACTCACAGAGATCTGCCTCGCTCTGCTTCCCGAGTGCTCGGATTAAAGGTGTGTGCCATTGCCACCTGGCAACTCTTCAGTCTTGATGGCCTCTTCCATCAGCTGCCACCCTAGTGCACTATGCCACTACAAATGTCTTGACACTGAAACTCTCCCTTCCTGATGCTCCTTGAGACCTAATACAGCCTCTGGTTTAGAGCTGTGCAAGTTGAATGAGCCCTCTCTTGTGGGAAGTCTATTGTTCCTCAAGAGGAGACAAGCTTGATGGGTGCATACCAAAGCAGGAGAGACCATCACAGGACAGTAACAGCTTAGGATAACAGCTTCAGAAACCTGGAGATATATGACTGGGGACAATAGACTGCCAGTCTATTGTCTGGAAACCTGGCAGGAGAATAGGAAGCAAGCATCAGACAGAAGCGACATCTACTTAAGAGGTGAGGTCGAAGAAAGACATCCATCTTCATGAAGGGGTAGTCTGCAGTGGAAGGAGGTGTTAAATTTGGCTGTTGGATGGGGGCAACAAATATTTGTGAGTTAGTTTCTTTGTTGTTTACACCCGAGACAAAAAGCAGTGGGATCTTGGTTGATTTTGAGTAAGTACTTGAGTGGCAGCCGGAAGCTTCCACCTCCACTGTTATCAAGAGCAGCAGCGTGCTCTGGGCAGTGACAGGACTGTCATTTTCCACCTCTCCTTTGTGCCTTCCATGAGCGCCCGTGACAGGCAATGGATTTGGAGAAAACAAGTGTGGTGGTGTGCTCTCTCAAATGGATGGTCCCCTGTTGTCTGGGCTTAAACTTGAAACTCTTCTGACCGTTCAGTACAGATCCCAGAAACTAATTTTTGTCACAGAAAGGTCATGCTCAGTTATTAACACAGAGTGACAACTGTACTTCAGAAAACAACTGCCCTCCTTTGTCCTGTCTCCACCGACTTCACGGAGGTCTTTGCTGACAACCACTTCATTTCTATTCATTACCAGCAAGATGTTTTAACAGCTCCTTGCCGTCCATCTTAGCTGTCCAGAAAGCACGGGCTGAGGGAGGGCAGGGTATTCCAGGAGTACAAAGGATAGAAAGAATATTTTTATCTCTGGCCAGGTCAGCTCAATGCCACTTCAGTGAACATATAATGTCCCATGGCTGCTGAGACGAAAGTAACTCAAAATGAGCACTGTAGAGTATCAGAGCTGCGAAGAGCTGTGACAATTTTCTAGGCGCCAAAAGTCCTGGCATTCTCTAGCCCTGAGGCCAGCATGGTGCTGCAAGGGGGTTTTATTCTCCAGTGTTTGAGCTGCCTGGAGCTTGTCACCCCTTTGTGATTCTGGTGACCTCAAGTGTGGTCTGCGATCTGTCAATACTTTCCAAGCTGACACTGCTTGGGGTTCATTCTCCACCATCACATAGTTGAATTGGGCCTCTCATGGATGGAGTTGCTAGACAAGGTCAAAAGAAGCAAAATGAAGGGGATGTTGTGTTTCCCATATCATGGCAGAAATGCTAAGTTTAACCCTGTCTGAACTCTCCAAGTGTGGGAGAAAAGCACCCATGTAGAATCTTGAAGCCTCAGGATTTGAAGAGTATGGGTCTTGGTCTAGCTCATCAGGATTTCAGAAGCAGAATGACACACTATATTAAAAACCTGTCTTCTCAGCTGGGCGGTGGTGGCACATGCCTTTAGTCCCAGGACTCGGGAAGCAGAGCCAGGTGAATCTTTGTGAGTTCGAGGCCAGCCTGGTCTACAGAGCAAGATCTAGGACAGCCACCAAAACTACACAGAGAAACCCTATCTTGAAAAAAAAAAAAAAAAAAAAACTGCCTTCTAAATAAGCCTGTATGTGTATTCATGTACATATGCACATTCCTGTTTTTGAAGCCTGTCATCATACTTGTTCATGCAAAGCAGGGGGAAAGTAGCAAGAAACATGAAGAGCCATATATGACACATGTCATTTGGCAGCCACTTCTGATTTTTGTTTTGCTTAAGCACACAAAACAAGTCGTCACCATGAACTTGCGAAATTGCTAGTCTGGATGCTGGTGAGTTGTCAAAGCTCCTGCTAGTGAGAGGTCTCAGATTCCCTTATTGTCTAAGTGTGCTGGTATCGTGGTCCTGTGCACCAGGCCAGATCTGTGCTAGGTGGATTTTATTAGCGAGCTCCTTCCCCGGGATGGTACCTGTGGAGGAAAGCTGCTCTGGAGAGCATACTGATGGAGAGGAGCTGTGGCATGTGATAAAATGATGGGCTCCCAGGGGAAATCTCCAGAGCCTCGGCACTGCACTGCGATTAGTCTTGTCCTCGTTGGGGGATGCACATTACCTTGTTGCAGCCTCTTGGAAGGAATAATATATGGTTTGGATATTACTCTGCTATTGACATGCTGGCACATCTGCTTTAACAATTTTTAAAGAAACAAGTTGGAGTTTACAGTGCCGGATACTTAATAATCCTGGAAGACAGCTGAGGGTAGCCGTCTGAATGTGTATTATGTTTCCCCAGGTCTTTCTCTAGCCCTTTAGCAAACCCAAGGTCCCGAGGTAGAATGTTCTCCTTTTGTTGGATCAGAAAATAATAGCTGATGATGTGGATGCTCAATAGATAGGGTGAGGAATGTTAATATTTCTGAACTTCCTCCTGTCTTGATTCTCCCCCAAAGTTTACAAGTTTGTGTGTTTGTTTGAATAACTCTAGTGTTGTACACAAGGACTGAGTTTCAGGCACCATAATGTGACCTAAGGTGCTTGGGTTTATTCTCCAAATCTTTCCAGTATTGAGTGTGGGAAAAGAAAATTCACTTTTCTGATTTAAACATTTGGGTTTAGACTCAGACCCAGCAACAAAGCGGATAGTTTTAAAGAATTGTTTGGAGGTGGCTTTGATCAGTGCTTCTCAGAATGTGTACATTTTCTAACCAAACTGAACCACTCCAGGTCATGTGACATGAACTGATTGTCCTGCTCTTTTGTCCAATAATAGGAAGGGGGAAGTACTCAATGAGGGGGGAACAACTAAATTGAGAAGGAATAAGAAATTTTATCACTGGACACAAACACATTTTCTTTCTTTCTTTCTTTCTTTCTTTTTTTTTTTTTTGGTTTTTCGAGACAGGGTTTCTCTGTGTAGCTTTGTGCCTGGCTCTGCCTCCCGAGTGCTGGGATTAAAGGCGTGGGCCACCACCACCCAGCCACACATTTTCTTATTTATCTCATGATGATATAATGGGCAGAAAATTTTTAGTACTACTTCTTTTAAAAATTAACTCGTGCATGTTCATATTTACGATACTACCAAGAAGTTTTGTACATCAGACTCATGTATACTTTTATCATATTAATGCATTTACACATCTACCCAATTTGTGCCACTGTTTTATGCTTTGTACAGTTCTGTATGGGTGGCTTTCTGCCGTAAAGGTAATTCTGTGTTTAAGTGAGCACTAGTTTACAGCCTATATAGACCAATATCCTAGGTTTTCTGCTGCTTCTCTTCATCTGTTGTGTAACATTCTGCACAGGAATGTATAGAGCTCACTCTTAGTGATTTACAGGATGTCTTCATGTGTTATTACACACGGTTCATTGGTGAGCATTGTTGAACATCTCTCCACGTACACATGGAAGATTATATTTGGTGAGTCTGGCTACAGGGAGATTCATCAAAACACTCTTTAAAGTCATCAGATTAATTTGGTTCTCATTAATAGTGCACATGATTTACTATTTCCTTTAAAATATTCTTATCATTTGACTGTTTCATAAGTTTCTATAATGAATTTTAGTCACCATCACCCCTTCATTTCACCTCTTTCCTGAGTCTTGCAGGAATCCTTCTCAACAATTTCTCCTCTTAATTTTGTGTCTACTTTTCTATGGCCCACTGGATTTATTTACTTCATACTAACATTTTATCTTGTCACACGACTAAATCTGCTGATTATGAAATATCTCATTTTAAAATTTGCCTTTTCCTGATTATTAATAAGATTATTTAAACTTTGGACATGTTGGTTACTTTCTTTCCTTCTCTTTGAGTTGGCTGACTGGCAGACAAAGGGCACAACTGTCTCTATAGAACATCCCCTCTCTTGCCAGAGCAGTTACATGCTGCTCAAGACACAAAACCTGGTGATTTGTTAAGAGCACCGGGAAACTAGTAGATGCATCATGGTGCCTCGTGAGAAGTTTCCTGTTCTAAATCTGTCATCCTGGTACAAAGGAACCTGAGATAACAGGCTTAGCTGAACAGTTAGATTGAGAAACACAATGCTCCTAACTACAAGACACACTTGAAATATCTAAGATTGTACTTAAGTTCCCAGCTGTATTCATCAACAGGTGAAATTAATTGATACGTTTTACATAACTATTAAATATCAAGTTCAAAACACACCTGGCTGCAGGGACTCTCTTATTTGTATTCACAAAGTGGCTTTGGGTGAATAACTCTGCACATGCTTGTTTCTTTGGCTCTGCAAAAGGTAGTATTATCTACCTTTCTTGATTTCTCTAAAAATTAAATATAATTACTTAAAATTGAGAAGTATTTTATCAACATCTATTACACAGCAGCCAGTGATTAATACAGGAGATTTATTGAAAACTAAGTAATTAATGAGGACATTGGTGACACTTATATTTACAACGTGAGCATTCATTTACTCTTTCAGGACAGCTTTAGGTGCTGCCATGAGTTAGAAACAGCTTGCCCTGGAGGAGGTTATAGCCGACCTGCACTACAGCCCTGGTACATGACCAAGGGGTTTGGCCAAGTAAAGTATGTCCCTGATTCCAGAAGATGGTATCTTGATGGAAGAAAGCTAGCTTTGAAATGTCAGTTTTCCTGCCAGGTATAAAGAAGTGCTTGTAGCATATAAAACATATTTAGCTGAGCTATTGATAGATAAATCATGAAAGATGCACACTTGAAAGGTTAATATCGACATCCTGTAAGACATAACTTTATATGCAGCCCAGCTATTGATCCAGCTGTGGTGATGGGCTGGAGGGGCTGGTGGGGATCATTTTCAGGAGCAGAGGGAAGGCTCCAAAATGGCTCAGCATTCTACTGAGGATGAGGTTTGCTTTAAACGTGTTTTTAGAACTTCCAGGTCAGCTCAATGCTTCTAGATTGCCCCTTGCTATAGCAACTATCACACCCTGTCTCCAAGAAGAAATATTTGCTCAGTCAGAGACACACGGCCAGCTACAGCCTCTCCATTTCCTCTAGAAAAGCAATTGGCAGGTAGCCCCAAGGTTTCTGAAAAACACTTTTGAAGGGAATTTGATATTTTTCCTGTTCAGCTCACAAGAAAGGAGAAAAGCCCTTGGTGATGTCTGAGTACTTCCTCTCTTTAGCTAAGTGGATGTGAAGAAGCTTATTATTAAAAAGAAAACCTCCAATAAATAAAAATGTTTCTTCATAATGAAAATGGAGATAATTCAAGGAAAAGCCCATAATTAGTAACTTTCATTTGTTTTCCATAACTGCTACACATGTAGAAAAATCTGCCACCAGTGGAGTGAGATCTGACGAGTTCTTGTACAGTGATACCAAAAAGAAAGAAAGTGATATGTTATTATGCATGCCAATTAAATGTCTGCCACCAAACTCCAGAGAAGTTAGGTCATTAGATTGGTCTAGATCTTTAACTTTTTGTTTTGAAGTAATTTTAAACTCCTAAGAATGTGCAAATCATGACAAAAGCATTCCAATATAAATGGTGACCAGAGCCCATAGATGCCAACAATATAATCAACAAAATCCAGACATTAATACTGGTGGAATAGTAGTAGATAACCTATAAGCCTTAGGAGAATTTTCTCAATTGCTTCACCTATGTCCATGTTTAGGACCAGAATCCAATCCAGTATAGTACATTGCCTTAAGCCTTTTCCACTCTAAGTAGCCATTAATCTGAAAATGTTCTCAATCTTTGTATTTCATGGCTTGGTTTATTTAAAGAATACTGGTCACTTATTTTATAAAATGTCTCTCAACTTGTCTAATATCTTATACAATTATATACAAATATGAATGTGCACATACGTGAACATTCATATATTTAGAGAGAGTATATATATGATGTACACACACACAATTTTTACAAGAGAACAGCAAAAATGACATTGTACCCCCCTCAGGGTTTAGCTCAGGAACAGTCCATCTTCTTCACCAATTCTTAGTGTCCAGCTTGACTGGCAATGCTAATTTTGATTGCTTTGTTGACATGATAGTACCCAGTTCCTCTTCTTTTTCTTTTCCTTGCAGTCTACAAGCTACTTTGAAACTACACAAAATGCCTGTTAATCACCACAGTTACTTTTAAAGGCCCAGATGAATCTTATCCAATATTATCATTACTATAGTGTTTTTTTCTGCTTCTACCATTTTTTTATTTCTTGAAATATAACCATAAGACAGAGCAGTCTTTCTCATTTTCAATTCATGAAATTGATGATTTATAATTGTATGGAATGGCAAATTCCTATTTTATCCCCTAAGTTCTAAACCAACTTCTGCTGTATCCATCATGCAATTTCTACACTTGCTTCATATATTTTGCTAAGTTTCTCTTAAGCAAAATGTAGTAGAATATGGAAAGTTTGCATATAAATCTATGCTTCAAATAAACACTTTGGTTTATTCTTGTGTATGGCTACTCAATTTTCCTATAATTTATCAATAGCTCCATTTTGATCTGAGCTACAGTCCCTTGATTAGAGGCATTTTGTTTTTCAGACATAACCTTACTATGTAGCCTAGGCTTGCCCCAGGCTCCTGATTCCACTGTTTCTGCTTTCTGGGCACTGGGATTATAGAAATATCCCAATATACCCAGTTGACTGATTCCTTTTAAATTGTGTGTTTGTGTGCATGTGTATTTGCATATGTGTGTGAGGGGTAGGTATCTATACCATACATGTGGAAGTCAGAGGCCTCTATCATCATTCAGTCTTCCTTTATTGGTCTCCACCTTAACTTTCTGAGACAGGATCTCTCATTGAACCTGGAGCTCACTGATTGGCTAAACTTGATGACCACTGAGCACCAAGGCTCATCCAGTCTCTGCACCCTAAGCACTAAGATTACAGAAGTGTGATATGGTGACTGGCATTTGTTTTATGTGCATGCTAGAGACCCAAGCTCATGTGCTCATGTTTGTCTAGCAAGCACTTTATCCACTGAACCATCTCTCAAGTTCTTGGAGATCTTTGCCATACAATAAATGTCTATATGGTTTTTGTATATTTAATTTCTTTTCTTCTAGACCATTAGTCTGTGTGCTGGCATTTAGGAATGACTGGCACATTGAATTGTTAATGCCCTCTATAGGGTTAAATGTATGGTAAGGTTCTTTTACTTATAAAGGATTTTAGAGGTTTCAATGTCTGTTAGGGTCAACAACTGCCTCTATTACTACCTCATATATTGTCCTCTAGCTTGTTCCTCTGACTCTGTTATCAGGTCTGCTTTTCAGCATAAACTGGAAGATAAACAAGTCTAACTTTGTATCAAATTTGTATTGCTCTTTTCAGGATTATTGCAGATTAGCAGCCCCATACTAGTGGAAAGTTGAGTCTTTGTTCAAGAAGGAAGGAAGGACATCTGTTTAACTGTCCCCTTCGTCTTTCAGGAGTCTTCTCAAAGCTTTGCTCATAAACATCAACACTGTGCATGTTCCTTGTTCAGCTTATTCTTGACAACTTAATTTTTACTGCTATTGTAAATGGCATTTCTCTAACTTCTTCCTGGCTGTTATTTGTGGATATAAGGGCTGTTGCTCTCAAGCCTTGCTGTCAACTTAACTAGGTTAAGAAACTACTGGTAGATTAGTGACACCCGTCCCCAGGTATGTCTGTGATGAGGGTCTCCAAAGACACTTACATCATGAGGATGTGATGTGACAAACAGATACCTTGATGGGTTTGTCCCATGATACTTTGTTGGGAAATGGTGAAAGGCAGAGGGTAAGGCCTAGCTGAAGAAAGGAGGACACTGGAATCCTGCGGGAGAGGGAGGATGCTCTGAGTGTGTGAAGTCCTGAGAGTGTGTGTGTGTGTGTGTGTGTGTGTGTGTGTGTGTGTGTGTGGTGTTGACATGAGCCAGCCATGTCAAGAGCCAAAGCCTCAAACCCATGGGCAATTGGAAATTATTTTCTCTAGAGGTGAACCTCAGAAGGATGACAAAGCCTTGCTCTGGTTACTTGTGGATGTTAATAGTGAATGCAGAAAAATGCCTGTTGTTCTCCCTCTGATGTTTGCAGCCTGCAGACTGACTTCTCATAGAGACCGCTCCTATTGATGTTAGCTAAACCTGCATCCTTGTTCAGCTGGATGTTCAAGTATATGTAATACACATGCCAAGCTTCCCAGTTCTGGAGTTCTGTCCACATGATCCCAGATTTTCTGTGTATCCATGTAGTTGTCTTTTCTTGTATATCATCTGCAAAATAAGAGGTTGGCTCTTCTTTATCTTTTTTTTCCCTTCAATATTGGTCATTGAACCTAAATCCTTACAGAAGTTAGGCAAGCACTCTAATACTTAGGTATATATTTAGCCCTTTGGAGGTTTGTTTGTTTTGAGATAGAGTTTTACCAACTTATTCATTCTGGCTTTAATTCAGTCTGCAGCATAAGCAAGCCTTGAACTTTCAATCTTCCTAGCTCTGTTCTCAAATTAACTGGTCTACCTGAACATGCCTGGCTCTGCTTTATGATCATGCCTTTAACTGATTTTTCTTGTTTTATCACATTGGCTAGTTTTCTTAATAAATGGTTATGTAGTGGAGATAGAGAGATTGCTTACTTTGTTTCTGTTCTCATGGCAAATCCCTCTAGATGTTTGTCAAAAAGAAACTGTTGGCTTTATAGTGAAAGCTTACATTCCTTATGATTAGGGTCAGTCAACTTAATCAGGAATGAATGATGAATCTTGCCATCTGCAGAAATACAACTTTTTCTGAGACTTCCTACTGCAGCATGAAAAATTAATTGATTTACTGAGTCAACTTTATATTCCTGAAATGTATGCCATTTGGCCAGGATCTTTTATTTTCTCTGTGCAGTGAAACATTGCATTCTCATGGCTAATATTTCATTTAATTCTTTTTCTTATATTTAATTCTTTCATGTCAATACTTGAAGGTAGTGTTGGTCTGTAATTTCCTAGTTGCACTGTCTTTCTCCTGTGTGGATATCAATGTGATATTTGCATTGTAAAAACAAGATTTTCCCTTCATTCTCAGTGTTTTGCAGCAATCTATGGAGCATTGGAACAACTTGATCTTTGAAGGTCTGAGAGAATTTGCTGTGATACCATCTGCCACACTATCAATGGTGCCATCTGTGTTGATTCCTTTTTCTGAGGTAATTTCTTGATAATACTTTTCTTTGGAAATTGGTCTATTAAAGTGTTCCATCCCCAAGAGTGTCAATTTTGCTAATTCTATTTCATGAGGACATTTTCATCATCTAAGCTTTGGGTTTGTTCAGAAATGTTGGTATTTTTCCCTCTTGATTAAGTGAGCTAGTTTATGTATCTTAATTTTTAAAGTAGATATTTGATCTATTAGTGACAGCCACAATTTTTTTATTCTCAGTGTGTACATTACATGCTTAATACCATCTCCCTTGTAAATAATTTTTGCTTACATTGTTTTTGTTTTGCTAATTTTATTTTTTAACTTGGGATTTAATTCACTGTTACTCATTCTGTCATTTAATTCCTCTTTCACCCAAGAGGTTTTATGATGGAACACTTCATTTTAAAAAAATATTTAATGCAAATTAAAACTGTTTTGAGATTTTTTTAATCTCATTCTAGTCAGAATTATTAACATGAAAAAAAATGACAAATTCTGGTGAGGACCTGGGGGTGAAAGCAAAGTAACTCTTATTCAATGCTGATGGGACTTTATTTATGGTAGTACAGCCACTATGAGAGCTTCTTTAAAAAGAAGAAGGAGGAGGAGGAAAGGAAGGGAGGGAGGCAGGAAGGGAGAGAGGGAAAGAAAGAAAGACAAGAGAAAAGAAATAAAGATTAATAGATTAATAGATAGATAGATAGAATAAGGAAGGAAGGAAGGAAGGAAGGAAGGAAGGAAGGAAGGAAGGGGAGAGAGAAAAGAAAGAACGAAGGAGGAAGGAAGGAAGGAAGGAAGGAAGGAAGGAAGGGAGGGAGGGAGGAAGGGAGGGAGGAAGGGAGGGGGCAGGAAGGGAGAGAGGGAAAGAAAGAAAAGAAAAAAAGGAAAGAAAGATAGATTAGATTAATAGATTAATAGATGGATGGATGGATGGATGGATGAAAGGAAGGAAGGAAGGAAGGAAGGAAGGAAGGAAGGAAGGAAGGAAGGAAGGAAGGAAAGTAGGTAGGAAACTAGAATTACTGAATAACTACCAAGTACACCACTTCCTGGTGTATATCCTAAGGACTTTAAACCTCATTACAGAGAAATTTGGACATCTATGTTTATTGATTCACAACTGTGATTATTCATCACATGTGAGCATTCAAGAATTGACTGCCCACCTTCCACACTTTCTGGAAAGCTGTCTATCTGTCCTTCTCTTAGAGATGACCATTTCATACTTTCTTCTGTTGTCTTCTTATTAAAATATTTTATCTGCAATAATAGACTTCCCAGCCAAAACAGCTTTATTCATGAGAAATCCTCTCTGTTCTGGGATACTTATCACCCTGTCTTTCCTTTTAGGAGAGTCACAACTACCATTCTTGGCTTGGCTTATTGTTTAAACTTTGTATTTCCTTCAGCCAAAACACAAACTTCATGAGAGCAAAGACCTCACATCTTCTATTCAGGAGCCACAGATAATGTACAATGAGTAACAGCAGCTATGTGTAGTTGGCTGAAGAGATGGCCCAGCAGTTAAGAAAGCAAACTGCTCTTGTAGAGGGCTCAAGTTCAGCTCCTAGCACCATGTCAATAGCCTGTAACTCCAGCTCCATGGGATCCACCATTCTCTGGGTCCTGTGAGAAGCTGCAAAAGTGCACAGACCCAAACACAGGCACGTGGACGGACGGACGGATAGACAGACGAACGGGGACACACACACACACACACACACACACACACACACACACACGTGCACGCACAAACACAAACTTTAAAGTAAATCTTAAAAATAATAGTGACTATATTTAGGCTACAGCCATAATTTATAGACCTCTGGTCTAGACAAAACTCTGCACACTAGTGAAGCCTGGGATCACACTTAGGGATTCTCACAAAATCATACATGCATATACACTCGTGTCTCTATCATCTACTGACAGGGATCACAGCAGAGGGCCGAGGAGTGTAGACACTAGAGCCATTTGTTCAATTCAATCCTGATCTGCCACTTGGGACTTTGTAACCATGGACAAGTCACCATCCTCTCCATTTTGAACTCTTTATCACTAAGATGGGCTAACAGTTTTTGTTGAACATGAGAGCATTACATGAGGTAATCTTTGGGATAGACTGACAGAAGAGCTTGGTACTCTGCACGTGTTAGGCATATGTTGCAAATAAGTGTTGAACGGCTCCATTCTAAACTTTCCAGATGCATTACCTCATGGCTTTCTCAGAGACTCAATGTTTCCATTAGACAGCTAGTAACATCCCCATTTTATCTGGGCCTCAGAAATTTTCTGTGATTTCTGATGGGCCTCACTAAAGAGTAATAATTTTAGAGCCAGATAAAAACATGTAGCCATAAAAAGTTCTAAACAGAAAGTATAATAGAAAGTATAACATATTTTTTTCTTTTTTTCCACTATTGACACAAAATAAAGGTAACCGACATACATCAGCTTCAGCACTAGTTTCATAACATGACTGACAGCTCCTGGGCAATCAATGGAGAGGAAAACCCCCTCCTCTTGAAGCTGGGTGGATTAGAGACTGTTTGGGCCAATTGAGAATAATGAAAGACTAGGTAGATGATCCCCAAGTCCAGCTCAGAAAGGGTCACCCAGTGTTTGCCTTGCTACAGAAATGCATTCTCATAGAACTCTGTGCTGTCTACAAGAAGTTCAAGTACAGGGCTGGAGAGACATTTGAGTAATTAAGCATTCTCAATACTCATACAGAGGACCCAGATTCAGTTCCCAGCACCCATATGGCAGCTCACAGACATCCATAAATTCATTTCCAGGGGACCCAATGATGCTCTCATCTGGCCTCCATAGGCACTGAATGCATGTGGTACACATAGCTAACATGCAGGTAAAACACTCAAACATATAAAATAAAACTCAATGCATATTTTTAAGTACAAGTATCCAAAGCTGCCATGATGAGAGGGAGCCCAAGACACATCAAGAAGCCAGACATGGGTATTTACATCGGTGATCTCCTCATGGACCAGGCTTGGAGTCAGATATGTGAATGGAAGTCTTAGAAGATTCCAATCTCAACCATGGAGTCACTCACAGCCACTTAATTCTTTCCAGGGAAGGCCCTAGACATCACTGGAAGCAGACAAACGATAATCTTCAACATGATCTGTTGATCATAGAGTATCCACAGACTCCATGAACATAAGAACATACTTGGTGCTTTATATAAGTAGAATTTTGTATTTGTTAAGCATAGATAACTAGACACATTCTTCCAAGACCTTCCAAAGCTATGAGTGTAGTTCAGCTTATCAGTGCTGGCCTTCCTTCGTGTCTCAATGGTCTTGTTTGGTCACTCGCCTGGAAGTCTTTTGAATTATCCATCATGAAAAGAAGCTGCAATCTGGGCCCAGGAACTGCTGCTGAATTCATTTCTATAAAAGGATCTTAAGTACACTGGTTTATTTCTATGGATTACTTCCCTCCCCTAAGCTAGTGAGAAGAGCTTACTCTGTAAGCTTGCCAATAAGAATCAAATGGTACAGCAGGCACAAAAACTAACGAACTTGATACTCCATTCATTTGGTGAGTGATTTGGAGCTAGTTTTCATCTTCCTTGAGTTCTAGTCTTGGGGAGAAGAATATTTGTCTAAAGAAACCAACAGTGTTGATGTTGCAGCCAGAAGAAGGGCTTCTTCAGTTTGTGTGTGTACATGTGTATGTGTATGTGTGTGTGAGAGCGAGTGAGCAAGCGAGAGAGCACATGTATGTGTATGTACCCATGTATGCTCATATGTATGTAATTTTTGTTGTTGTTTTTTGTTTTTCAAGACAGGGCTTCTCTGTATAACAGTCCTAGCTGTCTTGGAATCTCTCTGTAGGCCAGGCTGGCCTTGAACTCACAGAGATCTGCCTGTCTCTGCCTCCCCTGAGTATTGGGATTAAAGGCATGCACCACCACTGCCCGGCTCAGGTATATATAATTTAATAGCAGTGGACCTGCCTGGTGGTTTTGAACTCAAGAGTCTGACATGAAAGCAAGTGATAGTACTTGGAACAAGGGAAGCACATTGCAAATGACTCAACCATGCTACTGTGGGACTCCTAGGAAGCATACATATTTCTTAAATGTAATTTCCCAGCAAATATTCCATACAGTTCATGGTGGTAGATGACTTCTGTTATATCCTTGCTTCCGTAGCTTCTCCCAAACCACTAGCAACACTAGGTCCACTCTGTAGGTTGTATACATTTGAGCACACACACACACACACACACACACACACACACACACACACACAGAGAGAGAGAGAGAGAGAGAGAGAGAGAGAGAGAGAGAGAGAGAGAGAGAGAGTTTTAGAGTAAGAAGAGGTCATTAATTTAAGAGGGAGTGGGGAGGTTATGTGAGGATTTCAAGGTGGGAGGATAGAAACTATGTAAATACAACATTTATGTATGAAATTCTTAAAATTTTAAATTAAAAATAAAAGCATTGTTTTGAGCCGAGTGTGTTTTCCTCGTTGTCATTATTCCATTGCCTGGAGAAGAGCCTCACATGAAAGAGAGAGTGGGAAGGAAAGAGGAGGAGGGGAGAGAGGGGAGGAAAGATGGAGGGTGGTGTGGCTCAGTGGTCCAGCACTTGTCTAGCCTGTATGAGGCCCTCGGTCCCCTAGCACTATTTTAAAAACTTGGGTTGGTGGAAGGAAGGAAGACAGGAAAATTCTAGTTACCAACTATTGGTCCTGTGGTCTTGGAAAGAGCCTCTGCCACCAACAGGGTGGGATGGCTGAATGCATAGCACCTGACCCAATAGATGCCATAAAATACAGTTTGATAGACATAGGTACTCACGGTTCAGAGGGGGGCAGCACTGCAGGCCAGACAGGGTCATGTGGGGGTCCCTCGGACGCAGAAAGCCAGTGGGGTTTCTGTGGCAGCTGCGCTCAGCAGGAACACAAGAGTGAGGTAACCCTCCATTCACCAGGGAGCAGATGTTACTTGTTTGAGTAATTTGCAGAGTGAGGCCCAGATAGTTTGCAGGTGGTACAGCTTTGAAGGATGAGTACTTTCTTTCTAAGAGTGGGGCAAGGAGCTTTCTGGTGGTTACAGGGGACTCAGACATCACAGCAAGGTCCTGGATGCCTTGTGAGTCACACAGGTATTGAGGCCACTCTTGAACATGTGAGGTTTTACAATATGGAGACTGGGGCCAAGGAGTCCAGGAGAAGAGGAAAGAAGGATAGTCCTTCCCCCCCCAACCCCCCCTCCCTCTCTCTCCCTCCCTCCCCCTCTCTCTCTGTAGTAATTACACTGGGAGATTGCATCACCATCACGTTCAAGAGTTAGACAGGTTAACAGGACCACCTGGGGCAGTCACTCCTGATTGGATGAGCTCACGTCCACACCCAGCCCCTTCTCTCCCACTACTTTCCAGCCAGGCCTTTCCTACATCATAGAGTTGACTGATGCCACATAAGCAGCAGAAACGTGCTTCAGGATTTGGGAGGAGTTTTTGCATTCCTCATGATTGAACTCCTTCCTTCCTTATCCTTCTGTGTTCCTGCTGGGATACAGACTCATGTCTAGCACTGTAGCAGTCATCACCACACTCATCAGAAGCAGGTGAGACAACCCTACATACCTGCAAAGACCAAATAGCTTGTCTCTTACTGTGACACTTTTCAAACACTTGTTATACAATTTAGCACTGCTTTCTTTTCAACCACGATTTAATCATGAATATTTTCCTCTCTCATGAAGTACTCTTCCTAAGTACTATTTAGAGTATACAAGTGCTATTATCTCGAATGGATATACCTCAGTGTACAAAGCCACTTTTTCTGCTTTATTGCATTATTTAAATTGAAGATGCTGGGAGTTCCAAATAGCTATTCACTGTCATAGGCTGCAGTTGGGGATTAGTATTTGGATAGACTCCTGATCTGAATGTCCTCTGGATTTCAGAGGACATGACAGATGGGTGTGGGGCTTGAAACACAGTTATATTTTGTGAAAAATGATAGAGACCCAAGTGTTGCTTATAGGTCTTAGGGTACAAATGAAGCCAGATGACATTGCCTGTGTGTGATAGGAATCAGATCAGAGACCCGGGGTTAGACTAAATTGGAAAAGGCATTACCTAAGGAGATCCAGGGAATCCAAGCAAGGGTAGAGAATGGAATCACTCTTGAAAAGAGTCAGTTGGTTGCCAAGTCATGGAATGGGCATTGAGAGAATTAGAACAGGGAAGTACACCATGTAACTGCAATGCAGAGCCAAGGCCATGGACACCTAGTAGACATGGATGATATTATCAGATGCCTGACTACTGTGGTGGAGATGGATAGATGAGTTAATCCAGCCACATTAGCTAGAAAATTCCATTCTTTTTGTTCTCCCAATTGTTCCCCTAACTTCTTAAGAGTAAAACTGAATTTCAAATTGTTTTTGAAAATCATTATAAAAATTACTATCAGTTGAAGCAAATGGAAAGCTTTTTTCTATTGTCTCTTCTAGAATGTTCAGTGGTGTCAAGGCAACCACTGTATATGATTCCTGCAAGCAAAGTTAAGCAGTCTTCTCTAACAGCATCATGAAGTGTACTGATAACCATCTAAAAAAATTCCCATGGGAGCACATTCATAGAACTTTTCTCATAATGTCATTATTATGACCATTAACTTTATGACCAGAAACACCGAGATTCAGGGCACCATCACTGCTTCCTGCTCACCTCCCTGCTGTGCCTCAGTCAATTCATTGGAATCATGTTCTCAGCTCATGAGTGCACACTGACAACCTCTGAGGACACAGAGAAGGAAGAAGTGAAGTCACCATAGGACCTTCTCTTCTACAGGGCCAAGCTGATTCTGGCCAATGAGAGTTGGAGATAAAGAAAACACATGATTATTGTGGTGCACAACCTTCTGTTGGATGCAGCCATCTATTTTACATGGAAAACACTCCATTCCTCATCCCAAGTGTGGTGAAACACCCTCCTCACGTCACCTTGCCCCCACTGGATCCTATGCTCTAAGCACCCCCCTCCCCATACAGACACACACTATGGGATATGTCCTCACTCTCCTTGGCTTACTCATTGGATCCTTAGGCATGTTTCTATTTTCTTAGCCCCTTCCTGGTTTTCCCTAATAAGCGTCTATTCTACTTTTGTGAAGATGAACTTCTGCCTACATTGTTCTACACCTGGACTCAGCTTATAACTCATACTCCGTTTTTGGTTTTTTTTTTTGTTTTTTTTTTTTTAACCTGGATTGCTTTGGAATTGTGCTTTTGTAAGAACAAAGCCAAAGATAGAGACTCATGGGATAATGGCAAAAGAAGAAAGACTACCAAGCAAATCAAAAAGCTGAGAACTGAACACAAAGAATGTATAGCAAATACTGTTTGAGTTCAGGGGAGGACAAAATTCATGATATCTGGGGAGCCAGGCTGAGTTTCACAGAGACAGCTGAATTTAGATTGGACCTTGAGGCCATCACACTTATGGGGCTTGCCATGCACACAGCTCTGTGCTAAATAACTTGCCATTCAAAGTTCTTGTATCCTCAAAATACCCCAAGTAGCCTGATTATTATTATATATATTCTGTAAGCTCAGAAGTATTAAGGACTTCACTCAGTAACAGAATTTGAACTCACAGCCATCTAATGCCAAAGCTTTTACTGAATTCCAGATCATGGATGATTAGCATCTAAAATATGGTATTTGGCCTATCAATTATTAATGAGTGAGTGAATAAATGAATGAATGAGGCCAATGAGAAACAGGTATGTTGAAATGTGGATTATACACCTACAAATGGAGAAGAGATAATCCGATGGTGGAAACTCATGATGGAACACAGCTACTGAATGCTGTAACACTTCAAGAAAATCTTTGTGAAGTTTAAAGAAATCTACTGAGAAGATAGATTCTGGCTGGCCCCATATCGGACCCTGGGGATGGCAGGTCCTTAAACATGAACAGCCCAAATGCGGAAGAGGGAATGACTTTACACTGTGGTCAGGATATCCAGTTTAATTTACTGACTGTCTACTCACCCCCCATAACTATGAGCAATCCATCCTAAGTTAGATGTATCTGGTCCTAAAGATTTGAAAATGATCAGTGGGCTCAGAATATAGTTGGA
Source organism: Peromyscus maniculatus bairdii (assembly GCF_049852395.1). NCBI lineage: Eukaryota > Metazoa > Chordata > Mammalia > Rodentia > Cricetidae > Peromyscus > Peromyscus maniculatus. The sequence continues at coordinate 37,357,014 of NC_134860.1, read as the reverse complement.
ATCCATAGCTCCTGTTTAGGCTCTTATAAACTCGCCATCATAGACTCCCATATAGTGTGAACAATTTACAGTAGAATGAATTTGTTTTATACTGGCTCGGTCTGGGTCTTGCAGCCCCGCCTGTCTCCCTGTTGTTTTATTTACTCCTCAACCATTCTCCGGTTTGTAGCTATTCCCTTTAGCTCTCCTCTTTAAAACAGGTCATTCTAAGGACGTATATTGCGATGGCTGAGAGGAGCCACGAACAAGTGCAAGGCAGAGGCATGTTAGTGATTCTCTCTCTTCTTTGGGGCTTCTCTGAAATCTGACCCATAAAGAAAAACATCACAAGCTCAAAATTTAGGGTCCAAATTCCAATTCTGAGGTTGCTGTCATTCAGATGAATATCCCTGAGCCAGGCACAACAAAGCAGTTACTGAGTGAGATAAAGTGATTCAGAGTCAGACCTCAGTGAGCAGTAACTCACCAGGGGCGGGGGGAGACATTTTTGTAACCACTAAAATGTGGAAGGCCAGCCTCAGCCCCATATATTGCTGTTTCCCACAATGGCTGTTTCTAAGGAAATTCATCTCCTTCACCATGGGGTGCTCAGGGCATTGAAAATTAGTCAGTTTGTTATACTGGTCTTGTTAACACTTGTGGCAGAACATTAATACCAGATAATAGTAATCACGCCGGTGTTAAATATTTGCAGCGTGAGGGCAGTAGCTCTGAATCTCCACCTAGTATATCTCATTGGTACTGATGCTAGTGATGGCTCCAGGAAAGATGGACTCCCTCTCCAGATAGCTCAAGCACTCCAGTACTATGTTCACAGTTTCTAGTGACTACAGTTGGTTATGTCAAGCACATGCTGTTGAATGCCAGGGACCTCAAGTCACAGTGGTCAGATGATAACACATCATAATAGGTTTCAACATCTCCCAAGGAATCCTTGATGGACATAAAAATAGTTTTCCCTCCAGTTGATTGACACCAAAGCAGTTGGAAAGTGATAGTCAAGCTTCTAGCTGTCCATGGAAAGATTTTAAATCAAGGAAGATGTGGCTTCAGTGATTAGCTTCCATATTTGGGAGCTAAGACCAGCCAGACTGTGGATGCCATTTGGGGGTGACTACAGGACCACGGGGTTTAATCCTCAGGATAAGTATCTTGAGAAGTTGTTCTCCCAAATTTTCAAATGTCTCCTCCACCCTTACAAGGACACAAATTAAAAAGAAACATTCAAAGTGGAAGGACAAAGTAATCTCTGAGTGGAACCATGGACATTTACTAATGAGAAGTGTGCGTCCCTGTCTTTGTGGGAGACAGGCAAAGAAAATTACCTTCAAATATTGGACCATCTAGTTCATCCATTCATTGGAGAAAACACACACACACACACACACACACACACACACACACACACACACACACACACACTCATGTTGGGTCTAATGAATGACAACACACTACCCTTTGTTCTCTAAAGCTCTGAGCATAGGAGGAAAAGTTACCCTTGATCTCGACTATTTCCTATACTCCTGCTACATCTGTGTTAATGCTCTAGTTTAGACAGAGAGGCTTCAATGTGTACATGTTCTCTGAGTGTCAAAGGTTTGGGAAGCAAGAGAACTATGAGTTATTTGACTGACACCCACTGAGAAGCTCCTGGAAAACAGGACCTGGATTCTCCCTGCCTGTATGGCAGTGAGCAAACAGAAGGATTTACTATTAGGTAAAGGTTACTCTTTTTTTTTTTTTAATTTTTCTTTATTAAGAAATTTTCTACTCATTCCAAATACCATCCACAGATCCCACCTCCTCCCTCCTCCCGCTCCCCAGCCCTCTCTCCAAAGCCACCCAACATCCCCCAAATCAAGGTCTCCCATGGGTTACTTTAACATACTGTAAAGGTCAACTACCACACAATTTTCTCTTAAAAAATTAAACTCAGGCATCCCTGTTCAATGCATACAATGGGTTGGACAGTTCTTAGTTGTCTTGCTTCTAAGTTTCCTATTTAGCCAAAGTGGGGGAAAGTGGGGAGGAATTGTTGAGGACCTGTGATTAGTTCTGGGAACAGGAAAGTTCCATACTTTGTATTGGAATAATGCAGAACACATACAATAAAAGACAAACCGAAGTGCCAATACACCAGTAAACCACACTCACAAAGTGATACAGAAGGAAACAAACTGTCTCCAGCAAGGGACAGGTGATTGTCAGTGTCCTGAAGGCCACTGAAGGCTTCCCAGTGGAGCTGATGTTCCCTCTGGGCTTGAAACAATCAAAGGACTGCATGGTGGAAAACACGAGGGAATGGGCATGGAGAAGCCATTGCCAGCAACTGGGTTCCCAACAGAGCGATGCTTCGTGGTCATCATCCAGTAGGTATATCCCAGCAAAGCAGAAAGGACACAACAGGAAACTCTTCATTTCTTCAGTGACTTCTCAAAGAATTCCTCTTCTAAGGGGCTGGAGAGGTGACTCAGCAGTCAGAGTACATACTGCTCTTGCTAAAGACCCATGTTCAGATCCAACCTCTCACTTTGGGTGAGAGCTATAACTATAGCTCCAGGGTGATCTAAAACCTTTAGCCTCCAAGGACACACACACACATGCATGTATGTGCTTGCATGTGCACATGCAGAAGAGAAAAAGAGAGAGAGAGAGAGAGAGAGAGAGAGAGAGAGACAGAGACAGAGACAGAGAGAGACAGAGAGAGGCAGAGAGAGGCAGAGACATAGAGAGACACACAGGGAGAATTAAAATTATAAAACTAAGTCTAAGAAACTATGCAGCGAAGCCCACGATGTGACTAGGATGAGGACACTTTCTCTTTCATCTCACCCCCGTATCTGTATGTAACACGTTTTAAGGAACTTGCTCTATACACATATGTTCTAAACTTCTAATATTTTAGTGGTAGCAGTACTCTTATGTCGCATCCCAGCTGGTCATGACATGAAGTACATTTTTATAACAGTACTGAATATTGATTAGAAAAGTAGATAAAAAAAAACAGAATGAGAAGAGGGCAGAGGTGGTAATGGGTGGTGGCGGTGGTGGTGGTTATGGTTGTGGTGGTGGTGGTGGTGGTGGTGGTAGTGGTGGTGGTGGTGGTGGTGGTAGTGGTGGTGGAGAAGAGCAGCAGGATGCCTGGGTCTTTGAGCACCATTACCTGTAGAAAGTGAAGTCTGTTATGAATGCTTATGTTGGAAGGGTGCCATAGTCACATTGTAGTTTTAGAAGTAGAACATTGATAGCCAGAAGAGAACCAGAAATAGGAAGAGAGGAGATGAGTTAGAAGAGCAAGATGCAAAGTGTGGAGTTCTGAGGAGCTCAGCTGTGAGAAGGGACGGGGTGGAACAAACTGGAGACAGCCATGGCTTAGGCTCTGTCCTAAGCAAAGCTGGGAAAGCTGGGCTCTTACTGATCTGAAAAGTCCACAAAGAACCACAACTTTGCGGTATAATATGGGTATTGTGTTTGATGTGAAATATGAGGTGCTGTGTGTCCAGGGGAACCGTGACTCCGTTTCCAGAGGAGCTAGGTCCACAGCCACATTGATGGATGGCTTGTTGTATAAGCACGAAGACTGGATCCCTGACGCTCACATAGAAAGCTGAGTGTGGAGCCAAGAGCTCATGGTTCTAGTGCTAAGGGAGGGAGGCTGGAGGATCCCTGGTGTTTGCTGGCCAACAGTCTTGCTGAATCTGTGAGCCCCAGTTCAGTGAGGGACTGTCTCAAAAGAGGAGACACTTGAGATTGCCCTTTGACCTCCACAGATAGGTGTACACACCACACATGGGCTTCTACCTGTGCATGGGTGCACGTGCGCGCGCGCGTGCGCGCGTGCACACACACACACACACACACACACACACACACACACACACACACACATGCGCACGCTTTTTAAAAATCTTTTCAGAGGTGAAGACATAACAATATAACAGTCAAGGAATTACTTGATATAAGGAACAGATAGGGAAGAAAATCCGTGGAAAAAAAAGGCAAAAGAGTGAGAAGAGAGGATTGAGTAAGGAAATGGGATTATCTAGTGTCTATTTAAATCAAACACTGCTAGGAATTTCTCTCCTGTTATGGCATTTAGGCTTCATCGTAAGCCTGAAATAATTTTAGCCCACTTCATCCATGTGATTGTAAGGCTCTGAAATAACAGTTGACATTTCCCTGGAATTTCTTTGTATCCTCTGGCCTGTTCCCATGCGGCATCCATGGGAGCGCAGAACAGATGTTGAAAGAAAATGACTTCTGATTTTAAAGAGCTTAGACTTTTAATTTTCAAAAATAAATAGCAGGAGGAAATCTGAGAGCAGAGAAGTTTGTGCCTCGGGTTCTCAGAGCCTGGGGAGGCAGGAAGAGCTGGGATATAAATGACACCATGGTGTGTAAGGGTGAGGGACCACAAGCAGCCCCAGTGTTCCTCATGTTCCAGCAAGACATAAGAGGAGGAGGGTTTAGGTAGAGGAAAGATGGAGGTGAGAAAAGTCTTAATGAGCCCCACCCAGGTTCTTACAACCCTCTAAAGCCAGGAGCAGCTGGCTGACTCTTGTTCAATTTATAAAGGCACGGAACTAGCTCAGACAAGGGCATGTTGAGGCCTTGGGCTCAGGGATGAGCAAGGATGGCTCAGGGGAACATGCATAAACCAACGATAAAAGGCCAGATGAGGATGGGCAACTTAGCAGGTAATCATCTAAATGGATTCTGACTTATCTGGATCAGAAATCCTCAATTAAAACCTTAGAACTGTGTGAATTCCTGAGAATAAAGAAGTAGCAATAACAAAAGGGATAACTTGAATAGACCAAGTTTGGGCTAGGGGATCAGCTCAGCCGTGGAAAGCTTGCCTAGCATAGTGAGGTTCTCACTCCGTCCCCAGCACCATTAGAAGAACAGAAAAGCAAAACTCAACGCTGAGTACTTGTCTGTCAGTGGAGTAGCCTTTATATACTGGAGGAAAATCGAGAGGTTATATCCATCACATTGCTGACTCTATAGTCTCAAGTTTGCACCTGGAATAATCAATAAGACTTCTAGTCAGAGACAAAGCGGGGGTGGGGGGGGTGGGGGGTGGAGGGAGGACCTGATCTCTATATGCATGCAGCTAGGAAGTGATGGAGATTACAAAGAGACTAAGGTCTGCCTGGCTCCATTTGGGTTGCATCCTTCTAGAATCAAGTCAAGCATAGTCAACGCCATGGGGTCTGCCCTAGTCCTTCCTGCTCCATTTCACTCCAATGCTGAGGGAGGGCGATAGCTCAAGCCAGACAAGGTCTTGACCAGAGGCTTCATTTGTATACCCCCACTTCCCTCCCATCTTGGTAGCAGCCAAGTCATTACTTGGGATAGTCAGGAATGGAGACAGTCATGAGTATGGCAAATCCTTGGTAGCAACCTTGTAGATAGATTAAAAGAGAAAGGAGAGGCATCTCAATCCAGGATGTGTCAAGTCAGCAGGCCATGTACCAGAAAATTAAAAAGGAAGGTGATGCCCAGAAATCTAAGAGGCAGCTACTGAGAGTGTCCATAATGTAACTGAGGTGTTTCGATCACACAGAAAAGCAGAAACAATCCAGGGGATAGGGTGTGGACCAATGAGGAGTGGCTATTGAAGTTAAGGAATTTGAGTATGTAAACGCCCCTGGGAAATAACCTGAGAGGTAGAAGTCAGGACGGTCAGATAAAGATGTGATGGTCCAAGTATGTTCCTGATGTAAACGGCAACAAGATCGTGGAAACCTAGTCTCTGTTTCACAATTTCCTGGGTTTTGTTGTTGTTGTTTTTATATCACAAAAGGGATCCAGCCACTCCCAATCTGGAAACAAATTTCAGAGAAAAACAGAGAAATAGTGCCTCTTCTGTCATTTTTTTAATTGCTTTCATTCCTCCATGCTCCATCTCACATTCTGCTTTTCCCTGAATGTGAATAAATCTGCAATCTCGTACCCTCTCCCTACTTGTGAATTCAAATGAAGTATCAGGATATGCACACAAACCACACATTCCCCCCTTTGCCTATCCAGAGAAATCATTTGACTCTTGTGTGATGCGTTAGGCCACTGTCATTAACAACACTGGTGTCATTTTGATGTTCTCTGTGAGGCAGTGGGCTCTTTGAAGTTGAAAGCTAGGAAAGACGTGGATAAATACTACCCCAAGCAGACTGCCATTGCACCATTATTGCAAGCAATTATTTCTCAGAGTGACACATCTGATAAAAAGTCAGCCACTTTCTTCTAGAAAGTGTCTCAGTAGATAGAACTAGGAACTCCTGTTCGATTTCTTCTCTTTTAAATTAACAGAATCTCTCTCTCTCTCTCTCTCTCTCTCTCTCTCTCTCTCTCTCTCTCTCTCTCTCTCTCTCTCTCTCTCTCCCTCTCCTCTCCCTCTCTCTCTCCCTCTCCTCTCCCCTCTCTCTCTTCTTCTCTTCTTCCCTCCCTCCCTCTATGAAGCTTGATGCGACCCACTCTGTGGCTCTATGGCCCTTTTTTGTGAATGGAATGGAGATTCTAGCTAGATAGGACTGTTTCCTGGGATGAGTTGTGGAGTAGCTATTTCATAGTCCCTTTCAGACTGATTTGTCAATGATCTTGACACAGTTTCCCTTTTTCAGTATTGGGAATGAAGACATGATATAGAGAAAATGAACAACTACATGCAGAGAAGATTTAGTAGTAGATAAGCTGTTACTAATATCATTATTTCCCATCAACATAGCACCATGTGTGAGGCAGCACAGAAGCACAGTGACTGGTATTCATGCACTCAATCTCTGTGTAATTACCCCAGGTCCCATTATTATCCTTGCCATTTTCCCTTCAAACAGAGAAACCAAGAAATGGAGGTCAAGAAGAGGCTCTGCTAATGTGTCCACACAGCGGGACTGAAGCCCACGGAGATCACTTTCCTGGCTATGCACCATAGGTCCAGGCATCAGTGCTAGAATCCAGGACTGAACCATTATTAACATCAGGCTCGAAAATTGCTTATGGGAAGACTAGATGTACACAGTGATGGAGAGGGAGTCCTGGTACTAGGGATGGAAAGTCCCATATCTAAATGAGATATTCATGGAGAAGAAAATGATCCATGGGATGGGGTGAAGTGGATTTTGGAACCATGAACCTGTATCAGGAACTAGGCAGAGAGCTACTAGCAGACTGTCTTTGGATTTGGCTGTCAAGTGGTTGGCTCTAGCCACGACATAATAATAGCTTGTCTTCTCTAGTAGAGTCAATAGATGATTTACTGTACAAGGAAATGTTTTCTGAAATCCTTCCATTTCTGTCTCCAAAGATGATGTCATGGGAACTACAAGCATAGGAGATGTGTATCTGTGTGAATTTTCTGTTTTTCTTTCTAAAATACACGCTACCTTGGTAAACCTCTTCCTGTCGGCAGTGTATCAGGACCTGAAAATGTTGTCTGTGCTTGATCCAGTGGCATAACTGAAGAACTTCCATTTAACCAGATAATGGTAACCACGGCTAAGGCTGAGAACAGTGGCTTAGGATGGCATTCTACAATTCTGAAATTTCTTACACATGGAATCACAAACATATTAACATAAATACTTAAATAATATGTAAACAGAAAAATCAACATGCTGTTAATGCATTTTGTGCCCTTCCCAGGACACATTTCCCTCTGTGCTGAAGCCACTATCCATGATTTGGTACCTGCTATTCCATTGCATATCATTATACGTTTACAGCCACCTCAATGATTCCACATGTGTGAGAATAGCATTGTTAAATATGTTTAAAGCTTTACATAAAATATATGGATTCTTCTAAAATTTTTCTTTCTTTTCTCAATCTCATACTTGTGCTATGAGAATCATCAAAGTTGATTTATGCAGCTATAGTTCATTAACTTTTATTGCTCTATTGAAATGTATTTGATGAATATAGCACAATCTGTCTATTCCCCTGTTGATGGACACTGAAGTTGCTTCCTATTATTTTTTTCTTTTCACATAAAACTATGGTCTGCTCTTAAAATATTTTGCCTGCTTTCTGGGCACTTCTGTGAGGTTACTGCTATATATAGCATAGACAGAGAGGCAAAATGGCTTCCCCATAAGTTGCACATCTTCAAATTCACTAAAGATATCTATTTCTATCTCAAAAATGAATCAATTTCCCTTCTACCCAAAAGCCTGAATGGCAGGTGCTGCAAATCTGTGCTAAGAGTGGGTGTTGTCAAAAACACTAAAGCAACTAAATGGAAAATCTTTAAGCATTGCAAAATAGAAGTACAATACTGAAGCAATGGCTCAGCTGTTAAGAATGTGTACTGCTCTTCCAGAGGACCCAAGTTCTATTCCCAGCCTCTACACTGGGCTCACAACCATCTGAAACTCCAGCTCTCAGGGATTGGACATTCTCTTCTGGCCTCCATGGATACTTGCATATGAGTGACATACACACAGAGGAATATGCACATAAATACAAATAAATCATTTTATTAAAGAATAAAATAGAAGTATAATGGGCCTTGTATTCTCTATCATTCAATGTCAAGAGTTGTCACCTCTCAGCCAATGTTCTATCATTTGCATTGTATCCACCTTCCCATCCTGTAACTTTTAAGCAAATGTCAGGCATAAATATCACCATTGAACCCTTAATTCTTCTATTATTTTTTAACCTTTCAAATTTTTATGTCTCTTTTTAAAATTTTATTTATTGAAAATTTCATAGACGTATATAATGTCTTTTGTTCATATCCACCCTCTTTCCCACCTTCAACTCCTCTTGGATCTGCTCTTCAAACCACTTGCCTCTTAACTTCATGGTCTTAAAAAAATCAGTGGAATCTAATTATGGGCATAGGCATGGGGCTATCCATAAACCATGGGCAACTTACCAGGAGCCACATTCATGGAGAAAAATTACTCTTCATCCCTCAGCAACAATCAACAGCCAATAGCTCTTTAGCAAGGGATGGAGCCTTGTAAGCCCCTCCCACATCCATGCTGCAATGTGGACTGGCTTGATCTTGTGCTGGTCTTAAGCAGCTAACCACAGCTACTCTGAGTTCATGAGTACAGTGGCTCCGCCAAGTCCATAAAATAATGGCAGCAGTTTCCATGTTCTAGGGTTCTTACACACTTTCTACCTCCTCTTCCTAGAGGTTTTCTGACTCTTGAGGAGCAGGAAAACATAGATGTTCTTTTAGGTAAGGAGATATTTGTAAATGGCCTTAATATCATTTTGAAACCCAAAGAAGTGATATCTTAATAGCAAACTGTGGTCATTATCAATGACAACTTTGTTGTTATTGCTGTTTGGAGACAGGGTCTTGTTATATCACTCAGGCTGGCCCCCCAGTTTCACACCTCTGATGAGGTGTCCTTAGCATTGGGATTGCAGGCGTGTGCCACCACACCTGGCATAAACATGTATAATAGTGTACTTTAACCAGTAGTGTGCTGGTTTGAATAATAATGCCCCCCAACCATTCTTATTTGAACCCCATAGGCTCGTGCATTTGAATGTTCAGTCACCAGAGAATATAACAATTGAAACAATTAGAAGGATTAGGCGATGTGGCCTTGTTGGAGGAAGCATGTTGAAATTTCCAAGTCCATGTCAGTCCCAGTCTCTCTCTCTCTCTCTCTCTCTCTCTCTCTCTCTCTCTCTCTCTCTCTCTCTCTCTCTCTAAGATATAGGCTTTAGCTACTTCTCCAGCATCATACTTTCTTGTGCTATGCTCCCTGCATGATAGTGGACTAAACCTCAAACTATAAGCAATCCCCCAATTAAATGCTTTCATTTGTAAGAGTTGCCTTGGTCATGGTCTCTTCACATCAATAGAATACTGACTAAGACAAGTATCATGTAAGATCCATATACTGCAATTGGTTGGCATGTCACACATCTCTTTTAGTCTATATATGCTTTCCATCTTTTCTTTCTTACCTTTAACTATATATATATATACATATATGTATATATACACGTATATATACATATGTATATATACATATATACATATATATACATATGTGTATATATATATGTATGTTAGTTCATACATACATTTTGTCCTGTAGAATTTCCCACATGCTAGTTTTTGCTAACTGCATCTCCTTCATATTATTGACTATGTTCCAGTACCTTGCTAAGTAGATCTAAAGGTTAAAGTTGTTTTTTTCTATCATAATTTCTGGTTCTCTAACTTTTTGTGACCTTGGCAGTTAGTGCTCAATCTTTGAGTTCATAATTCATATAGTGCTGCAAAATACAGCATTTTAGTTCTCTCCCTCTGTCTTAATTGACTAGCTGGACCACTCTACAAAAAACACATTCTCTTCCACTACTGTTGGGTTACTTAGTGGTAGCATGGGTACAACCAAAATGATTCATTCCATTTATTTACCAGTTCTTGAGAAGTTGACTTGAATTACAATCATCTCCTAGTGATGACTAACACATTTATTTTGTGCTATTTTGAATTCATTTTAATAACCTTATTTATATTTATTAAAACTTATAAATTTATATGTATATGAAGAGTCTCAATTCTTTTCAGTTCTTGTATTTTAGTTTTTATTTTTATTTAATTTTTCTTACTTTGGATCTTGAATCCCTTCAAGAACTGTGATATATATGTTGACAGAACATTCCATACTCATCCTGTTTATCTTGCTCAGACCAGAAGTCATCTACTTCATCAACAAACCCTAATTCCTGTTAATGGGACATGGCATGTAGATCCTACAATGTTGTTCGTAAAATATTACAATTTATGCTAGTCTGAATAATGCATAATATGATCCCACTGCAGTTTTAATTTGCTTACCTAAAATACTGCTTGGATGCAATGTTTGTATTGATATTGTGTATATGTCAGTTTCTGCTCCCACAGATGATTTTTTCAAATTATTATTTTTATTAATTGTTATTTTTATATTTACTCTTATTAATTATTTTTAAATTAATTTAAATTTTTTCCAGCCAGATCACCATTTCCCTTCTCTTTCTCCCTCCTCTCCTCCTAGTTCCTCCCCACAACATCCCCTGTCCTGCCCTGGCCCCATCCACTCCTGCTCCTTTCTCCTCAGAAGAGGGCAGGCCTCCCATGGATATCAACAAAACATGGCATATCAAGTTGCAGTGAGACTAGGCACCTCCTCTCCGATTAAGGCTGGATGAGGCAACCAAGTAGGAGGGAAGGGTCTCAAAAGCAGGTAACAGAGGCAGAGACAGCCCTTGCTCCCACTGTGAGGAGGCCCACAAGAAGACCAAGCTACACAACTGTGACATATGCATGGGGCCCTAGGTCAGTCCCAGGCAAGCTCTCTTGTCGGTGGTTCAGTCTCTGGGAGCCCCTATGAGCCCAGGTTAGTTGATTCTGTGGATTTTCTTGTGGTGGCCCTGGCGCCTCTGAATCCCACAATCCTTCTTCCCCATCTTCTGCAGGATTCTCTGAGCTCTGCCAAACATTTGGCTGTGGGTCTGCATCTGTTTCATCAGTTGCTGGTTGAAGCCTCACTGATGACAGTTGGGCCAGGCAACAATCTATGAGTATAGCAGAGTATCATTAGGAATCATTTTGTTGACTTTTCCAGTCATGTTTGGTTCTATCTTTGGTCTCTGCGTTATCCAGCCTCTGGGTCCTGGGCCTCCATGCAGTGTCATGAGTTGACTCCCTCTGGTAGCAGAGGTCTCAAGCTGGACTAGTCATTGCCATAATTTCTGGGGCTACCTTTACTCCAGCACATCACATTATTCTTAATTTTCCCTTTGACTTTTTATTTTTCTGATTACTTGTTGATTATATTCTTTTTCAAAAAGATTATACTAACCTGTGGCATTTTGACTGTTGTTATAAATTCATTTTTAAAAGATTCATTTTATTATTCTTTTTAATTTTGTATATGTGTGAGGGTTTGTTCACATGAGTGCAGTACTCACAGAGGCCAAAAGAGGGCATAAGATGCCCTTCAGCAGGAGATAAAGGCTGCCCGAGGTAGGGGGTGGAAATTGATCCCCTGAGGTATGGAAGAGCAGCAAGCATTCTTAACTATTGAGCCATCTCTCTAGTCCCTATCAATTCTTTTAATCAAGAGAATTTGTAGAACTTAATGCAGTTAAATGTGTTTTCCTTTTTTTTTTTTTTTCCATCTTGCTAAAGAATTTCCCAAGGGCTCTGTTGTGGCTGCATATAACATGCATGCTCTTGTTTTGATCTCCAGTATAAGAAAGGGAGGGAAGAGGGGAGAGAGGGAGAGAAAGCAAGAAAGAGATAGAGTGGGAAAGAGGCGTAGAAAAGAAAGAAGATAAAGGAAGGTTGGAGGGGAAATGAAGGAAGGAGATGAGGAAAGGTCTTAAAGAGCCCCTCAAAGGGACAATGCCCAGAATGTTAGCACAAAGAGCTATGCAGTTATTCCCACTCAGATAGCTACAATTTGTAATAATAATAATAATAATAATAATAATAATAACAACAACAACAACTTTTAAAGTAGCCATTTAAGATCTCGTGAAGTTATCTGAATAGCATACAGCCAATGAAGAAACATTTATTCAAAAAACAAATCTTTGAATCATGGTGAACCCAGTGAGTCTGGGGCTCTATGGGATTCCTCCCCTTCCTCCAATTTCCCAGCTTAGCCTCGTAGAAGAGCACCTCCTTGGGTTTGGGTTATAAAACAGGACTGCATCTCCATCCAGACAGTAACGGATTACTCCATTACTCTAGTGAGATAAGCCACAAGGATTTCGTAGCTTCTTTCAGCTCCATTCAGAGGTTGAATTTCAAACAATGGTGGGAAAGAGATCATTCCTTACTTGGTTGTTCTGTTGATGTTGTAGGTCAGACACAAGTGAAGAATACTGAAATCCGGATTGCCCCTGCCTGAGCAAACTTAAAGGATCAGTTTCTGTGCTTAAGGAGGCAAGAAAAGGTCAGAGGCTAAAGGTCCCACCAGGCCAATGCTCATGAGTTCACTCCTGGATCAATAGCCTAACGTTTTTGCTCAGAAGAGAATCAAAGCTACAGGACCAGTTTGCTTCAGGTCGCTCCTTGAGGAACCAACTCTATTCAAAACAGAATGTAGGTAACTTCATGTCCAAGGGCTCTAAAAAACTGCTGAATATTTGTATTTTTATAATAGATCTTTAATTGTACTGATAACTCCACAAAATTATCAGTTAAACTGTAGGCTAAACAAGCAATAATCCAGAAAAGAGTATCTAGTAGCTCCTAGACTTAAACCCAGTGACTTGCCTCAGACTCCTTAACTCAGTAAGATAAAACTGAGACAATTGATGCCCCAGAGCACTGACAAAAAAAGGGGGGAGGAGAAAAGAATAGAAAAAAGAAAAACTTCTAGAGCAAATTTTAAGGGTAAGGAGAGAAAGGGTTTACTAAAATAGTCAGGAGAAAAAAATAAAACAATCCAACAACATTAACAAAAATGTAAAAAGAACTGAACTAAGAAGGTTAGCTTTAAAATCTCTTTAAATATGTACATGTTTTCCTTCCTTCTCTCAGCTTCCTTCTAAGATACAATATTATATAAAGTGGTAATTGCAAGAAAGTATGCTTGGGGAAAAATCAGTATCCAGAGTTGACGAAATACATTATCAAAAACATCCAGTTTTCAACAAGAATTATGAAACTGAAAGAATAAAAAGAAAGTGAACTTTACAGAAGAGACGTTCCAGCAGCCCCAGATGTACACGAAAGAGGACGAAGATATGAATTGAACAGATAAAGATTTCAACACACTATTATAAATAAGCTCAGAGAGCTAAAGGACACAATGCTTTAAGAGGTAAAGGAACACCCGGGGGCAATGCTATAATATAAAGAGAATGTAAGTATTGTTAGAGAAATAACTAGGTGGGAATCAGGTATGGAAAAGTACAATTAAAGAAATGAAAATTTTGCTTTGAGAACTCAAGGGTAGATTTTTAATGACAGAGGAAACATCAATTTTGAAAGTACACTGATAAATAGTATACATGCAAAGAACAAAGAGAGAAGAGACATGAACATGGGGCTAGAGAAATGGTTCAGAGGTGAAGAGCCCTTGCTGTCCTGTAGAGGACCAGAGTTCAATTCCCAGCACTTGTGTTGTTGGGTTGCTCACAATCTCCTGAGACTCCAGGTCCAGGAGATTTAACATCCTCTTCTGGCCTCCATGGTCACTTGCACATGTGTATGCATACAGACACACAAATATAAAAACAAATAAAATAATTTTTCATTAATAGTTTCAGAGAATTGGTGGCTATCTATCAGAGGAGGAAACATAATTACCAATCTTACCCAGCTGTGAGCCCTGATAGCTACAATAATGATAGGCCTGGCAAGACATGCCAACTGGTGCAATGGTGGTACAGACAGACATCATGGGAGCAAACAAGCACTTTCTGATTATAATACTGTTCTACAAGAAGAAGCCTGTATCTGGCGCCATTTTTGAGCCCAAAACCTATTGTGGCCAGGGAAGGCGATAATTTACTGCTATTATTTTGCCAAAGGGACATGGCATTAAACCGATTCCTAATGACTTACTGTGATGCCCAAATATTAACGCATCTCTCAACTCTCATCAGAGATACTTCTATTTGCAGTGAAAGGTAATTAACACAGAAACACAGCTGGTCAAGATGCAGAAATAAGAGACTACAGAATGTTCAATCAAAAACATACATGCTTCACCCCCTTCTCCCAAGGCTCAGGGATTATTGTGGAAGAGGGAACAGGAAGAGAATAAGAGCAAGACCCCATAGCTGACTCCATGGAGTATTTTCTGGACACAGCAAGGCAATTCCACATATGAACTCACAATATTTGTGACAGCATCCATACCTATGAAAGACCCAGCTGTACCAAATTCCAGTGTGGAGAGAGGAGTTGTATAGGAAATCCCACCCATAGCCAAGGAGCTATTGGCAGTTTTCAACTATTGGGAGATGTTAGTCAACCATGGTTCTGTGGAAGATCACACATCCAAGAATATTTGGGCAATACAAATTTGTCTTGAGTAAACAAAAGGGGTCGGACACAAAGTTAGGTGGATGTGGCAGGGTGGATCATGGAAGAGTTAAAACACAGTGTATGAAATTAAGGAACTAATAAATTATTTTTAAAACACAATGAAAAATATTAAATAATTAAAATGTTAGAATAAAGATGCTCATTTTTAATACCAAGGCAAGTAGTAAAGAAAATATAGAAGGAAAACAAGATAGGAGACATAAAATGCAAAAAAGTAAATGAACGATATTAATTGCTTTCCTATTGTTGTGATGAAACACCATGATCAAAAACAGCTTATAGGGGAGAGAGTTTATGTTAGCTTACTGTCCCAGAGGCTTAAGAGTCCATCATGACTGGGAGGCATGGCAACAAGCAGCAGGCATGGAGGCAGGAACGTGAAGCTGAGAAACCGCATCTCAACCACAAGCAGGAATAGTGACCTGGAAGAAGGATGCAGCTGTGTACAGCCCCATAGAGCCTGCCTCCAATGCCATCCTTCTTCCAGCAAGGTCACACCTCCTTAACCTCCCCAAACTTTACTACCAACTAAGGACCAAGTATTAGAATTTCAGAGCCTATGGGGGACATTCTCATACAAACTGCCATAACGTAAAATAACTCAAATTGATTAGAGACCCAAATGAAGATTTTACAAGTGTAAAACTCTTAGTAAAAAAAGAGGAAACATATCATCATGATTTTAAGTTAGGCGAATTATTTCAAAAGAATAGTGCACAAAAAGCACAAGCAAGTAAAGTAATAATAGAAAAATTGACTTCATCAATATTGAAAAACAAATATTAGCATTCAGTTTTCCTCTCTCATTTTGGAAGGCCATTCTCCTTTTTATTGGCATAATTTATTCCTAAAATGTAAAGCTTAATACACACGGACCCTCTAAAGTCAAAGTGGATCTCAAGAGTCTACCAATTTTATTAACTGTATTATGTCTAGTTCAATTTTTCTTCTTTATGAAATCAGTTTTAAGTAGTGTTTGTTAAAATTTTAACTACGCTTAAATTTTCAGATTTGTTGGCTTAAATGGTTTATACTGTTCGTATTGCTTTAATTCTCAGCTACATCGCTAGCTTTGCTAATGTCAGCTTAACACATCTTTTCAGTTTGTTAAAATGAACTTGCATAGTTCCTTACTCCCAACTATTCTAACTTATTTCCATTGATGATACTTTTGTGCAGCTTAATTTCAGGTTTTACATTTATAGCATAGGTCTTTTTATAGGAAAGAAAAATTAAGTTAGTAAGGTTAACACTCCCCCCATCCCTTTATTGTTAGAACTCAGAACCTCTACCACTGATATTCCTGTCTCCTGCATATGTCTCTCATCTATATTATATGCTCCATCTCATACTTTGTGTCATGTTTTCTAGTCCTTCTATCTAATAATCTTTCTTAAATATTAACCTCTTGGGGATGGAGAGATGGCTCAGCAGTTAAGAGCACTGACTATTCTTCCAGAGGACCCGGGTTCAATTTCCAGCACCCACATGGCAGCTCACAACTGTCTGTAACTCCAAGATCTAACACCCTCATGCAGACATACATGCAGGCAAAACACCACTGCAGATAAAAAAAAATAGAGAACATTAAGAATTTTAAAAATTAACCTCTTATTATATGCCTGTATGTAGCTTGATTTTTCCTGCCTTGCTCACAGTCAGGACAAATCTCTGTCACCCGCCAGTCCCACAGCCGCTCAGACCCAACCAAGTAAACACAGAGACTTATTTTGCTTACAAACTGCATGGCCGTGGCAGGCTTCTTATTAACTATTCTTATAGCTTAAAGTAACGCATTTCCATAAATCTATATCATAAAGTAATCCATTTCTACAAATCTATACCTTGCCATGTGGCTGGTGGCTTACTGGTGTCTTCACATGCTGCTGGTCATGGCGGCGGCTGCAGTGTCTCTGGTCATGGCGGCGGCTGCAGCGTCTCCTTCTGCCTTTCTGTCCTTTTATTTCTCCTCTCTGTTAGTCCCGCCTATCTTTCCTGCCTAGCCACGGCCGATCAGGTTTTATTTATTAACCAATCAGAGCAACTTGACATACAGACCATCCCCCAGCACAGCCAAGTGCAGACCATCTCAAACACCTGCACTCAGGCCCATGGTCCTAATCATCCTCTATACGAACCTGCTGGGTAACGCCACAAAGAACCCAAGAAGGGCTCCCACAGGACATACAGAACATCCCACAGCACCTGTATTTGTTTGCTTAGTATAAATGTGTTCTTGAAGTTTCAAAATGCAGACATTCCATTGAAGTTCCTCAGCTCCACTCTCACTTCATAACTTATCTCCCCACTCTGGTAAGCTGTTTAGGTTTGGATGAACAGCAAAACAGCTATGGTCTACAGATCACAGTCCTTGGGAATTTTAGCTTCGCCCTTATTCCTGATTCTACCCACTTGCCCACATATCCATCTTCAGGGGAGTAGTGGTCCTGTCGATCAAAAAGGAGAACAACTCAGGAAGGTAAGAAAGAGTAGAAAGCAACCTGACTGTCCTAAAAGGTGTGTGATTTATATATATTGTTATATATAATATATATGATATATATGATGTGTAGAATATCACGTATATTCTAGAATATCATATATTATGTACATAGCATATTAGTGCTAGATATGTTTTATTATTGTAATTTAAATGGACTACTTCATTGTTTTTAATGGTTATGTTCTAGTTTTCTTTCATTGTTTTGATTTGGCTGTCCTGGAACTCACTACATAGACCAGGCTGGCCTCGAACTCAGAATTCTGCCTGCCTCTGCCTCCCTAGTGCTGGGATTAAAAGCGTACAGTACTACACCCAGCTCTAGTTTGCTCTCTGTCGCTCACACACCATAACCAAATGCAATTTAAAGACCACACCCAGCTGTATTATAGGCTCTGAAGGTCATTGTTCTTGGTGGTCATCCTATGGCCCTAGCTTCTCCAGTGTCCTAGGGTCTCCACTGAAGCTAAGGCTGCACCTTCATCAGTGGCCTCTCCTGACCTCTCATGGGATCATGCCTCAAGGGCTCTTCACCATCCCTTCATGCTTTCAAAACCAGTACTATGTGGGAGTTTCATACCAAGCTCAGCTTCTAGTTTGAGATGTAGCCTTGGCCATCTCTAGATCACAGCTTCTGTGTGCTGACTCCAAGCAAACACTTCCCAGAAAAGTTCTCCTCAATGGTGATGGTCTCTTATGAACCACAGCTGATGTTTTCTTCAACCCCAGCTAACTAACACTCATTGTCCCACTAAAGCAAAGGTTTGACTTCCACAGATTCTTAATACTCACACAAACAACCCTGGTAGCCCAGGATCAAAAGCCAGGCCTCTACCATCTCCTCTCCATCCTATTCTGGTTTATCATCCATGTTCCCACAACAACTCATTAAGAACTTTTTAAAATTAATTAATTGATTTTGTTTTTAGCTCATGAAGATCTTTGCACTCAATGACTTTTCCAGCCTAAAGCTCCCAAATCCTCCACCTTCCCCACACAAAAGTCCAAGGCACAAAATCCACAGTCAGATTCATCACAACAAACCTCACACTCCTGGTACCAGCTTCGTTCATAGTTTGCTGTGATAAAACACTCTCCAAAAGCAACTTCAGGTGGGGATTGAATTTGGCTTACAGGTTGCAGTCTGTCAGGATGGGCATCAAGACAGGAAGCCACCGCAGTATCTTTGAGGGAGTAACGGAAGCCAGATCATCAAAGAACCCTGGTTAACTACTGGCTCCCCCTGGCTGCTTCTCAGCCTGTTTTCTTATACCCCCCAGGATGACCAGCACAGAGCGGGTACCACCCATAGTAGGTTGGGCCTTTCTACCCTAATGAGCAATTAAGAAAATGCCCTCAAAACATGCCATCAGGCCAATCTGATGGAGATGACTCCTCTTGAGGGTCCTCTTTCCCAGGTGTGTCAAGTTGACAACCAAGATTGGCTATCACACTTGCTGTGTTGAGTAAAATGGCAAATCTATATGTATTGATCTGGAGAGAAATTATGAAAGTATTTGTCATTTTAAAAACAAAAAGTTACAAATTCCTATTTATAGTGAGCATGTTCACCTTGTCTGTACTCCCTTTCTGGATCCTGCATTCTTTGTGTTTCTGACTTTTAGCCTACATTTTCGGAATGTGACAGATCTGTAAGCATGAGGTCCTGTTTCTCTCCTGGAAGGCCGAGCCCCAGCAACATTCAAAACAACTCTAAGTCTGAGGTTTACATTTTGCTCTTACCCTTGCTTTATTCCCTTGGCAAGCTGTCTGTTCTGTTTGCCCTACGATTTTCTCCCAGGCAGAACCTATCTCATCTGACTTTGAGGAGCAGTTAATATCGATCGATCTTGGTGAACGGTCGCCTTTGATTTTTTTTGCTACAGCGAGATCTCAGTACAAATTCACACATATTTTGTCTTCTTACCAAATGGAAAAACACGTTCCACAGTCGTTGTGCCCTTCTGGCCAAGCCTACTGTTTTGTAACTCACTGTCCCATCGTTTTCATTTGGCTTCTCTGTCACCATAGATCTGTCCCTAATATTTCATCCTTTATGCAGACTCCTTCCTTGGAGCTGAACTTGGCAGTGGAGTTTGCCTAACTAATGGAGACCATATGCTCCGCAATTACATTTCCCCAACAACATTCAGATTTGTTAGCAAATATTGAGAAGACAAGTTGAGAGTCTGGAGCTCAGAGAGCTGTGAGGAATTGGCACATTCTGACAGGTAAATATGCAGTGGACTCCTGTGAACTGATTGGGGCTGTTTGTGTTTTCGGTATTGTCTCAGCTTTCTCTTCTCTTGTTTTGATAAGACATTGACCAAAAGCAAATTTGGTGAGGATTGGGGCTTTTTTTTTTTTTTTAAAGCTTTCAGGTTAGTCCACCATTGAGGGAAACCAAGGGAGGGACATGGAGGCAGGAACTAAAGCACAGACCACTGAGGAGTGCTGCTTACTGGTGACTGGCTCGGCCCGCATGGCTTCCTCAGTTTGTTTTCTTATATAATCCAGGAGCCCCTGCCCAAGGGTGGAACTTCCCACTGAGGGCTGGGCCCTCCCACATCAATCACTGATCAAGAGAATGTTCCACAGAGATGCCCACAGGCCAAGCTGTTACAGACAATTCTCAATTGAGGTTCCCTCTTCCCAGATGACTCCAGTCTGTGTCAAGTTGACAAAGACACAGGTACCCAGAGATTTGCTATTCAAAGTATCAATCAATTAGATTATTCTTCAAATAGCTAAGCATAGCATTTATGTCTTCTCAATGGCATACTGTATTCTCTCCCACCGATCAACTTTTAATATGTGACCTGATAATGTATTGATTCTATCCTTCCCCAGACTAGAGACCCAGAATCACGATATGACATACTGTTGCATCACCAGGCCCCAGTAAGGGAGTATAAACATTGTTTGGCTTATGAAGGATATTATCTCTAAAGATTTAATTATCAACAGGCCCTGTACAGTGCATACATGGAACCCTCTCACAAGCTTCTTCTTTTCCCAGAAGCAAGGTCAGTCTTAGACTGAGGAGTCCCATTCCATTTTACAAGATTCTGAAGATCTCAAGCGTGGACTCAAATCGCAGTATTGTTATTAGATGTTATTGACTTGGAAACGAAGTTTCGGCTATGGCCCTGGGGAACAAGAAGACCCACCCCTTCAGCTTCAACCCCTAGGTGTTGATGAGTTAAAGCCAGGGAGACTTTGCTTTTTTATACAGACAGCAAGCTAGAGAACAGGCGGCAGCAGTGAGCCCATGTGTACATCTCAAGGGTCTATGGAACATAGCTCGTGTCTTCGGAGCCCTATATTCTGGAGCTATCTGTAGCAGCATGTGATCTGCTAGTCCAGAGTGGCCTTGTAGGACTCTGAGCTTTTCCTGACACTAGCAGCCATCCCTCCCCAGCACTGCCCATGGCAGTGTTGGGCAGCACCCTGCTCACACTTGCAACTGAAGAGGCAAGTTAATGGCTGCTGCTGGTCCACAATTTTACCTTCACCTTCACAGCGGGGAGGGGGTCATAGAGGAATGTTGCCAGCCCTCCCCACACCCTCATGTGATAGTTACAAAGACACAAGAAACACTCCTTGTTTTAGAACACAAATACATAAATTTTTAATCTGCGAAAAATACAAAATGAAACCATGTACAAGTTATGTACAAACCCTTTTTACAAGACAAGAGAGTTATCACTGGCTGTCACAGATGACAGAGTTGGGTAGGTCATTTCAGAGCACCAGCATTTATTCTCTTCTCCAGTTCCTGTCTGGTCACATAATTCATCATAGCCACAGTCACCATGCCAGCAATCAGTGTGTGAAAGACAGATGAAGAAACCACGCTCTTTTCCCTTAATGAACATGTTGTAGGCTGACCTCTGCAAATGTGTACCTCTGAATTGGATTTTTTTTCCTTTGTCCCCTGAAGAAATCCCAAATGAAGGTTTTGGTGTTAAGTGGGGGAAATAGTCTCTTTCCAGCATCTGCATGGTGGGATGTGAGCCAGACACTTTAGGCAGGATGTGATTGTACCACCTGGGAATGGAAGGTTTTTAATTAGGATTTCCGGGCAGATCTGGGTTTCTATGTGAAATGTTGCAGTTCTGTTTGGTCCAATGAGTACAGAGCGGAAGGAAGAGAAGAACTGAGGTATTGGGGTGGGAAAGGCTCTGGCTTAGTGTAGACCTGTGTCTTGATCTGTCTATTGTAGGGGCTCCCTTCCCTGATGACTAAATCCTCAAACTGACCCTGGATCCCAAGGGCAGGAAGCTCTGGGTTGCTTTGGCAGGCATGTGTGATGTGTGTGTACATTTACATCCAAGACTCTAAACAACAGAACTGGTCCTGTTTCCTAAGACAGGTCCTGGAAAGCTTTGGGGATCAGCTTTGGAGAACGAGAAGAAACACAGAAGTGCCTCAGGGGATATGCCAGGGGAAAAAGCTTTTCATTTTAACATTCTACCTAGAAATGAGATCAGTTTTCACCTGGGCAAGAAGCTCCACTGTATACCCTGGTCCAGAAAAGCCATCAGAGCAAGGTGACTTTAGCATTTTGTGCACTGAAACTCTCGGAGCTAGAGAGGTCTGGGTGTGCTATGCATGAGGGATGAAGAGCAATGGGGTGACATGAATGGACAAAAGGAGAGATCACCTCAAGACCCCTCTTTCTGTGGGTACTTCAGAAGACTTGCTGATGACCTAGTGTCTTGTATATCCTTCATTTCCATGGTGATCAACATGACACTAAGTAGACTGTTAGTTTCCTACCCAGTACAGTCCACCGGGCAACCACTGGAGAAAAAGACAAGGGGGAAATTGGTCCTTCCAGTCTGCCTCATTACTTCTGAGTCACAAGTTCAGATACCCTTCATCTCAACCCTCATGGATGCCTCTTTCTATCTTCAAATCCCTTTCTGTTTCCCATTCTCCCAGGACTGAATAGATCTGTTCTAATCACATCAGCTTGGCTTGCACTTCTGAGCCCCTGAAAACTTGGTCATAGCCCCCCAGACAGATCTACTTACCCATCATCCAAACCTATGCTTTCTCCTTTATTGAACTCAACCAGGCTTCTCCCTTTATAAGTATCTGGTGTGTGAGTGGCAGGGCAGGGCTTCCATAGGGCCAAGCCTTCCCAAAGCATCTTCTCAACTCTGCTTGCATCCTCAGCCCAGGACAACTTTCTAGTGGGAAAGGTTCTCTCTACTTCTTTGTATCAGGAAGACAGCAGTCTATTTCTCAGCTGCCTGAGTTCTTGCTTCACATTCTTATTGTCTCCTCTTCTTCTCTGTCCTTCTGCATTGCCCTGTCCTTGGGGTCTGCAGTAAGCATTTCCTTTACAAAGAATCTGTCACTCATAGACAGCCCTAGAGCCCAACTCAAACTTCCGCAGCTGTTACAATCCATAATATTTATTCATTATGCACACCACATTTATTTTAAAAAGTCTTTATTGAATGCCTGTTGTGAATGGTGTGTCTTCTGTTCCCAAGGAGAGATACAAGCTGTCCAGCAACAAGTGCACAGGGACTCCTTGATAAAGTCATGAAATCCATCCATATTCCCAGATGAGCTGGGATGTTGCCCCTCAGCTTACCTAACTCTGAAATCCCACCTATTCTACAAAGCTTGACTTACCACTTCATTCCATTACACTGTTTGCTCCTTCTACTCCTGCTCCATGGGAAGACAGTGTGGTATACATGCTTACTCTTTCTCTGCTGACCCTTTAGGGCTTGCTTTTAGGCTTACTGCAAGGAAGACTGCGTCATACTCATTCCTCCAACCTAGTCCATTCCTCTAAAAAGCATATGCTGGTGCTGTCTACTAGTTCCAAGTTGCCAGATCACCTGACCAAATGCTTTCATAATGTTGGAAGTCGGAAGGCCTGCATTCTTGATTATTCGATGATTTGTTGGCAGTCTACTGGGTGTTCTTATTACATTAATGTCTGTAAAATAGTATAGCCAGCAGGTTTTGTTGAAACAATCTGAAAATCTATTCCTTCTCTTTAATCCATGTGGTGGATCTACAACTGAGAAGGTAGTAATTGACTGCAGGGACGTTGTATGCCTGGCAGGGAGAAAATGCAGGAAGGCAGGCGTTCTGCTTGATGAACTGCTGTTGAGTGCAACCCAGAAGACTTCACACTGCTGAGAGAATTTGCTGCTAGAAAGCCTACATCTCTGTGATACCTTCCAAAAAGAACTGGCCATCTCAAAAGCTTCAACCCCAAAAGGGCACAGTCACCGCTTCCCATCACTCTTTGTTCAGACCTTTCAGTGACTCTCTCCAACTTTCTAAATCAATGTCCCACTTTTTAATGTGGCTCTTCAACCACCTACTTTCTATCTTTGTCCATGAAGTGTTGACATAGTTTTTTTCTCAGCTTGTGGACACAGACTTATTACCAAAGGTAAGTTACTCATATATCAAAACCACCTTGGTATCAGTGCATTATAACCCCTGAAGCTCCTTCTCATTGGAAAATCCTCAGGATCCTTGTGCCTCCAGTCAAACCACCTGTTTTCTATTGGACAGCCTCCACTGTTCATCCAAGATTGGGTGCCTATCATGTTTCCCATTTGTGGTTCAAGGGAACCTCTTCTTTTCCATCCTCAGCACCACATCTTGCCAGGGCTCCTATCTCTTTTTTTGTTCTTCTCTGTAACTTTTTGATGTACATCCTGAGTTACCCCCTTTCAGGCCCATTGTTATCCTCAAAAGCATAGTTGAAAAAGAATGGTCTAGAACAAAGAGTGTAAATGAGAATTATTTCCCCATAAAGCCGTGTGAGACTGGGATATTGGGGAGCTCCTAACTAGTATAGGGCTAAAGGCCTTTGGTCACATAGGTCCCTTTTTAAATATTTTTTTAAATCACTCTTTCATGGGTATTGGAAAATAAAATTTAAAATGTCCTCTGCATTGCCGTATTTTAATGGTAATCTTGTAATTATTAATAGCCTGCAGTGCATGGGCAACAACCAGTTAAGATAAACTTGGCTTAAACAGCTTTACCACTCAGGTAGAAAGTCTACATTTCTGGGCTACCTCTTCCTGAGAGAACAGAACACCTCAAAAGCTTTAACCCTGAAGAGCACAGCCATCTCGGCCCATCGCTGTTCAGACCGCTCAGTGACTTTCACTCTCTAAACCAATGTTCTTTAAAAAAAGAATTCCAAAGGAGCTCCTCGTTGTATTAACTAACCATGGGATTTAAGTGAGAAATTATTCTGTTTTATAACTGAAAACACCTGTTAAGAACACGGGATAGACAGCAGGGGCAGAAAGGAACACAGTAGAAAAGTTCAACGTAATTTCTCAGTTCCTCTAAGTTTTGAAAACTGATGGGTCGAGCCCTGAGTAGTAAGGGCCGCTGTGTCCGTGACTTGACCACTCTCTCAAAGGCAGAAAATATGAATAAAATAAAAAATGAGCAGATCTGGAGTTGGAACTCAGTCTTCCATGAATTTGTATGATCTCTTGGTAGTCAAGATGATATCCTGCCATTTAGTCAATGCTGTTTTCCTTTGAGCTTTTCTACCTCTTTCTATGTTTCTTTCAATAAGATTCTCCTTGATGATGAACATGACAGGTCATGGTTACACTTATGAATGGAAGTAGCAAAAGACCATGAATCAGTGAAAGCAAACCAAACCAAACTGGAAATGAAATGAGAAAGCAGATGTGGGGGGGACATTAATGGGAATAACAGCAGGAGAGGAGAGGTGTCCAGACTCTCTCTACATACTATTGGAGAGGTGGGCTAGAGATGAAGAGACTAGCCAAAACTGTGCTGCACTAAGAGACAGGGATGGTGGGGAGCAAGGTTGTAAAGAGAAACCTAGACTAACCGAGCCAGCTCATCAGTGATGGAGGTGAAGCTGACTGCAAACCTTAGCATCTCAGATCTAAGCGCTTCCAAGCTGAAAAGCACAGGAACAAACCCGACTCTTCCTTGTCCAGAGCAGAAAGTGGATGCTGGGTTCAGCTCAGAAGGGCTACACGGGTGACATGGCCAGAAGAGCCACGATTACAGCTCCGGAAAAGATTGTCTCCAAAGGCTTGGCTGAGGCAAGGCTATTATTGTCTTAGTCGGTCTGAAAGAGACCTTAGCCATCTCAAGGAATCACCCTCAGTGATTTAAGCCACTGAGACTTGGAGGATCTAAAGAACATTTTCATAGTTAAGAGCTAATTGTGTCTGGATGCTCTTGAACCTCCAAATCAGGCACACTTGGGGCAGTTTTGGTTTTCCATTCAAAATATCCCTAATCTCATACATTTTTCACTCTCCACTTCAACTCAATGGAAACGACTCCAATTCTGTGCTTAAAGTCTTCCATCACTTAAAAAAAAATCAAAGGAACAAAACCAAAATAGAACTTTGTGGGAGGAAGGCTGTGTGTCCAGGTTACTCTGTCACAATCAGTCTTAAACATAAAACACCTTTGGTGAATGCATTCTATGTGCCACAGCAGAGGAGGATCTTCTGAAATATAATTGCTTAAACAAAAGCACATTGCTTCCATGAGAAGGATGGTGAGGGCAACGATGTACTCAGACACAGATAGTTTATGTTTTTACAAACGGCCTGAGTCCCAAAGCACTCAAGCATCATTAATTTGCCAAGATGACTTTTCTGGAATCCTAAACAGAGACTAGAGAGCAGAGCTTTCTATTGTGGAATATTCCAAAGAAGACCACCATTGGCCTAAAGTGAATGTGGTTGGAAAGTCAGGTTTTTTTTTTACCCTTCAGAGGACTCAGAACTCAACAAATAGAAACAAATTGGGAACTTTGGGAGATGCCTTGAGCCTTCCAGTTATTTTTAACAAATGTTATTTATATTTCAATTGCTTGGCCTTGAGTTTTTGCCAAAGGTGCCACCACCAGGTCATTTCTCATGTCACCTTAGGATGGTGCTTGATTTGTTCTTCCTTTATTGCTCAACCTTTGAAGAAAATAGATTTGTTATCTGGGGTCTTGAAGACTGCTTGGTGAACTGAGGGAGTCCCTTACTATAGGAAACTATCATTGTAGCCATGGTGGTTAAGAAACCGGTTTCTATTTAAATCTCTAGCTATCTTGGGAAATGGGGATGGAGTTAGGCTTCCGCTTCCTGCCTTGCATGGAGGATGTTGAGACTGTTGTTCTTCTAATGGAAGATTATGTAGGTAAATAATGTTGGTTGCCATGGGAGATCAAAGAACTAAGACAAATTTAGGGGGGGTTAGTAGGAATGAGTGTGAAGAAGAGCCTACTATGGTTCAGGAAGGAAAGAAGAGCGTGGACTGACATGAATGTACTTAGGTAACCCCAGTGCAAAATCATGATATTAAAGGAAGTCTTAGCTTTCAGGAATGCTGTCAATACCCTGGCAGTGGATTCTCCCCACCAACACATTTGAGTTCTGTTGGAAACCAAGAAATGTTTATAAGCCTGAATATTGACTGCTGACGTCATTTTAGCCTGAGTAGACTAGTGATTGATTATAAATATTTTTGTGTTAACAATCCAATTGGACACACATTATATTCACAATACTTTTATAGAGCTAATTCTACAAAATGTGACAACAGAGTAACCACGGTCCGACGCGTCACTGCAGGACAATGCCTACGAGGGGGAAGCACAGCTACATTGGCTCTGCAGGGAGTGGACAGAGGTGGAAGCTCATTTGGCCTACACTGGTATTGGAGTCCTCAGTGGACATATGTTTTCATGGTGATCACATTGCTTTGCTCTGATCTGATTTGTACTACCATAACTAGGTACCACAGAGTCATGGTCATCTAAAACGTTAATGGAGGAGGTGTCATGGGACTTGAGGGGCTATTTTGGTTAGATCCAGAAAGTGTCCACATTTTACATTTTTAAGGAAATAGAAATCACAGTCACGCCCATGCTTCTCCAGAGACCCTGATGATCATATCAGAGGTTGATCACTCTGAAGGTGAAAGACTTTCTGAGTCACTGGAAAGAAATAGCTGTTGAGTGACTATACACTGGGCATGCATGCAAGAGCAGAGCTCAGACATCACAATTGCATCTGATGGCTAGGAAAATCTTTTGACCACAGGCGGAAGTGGCTGATACATTTTATTTCATTGCTGGTAATTTTTCAAAGGCCTTTTTCTAACAGTCTATGTTAAGAGCATGACTTCCTTTCCTTTTGGTTGGTATTGGTTTTGTAAATATTTTTAGCAAGTTTGAATGTTTTGTTCCAGCAATTCAACCAAGGAAATCCAGCAAATGAAAATCTGAGCTAAAGTCATCTCCTCGACAGTGGACATTGTCTGACATTTAAACAAATACTTCATGCTAAGCATGAGTACTTCTTAGGTTCCAGTGTCAGGTAAAACTCTGACATTCACAAACTTCCAGACTAATAGCTCTGAATGGGGAAGAGAATTCACCAGATCCTCCCACAGTTGACATAACTTGCTTGGGTGATTTAGAAGTATGAAATGGGGAGCAGAAGAGCTTGGAAGAGGCCCCACCATGAGAACAACAAACACAGCCTGCTCTTGGTGCACAACGTCAGCATCCTAGGTGTGCCTATAACCCTTCCCCATAGCTTGAGGTGGCTGCTTAAACCTGATCTGGCAACTGCAGAAAAAGCTGCAAGAAGCTCTTTCCTCTAAATATATGAACAAGGATAAGAAATGCTGGATGAAAACGTAAACTACAAAGAACTGACTTTCAACTGTGAAGATAAATAAGTTTGATTTGTTAAGAGCTGGTGTCAATCCAGATCAAAACACACACCCATCCAGGGGAGAGGCAAATATTCATCTCTGCTCTTTTGACTTTTCTTTTGAGTTACTAAAACATGGGTGTGCATTGTTGACTACCTTAAAATTCTTTTTGTAATCAATTTTCCTTAATTACAAGTCAGGGTGGTGACCATCATTCTCCTCAAAGAAAAAGAGAGAAAGGAGAGAATACACATTAAGGAATCTGGCCACTTACTCATTTTGATTTTTACATTGCTGTGATATATGGGAAGATATCTGGCAATGAAAAAAAAAAAGAAAAGAAAAAATATATTTTCTTTCTAATAAATAAAAATAATTTAAAATGCTAGAAGCTATACATGACTATTTTAGTATGTTCATTTATAAATGAAATCATTTTGTTTTCCAAAATACATGGAAGCAATATTCAAGGCAAAGAGAAAGATCTGTCTACTTTATTTTCTTGCAATTCTTGCTTACTCTAGTGTTTCCACCAGTGATTCGGCATGGAAGAGGAAGAAAAGTCACATCACCATTTATGAAGTTTGTCAGGCTTTAAAAAAATAGTTCTGGTCTCCTGGGAGTCAACATTCATCTTCAACTTCTCTGATTGGAGGGATCAAGCTGCTTGTGGATTTA
Source organism: Peromyscus maniculatus bairdii (assembly GCF_049852395.1). Lineage (NCBI taxonomy): Eukaryota > Metazoa > Chordata > Mammalia > Rodentia > Cricetidae > Peromyscus > Peromyscus maniculatus. Next base: position 37,328,086 of record NC_134860.1, on the reverse strand, counting down.
TATTGGTTGATCTGGTTAGCCATGTGGGTACTCATGGGCTTGATTTGAATGTTTCTGGGATAGGCATTATCCGGTTCATCTGTAAACCATTTCTTTTCTGCTAAAGGGCAAAATGAATAGAGAACAAGAAGGAGAAATGAGAAGCTTAATTAGTCCTAGGTTAAGCTTTTGGAAAGTTCATTGAAAATGCATAAAGGTAATCAATAGAAGCTGACAGTGAGTAATTGCTAAGACAGTGCAGTGTACAGAAGCCCCCAGAACCTGAACCATGCCTCTTTCCTGGAGCAAGTGAAGAAAAAAATGGATGTGCTATTGAGACTGGGAGATGCTAGAAGTAGGCCAACCGCAAAGACTAAGTTGGAGGAGATGGACATCATCCCTACTGCAGAACAACCAGTGCCGAATCTTCCCCAGCTTCTCCTCTTCCCAGCCTGTTCTTGGCTTTGATACAACAAACAGACTCAAAGGCAGATGTCAACTGTACCACTTCTGTCTTGTCTGAATCACTCTGATGGTCTTGGGGGGTCCTTAAGGGAATCCCATAGAATTTGTTGGCCAATGAGATTGAAAATAAGAATAGGAAACTGCTCTAAAAGGGAATTTTGAAATGGCTTTTATTTAAAGAAAGAGAAGTCTGTGGGTATGAAGTCATGGAAAGCATTCCAGGTGGCAGTGTCTCTGCTGACTATAATAACCCAAGCTGTCAGCAGAGAGCTGGTGGGGGCTTGCCACTTTCCTTTCCAGCCTAACTACAGAAATGGATGAGACAGACTGCTGAGTCAGGGCCTTTGGAGGAGGGGGAGGTCTATGCAGAGGACCTGCCTCTTAGCTGGATTGTGATGTTTTACTGAGTTTAACTCTAATCTAGGCCCCTTTCTAGGACTGAAATTGTCTGAAAACTTGGCCATGTGCACAGATAGGGAGCATAGGCTTCCTTACAGTGGCAGAGGGAAAGGAGAGAGGAAGGGAAGCAGCTTTCCAGCTCATTCACTGCTCTAGAGACAATGGTCCCTCTGGCTTCCGTTTTTATTGCTTATGGAACAATTTACATCTGCCTTGTGTCTGGATGTGGACCTACCTGTTAAAATGATTGCCCAGCTGTGTGTGTGTGTGTGTGTGTGTGTGTGTGTGTGTGTGTGTGTGTGTGTGTGTGCTTATAAATTAAGCATCTGTGATTAACTCATGATCACTCCACTTTTTCCTTCTTGGTCTGTATGAGTGCCATTTCCAATGCCCTTGCTCCTCAACATGACTGCCTCTGGGGCTAGGGTATGACTGGGAAAAGCCTAAAGGAGGTTCAGCAGCTCAGTTTAGCCCTCAGGATACTTGCTACCTCTTGCATGGTTCTCCCCATGATCCCTCCTGCTCTGGCTCTCCTACCTATTATAATTACGTTCACTTTGATTTGAACAGATTGGACGATAGGAATTCATAATGCTACATCCTCACAGCGAAGCTAACTGATTAAGTGCTTTAAATTATTCCCCCTGACAGAATGATAAAGTTACAATCTGTTCTGAGATGATCTACAGCTTGCCAGCCTCCTACAGCTTCTTTCTACATTCATTTATCTTTTTGTCAAGAGGAGGTTTTTTTTTTTCTCTAAGCTTCAATTCCATAGATCTTTTAAAGTCATCAGCACATCTGAATTATTAATGAGGCTTTAGAGGCAAGACTCCTGATGGGCTGGTTAAAAAAGGTTGTATAGAAATCTGGGACTGTGTACACATCAAAATAATTTCAGCTCCATTTAAAAAACCATTTAGTGCGAGTGTGACATAGATGAACCATTATGCATTTGTGGAAACCAATTTTTTTGTGATCTACGATTAAACTAACCTTTCAGAGAAGAGTAAAGTGTGATGGTTATCATGCTTTAAAAGCCTTGCCAGGTCTCTGAAACAATTTCCAACTCTGACTTTCTCAAACAGCTTATGTGCAGAGCTAAAGCTCAGAGAGGAGCCGGGCGTTTATGCTGTTCGCCCAAGCTGCCCTTGGCTCTGGCTGCATGGTCACGCGGAATGATTTTGCTGAAGGGATTTGGTGTTAGGACGTGCATGCCAGGTAGGGAGAGCAAGTCTTGCTGATGGAAAGGGGAATGCGTTTTGGGTGAAAGACCAACCAGCTGCAATTTGCTGAATTTTTTTTTTACAACTGCTGCAGAGAATAATTGTTGAGAATTCAGTATTTACAGTTCAATTCAAAGGGGACATTTTGATCTTTTGCCAGGGAGAGAATATCAGTTTCTTCCATCTGTGTGTAAGAGAGAGACAGCATTATTGGCCTCATTTAAATTTCTTCTTCCTCTTTAAATTTCTTGCTACAAAAGACAACCTAGGCAGAACAGCCCCTGTGGTTTTGGGAGGCAGCTTCAAGCAAGGGAAGAATTGTAGGCAAACACCACCTCTCCATCAGGAGGTGAGATTCTCGCCATCCCTGACAAGCCACTGTTTAATTCAGTGTCTCCTAAGCTCTAAATGCCTATGCTGTGGGAGGCCTGGTCAAGTGAGATTTGAGGAAATTGAACTAGTGAGATGCTCTGGACCTTGTCTAAAATGTTTGGGGACAAAGGTCTCCCAAACAGCTTCAGAGGGAAGTATATTTTAATGGTCACCATCCACAGGGCTTCCATGGAATGTGCTTTGAGTAAGACAATGACAATTTGGCATATGGAATCTTGTCATTCAAAGATGAAGCTGCGCCAATGGATCCCCACAAAATGGCACCAGGAAGCAGGAATTCTACTAAGTACTGAAGTGGGTAAGGGTATTCGGTTCCAATGCTGGGCTTACTTCCGTGTTCTATGTGGCCTTATTTCATACCTAAGATGTGGAATTCTGTGGTCTGTGAGGGCCTTTTTGGTGCCAGACCTCCCCCACAAATAAAATAAATAAAAAACTTGTGTTGATAAACTTCTTGTGGGATATATATATATATATATATATATATATATATATATATATATATATATATATCTATTCTGAGAACACTGTGTGACCTGTCAGGAATTTTTGTCATAAGGTAGTTAGAGTTAGGAAGGGGATGACATGTCACTAGCCACTAGCTTTAGTGAGCAGGCTGGTATCACAAAATAAAATTGAGAAAATAACTGCTGGTAATTTTTTTTTTTTTTTGAGACAGGGTTTCTCTGTATAGCCTTGGCTGTCATAAAACTTGGTTTGTAGACCAGCCTGGCCTCAAACTCATAGAGATCCACCTGCCTCTGCCTCTCAAATGCTAGGATTAAAAGTGTTAGCCATAACCACCCAACTGCTACATTATTGAGAGTGTCATGTTGTAGACCAACTAAGCCATTATGTACACTATGGACACACCATGCGGAGGCCAGAAAAATGGCAGCATCTTGTGGTCTAGACTTGAGTGTACCTGGATCTCTCACATGCTATCTGCTCTGAAAAGGTTATGTAGAGTATCTTGTTGTTATTCCTATCCTATAGAATAGGGCTGAGGAAATAGCCTTTCTAATCTGGTTGTCTTAGGTCAATGGAACAGGTACCACTGGCTTACTACACATCCAGTTACATGGTAAACAAATAATCTTTGCTAAGTTTGTTAATGTTATCACATGAAAGGGACACTGTATTGTGGTGACTAAACTACACTGACGTTGATGTTCTTCAGATTCCATGTGGGTCGTATGGAGATGCTAGTATCCCCTACATCTGGTGACAGCAGGATAGTCAGATGTGTTTACAATTGTGACATGCTGAACAGAAGAGCCATAATGACTGTCTAAGCGTTAACTTTAAAGCTAGCGTTGATATGAGTAGGATACAGAAGTCAGTGGTACCTTCTGCATGTTGTGTTTACAAATAAAGTTCTTCCATGGAGGAGCCAGAGGCAGAGACCTATAAATTGGGGGCTTGCCTGAAGAATGTAGATTGGGGTATAGAGATGACCCGGGAGGATCTTATGGGTAGTCTTCATCTGGAAGGTGAATGAGAGGAAGGGCTAATACGGTGTTATGTTGGGGAAGTCAGGGCTGTCATGCAGTGGATCTTTGTTTCTGACAACAGTTTTCACTTGATGAATGTTCTGCCCCTTGGAGAACTGTCTGTGCCTTCCATCACTAGTATAAGAAAATGATGGAGTTTAGAACAAGGGTTTGAGCTTCTTCCTGGAGGAGAGTTACTATGGTTAGGAATGGCTGAGCTACCCAAAGCTCCACAAGCAGAGGGAGAAACAGTTACACTGTGAACACAGAGCTCTTGCTGACTCCGTGGGTTTTCAGTGCTGGGGGCTTCAGCCTTCTCACGTAACTACTCCCCCAAGAAGACTGCAGGACAGGGGCATGGATGACACACTGAAGGCACTTGGAACAATAGGCTCTCTGTAGCACCACAAGCTGAGGCTTTGAGAGCAAAGGCATGTCTGGGAAAGATCCCATTTGGGTGGTAAGGACAATGAGACGGCAATGGCTCCAAGGAGCTCCAGCCTAGGAGGGCAACTCTGTGTGGTTTCCTGGATTACATTTCTGATAGGCAGTGTGCTGTTCTTCCTCTGCTCACAAAACCCTGATGCCTCCCAGGCAGAACTATGCATCCTGCCTCCCCTCTTCTTCTGCCTCAGCAGATCACAGCCATTCTATAGACACAAGCATGGTTTCTACCAGACCCAGACAAGTTTTCTTTGATCTCACTCTCCTATAATGGACCACGATGATGGTCTGTCTCTGCATCCTTGCATCCAGCCCAACCCTGAGGATACTCTTTCCTCTTAGGTAGCAGGAGTTTCTCTCGCTCACTGCCATGTGCAGCCTCCTTATGGGAGATACTTAACCAGCTTAGTGACAGGTGCCCAGAGCTACTTCCTTATCATATTACGACAAAGCAGGCATTGGCTGATGGAAGCTGGTGGAGAAATTGATTTGTACCCTGTCTTATCTTCCATTCCCTGAAGTTTCTGTACTTTCTTGTTCTTTGAGGAGCCTGTTGCTATAGGAACCTGGAAGGTTGATATAATTATCTCTATTGGGATACAGACACCTTTAAGGCATTCCCCGTGCTGAAGGAAAGTCAGTCAAAGGTTCCTCTGGTCACCTAGGATCTCCATAATGCTGCCAACAGGCATAGGCAGTCTCTCTAGCCACTAAGCTCACAGGGCTTGTCCCCTGGCTTGGAAGCAGAATCCGGCTCCAATAGCCTGACACCAGGAAATCAGCCATGTCAACACCTCAGGCATTAATTGCCACTTTTCCAAAAATAAACCAAGGGGATGTGGATAAATTATAAAACAGTTTAAAAGTGTGAAAATGATTAAGGTGAGAGTCTTTTCAAATATATATTGTGTATACTCACTTTAATACTCTGAGTTAGTAAGCCCTAACTTCAGAAAGGAATTTGAAAGGTCTCCAAAATACAGTGAAAACTGGAAAGTGCAAGGGTCCATTTGAACTAGATTTGAGAAGGACCTCTGGAGCAGCTGCTAGGGATGCTGACAGGTCCACAGTTAGGAAACAGCTGGTGCTGAAAAGATTTCTCTCCTACTTTACCAACTCACTTAACATTGTCCCTCTCCAAAGCCTGAGAAAATTGGACTAAATAGTTCAAAAACTGCTACTCTTCCACAACTGGGAAGATTTCCGAGTTCCAAACTGATTCTTACTAAACGCGTGCATTTTCTCTTCACAGTGTTCTCTCACTTTCTAACATTTCATGTCTGTTTCTAGTCTGGGTGAGGGGGAATTAAGGAAGTGACTATGAAGAAGAAGTCATCTGCCTCCTTCCTAAGAGAGCATCTGTTCTGAAAGAGGAACTTTGGAGGCAGATGGCAAATGATGGAGGAGAGTCTTGACTCGATTAAGAAAGTATAATATAGAAGTTTCAGCTCTTAAGAGAGAACTCAACATGATCCCTTTGCCACCATCAGATAGATCCATAGTCATCTCTGATCAGTTCTCAATGATCTACAATTCCCCAGTGGGGAGTGTGTGCCCAAAGTCCAGGGAAAACCCCCGAATTTCATCTCATGTCACAGTCTGTGCCCATTCCAGTCAATTCCAGTCTCATCTACTGGAGCCACTAACTAAGTGCATTAAAAAGACACTTTGGATTTACTTCTGTCTGCCCCATTCATGGTTGGGATTTAACAAACATCTGAAAGGCAGGTGGCAGGAGACACATGAGTACTGTCCAGACTGAGTCCCCAGCCCCTTCATCACTGGACATGCACTCTCAAGGTGATTCATACAGCTCAACAGCTTTGACTTGGGTTCATAGGGATCAAACAGGAAAACAGACCAATGCATTTGCCATTAATAACCCTCCTACTACAGCTGAAAGGAGGCTCAACCATTGACAGAGAAGCACATTCGCCAAATGGAATAGCTGTGAATGCTTTACAGAAACAGTTACCAACTGGCATCATTGCTCGATTTGGTAGGTCTTGCCAAGATCAACACAGAGATGTGAACAGACCGATGGGGGCTGGTTTTGGGCGGTGGTGGTGGTGGTGATGGGGGAAGTGGAGGAAGCTGGGTTTCTCAATGGGAAAATGCTTTTGGACTTGGGGCAAGGTACCAAGGTGGGCAGGGAGGCCACGTGCAGATTTGAAGGCAAGCTGGATGGAGAGAAGTTACCCCCAGACTCCCCAACCCCCCAAACCCAAGAACACCAAAACAAACTCTAAGGGGTCTAGCCATAGCAGCAGCACGGCCTCATTGCGCTGAGCAATTGAGAAAGTGGAGGAAGAAAAAGAAGAAGGAAGGGAGAAAGGTAGGGGGGGAAGGGAAGGCGAGGGGAGGGGGGAGAAGCAAAACAAAATAAATGGAACCACAAACAGAACAATAGAAATAAAAATAAACAAACCAATAACAGAATAAAATTTGTAACTCCTTTTTTTTTTTTTAATTCCACAAAAGTTTCACAAGGACAACGTTATAGAAGAAAACCCCCAGCAGTGGCTAGGTCATGCAGAACCATTAATTGTCATACCTTGGCCCATTCTAGTCATCCTTGTTGCACTTTAGAGAGAGAAGTAAGCTATGTGAGTTTTACAATGCTTTGAAACTGTCATATCTCCTGTCGAGCACTTTAACTGGCACATTCTTATAGTTATAAATGTTTCTGAGGGCATAACTTCATAACCTCCTTTGCAAAGAAATGCATGAAGATCTCTCATGATCCAAAACTAGGGGATATGTATATATAGTTATATATATAGTCTTATATATATATAGTTATATATAAAGAGATAGATACATGTCATATATAAATCAAAATACATAAGGACAAAAATAATTTGAAAAAAAAATACTTCCACTCACAGGACTTTTGAATTTACACGTATACAATGACTCCCCACCCATTGCTGGTTGGAGTACTGCACTGCCCCTGTCTTTGGTGTGGGAAGAGGTAGAGGTTCTGACCGAGCCTCACTATATTTGTCAGTAAAAGTGCTTGTCAATCACACAGCAAGCAAATCTCCAAAACCATCATGCCGGAGGGGACAGGGGATTCAAAATCTAAACCCAAAACAATCACCATAAAAACACCTTTTTAAAAAGAGATGCTACAGCTGTGACAAATTTCCCCCCCTCCTTCCTACCCCTTATTCTATCCATTGGCTTTCTAAGTAAACATCTCAAATAGGTTCGTATGCACCCAAGGCTAGTCTACCCATACCAGAATTTGGTGATGGTAAAGTTGGCCAATTCCTCAGAACTCCTATGTCCCTAAAATGTAATGTGCATGCATAAAACATCTGATAATTGCAAATTGGGAAAAAGAGATCAGTCTACCTTCCCTCCCTTGTTGACTAACAGTTAAAAAGGAAAGAAAGAAAGAAGGAAGAAAACAAAAGACAAAAAATAACTACTGAAATGTGCTTGGCTCCCTGTGGCAGCCTTCTCCTTCGCATCTTGACAGGACACGGAGAAGCTCGCTCTCCCGTCACTCGCTCACCTATGTGAACTGGCTGTATGTTAAGGAGCTTGCCTGTGCTGAACTTCTCCTGCCAGCCTCTGCTTTGCGACAGAGCATCATACAGCTGTGCCAGCAATTTCAATGTGGTCGCTAGCTTTTGTCTTTGTTGAGTTAACCAACTGCGGTTCTATCCTCCTCCATCCTGATTTATCTAGCATTGCCAGCGCCTACAAAAACTGTTATCTGCCACTGGGTCTTTCTCCCTCTCACTCGCCACTGCCCCAGCCCGAATTCTACCTGGCCTAGGGGCCCTCGTTAGTCAAACAAAGGGGAGTAAAAAGGTCCCCTGAGAATGCATGGAAAAATACTTGCTCTTTTCTGAGCGTTATTTATTCTGTACATAAGGTAAGTGATTCACCTTTTAAAAGATGTAAAAGTCCCAGGAAGGCAGTTCTTAATGACTTACATCTGATATTTATGATACATATGGCTTTTCATCCCAAATGTCAAAAGTGAAAGAAAAAAAACTGGCGATCCCTACGGCAGCACAAGGAGACAGAATAACAATTTAATATGCAACCAAACCCCTTTTCAGGTCAATGAAATGACTAGGATTTGATACATCCAGGAGTGGAAACCTGGTTATCTCTTTGCATTAAAGTTAGAAACCTTCACTGGAAAGAAGCTAGCTCTGAGACAAAAAGGCTTTGGTGAATAAGTAAAAAAAAAAAAAAAAAAAAAAAAATCTCTGATGCTTTCTCGAAACAAGCAGGTACTTAATCATCTTCTGTGCACACTTTGAAAGCTTTTCAAATGTTTTGCTTTACTTCAGCCCAGACTGGAAACGATCAATGCATTTTCATTGCGTTTGGTTGCTCGTTTTGAATGATCATGTGCTAACTTACTGTGTGTGTGTATAAAAAGAGAGAAAAAAGAAATAACAAAACAAAACAAAACAAAAAAAATCAAAACCCAAAGCATTCTGATGATCTGGATAAATCAGAAAAGGAAAAAAAAAAAAAAAAAAAAAAACAACCTGCTTTGCCTAACTGACACAGATCACAGGTGCTCCCTTCTAATCTGTGAACTCATTCCTGAAGTGAGCTATTTATGTCTGGAGGATGCCTTTGGTGTATTTCCCCCCTAGATTCATAAATAACTTTTGGTCCGTCCGCTTATTTGCTGTTGTGTTCCAGGGTTTTATGGTGGTGAAATAAAAATGACAGCCACATGCACACTATCATACATATGCAAAATGTGTAAAAAAAAAAAAAAGGAAAGAAAGAAAGAAAAAAAAAAAGAGGAGACTACAGGGAACAGGAGAGTTACTCTGTTGGAATACCAACTGGGGAAATGAGAAGCAGATACGGTTTCACACACGGTGCCGGTGGATACACATATCAAAGCCGCTCTTCCTGAACGTACTTCTGTTTGTCGCGAGACTCCCTGGACTTGGGCCGGTTCGGCCGATTTGCTGTAGACGGGATGGAGTGGACAGAGGAGCTCTTCTTACTGGAGGACTGGGAGGAGTGGGAGGAATGAGACAGGCTGGCCCGGGACTGGCCAGCGTTGTGGTCAAACTGCATCAGACAGAAGATCAGGTCTGTCGGGACGAGCTCGAACTCGTAGGGGGGATTGGTGATGACATACCTAGACAGAGCAAGCAAAGGTGTCACAGGCTGGTCACAGGTGGAGCAGGCGCAGGACTCAACTCTCCCTGAGCCAAAAAGAACTAATTGCCTGGCTGCTTCAGTCTGTCTGAGGACCTGGTTGATGTACTCCATCCAGTAGCCTCGCATTCTCTTCCAAATGAAAGGAAACCATCATGTTTAGCTCAACAAGGCAGCCAGAAGCCCAGGCAAAGATGCCAAGTTGGCGCTGGTAATGAAAATGCCACATCGTAATTCATGTGAACCATATGCATTTTTCTGTACACAGGTCAAGCTCATGACAGTCACCCAACTGCGCTGTCACTTCCATACCAAAATGCCCTGACCGTCATAGACACACACCACAGGGTCTCTGTTCGTCATGCCTAATACCTCATCAACAACAGTGCCCTGGTTACAAGAGCTTGACCCGATTTCTCCCTATTAGATCAAGCTTTCTCTAGATGGCTTCAGTGATCACCATGTTGCCTCTGCAACAATGGGTCTGAGGTTCCCAGGAGACTAGGAAAAAAATGCAGATTGAAGACCTGGGAGAGAGCTCAATGGCAGAACACTTGCCTTGCATGCAAGAGGCCCTGGATGTAATCGGTAGCACTGAAAAGACGGAAGAAAGGAAGGGAGGAAGGAAAATGAACCAACTAAAAACAAAAGGGAAAAGTTTAAGTAACCTCCCCCTGATCTACTGACTGACAAGCCTCAGGTGGGGCTCAGTAATTTGGCCTTGAGAAGCTCTGTAGGTGAATGTCATAATCACTGCCATGTAGGAACACATTAGTCTTCACATTTTGTTTTTGTTTGTTTTGTTTTGTTTTGTTTTGTTTTTGAGACAGGGTTTCTCTGTGTAGCCCTGGCCATCCTGGAACTTGCTCTGTAGATCAGGCTGACCTTGAGATTTGCCTGCCTCTGCCTCTGCTGGGATTAAAGGAGTGCAGACCACCACACTAGGCATTTGTCTGTAACAATTTTTAACTCTAGCCATGTACTGTAATTTTCAGCTATTAAGTATTATATAAACATTGTCATATAATTTTTTAAAAGTATATGTATTTTTTTCCTAAACACTATGGAAATTACTCTAATCACAGTATTTTTTAAATAATTTATTTTTATTTTGTGTGCGTTGGTGTTTTGCCTGCGTGTATGTCTGTGTGTGGGTGTTAGATCCTCTGGAACTAGAGTTACAGACAGTTGTGAGTTACCATGTGGTGCTGAGAATTGAACCTGGGTCCTTTGGGAGAACAGACAGTGCTTTTTAACTGCTGAACCATCTCTCCAGCTCCCAGTACATATATTTTTTAATCCTCTTAACGATTGTAATATACAGATCTGAGAGTATTTTTACTCTCTGGCACAAACTCCTGGATTTGGGTAATTCTAGGATTAATGTTTGTCTGCTATGAGTTTATATTAAGGCTGTAAGGAAAAACACAACTAGCATCCCCAAACTGTCATATAGTTTTGTTTAAGGTGACAATATAAAAGTTTCTTAAAATTAAATATACAAAAGAAAGTGAGTCAATACAAACTATATGAAGCAAAAAATATCATCAATGTGAAGCATCTCCACATTAGGGACCAAGGAAGTGATTGGAGGAAACAAAGCTTGGGATTCTGACTTTTGTAACGGGGTCAAGGTGCTACTTTCCAAAACACAAATTCTTCCCTCAATGGCTTCACATTCATTTTTAGTAATTTTTAGAAAAGAAATCATTCTCATAACTCCTCGGCTCAGTGTCAGATTTCATGTGGGCGTGTGTCGAAAGCATGCACAGAGACCTGTGCCTACAGGATACAAGGGAGGGCATCGATGCCATTGCCTTCGGATGAGATGGCAGAGTAGGGAAGGCACACTCACCTTTTTGTACACTGGCTGGGGGTGCTGAGGTGGGCATCTCTCAGCCGGTAAATTCCAAAACAAAGCATATTATACGTTTTCAGAGCTTTGCAGAACAGATCACCATAACAACCACCATCCTGGGAGACAACAAAGGAACCAAGAGAAACATCAGTTTTTATTTGCCTGGGAATCAAAGTGTGTGTGTGTGTGGGGGGGGCTTTTCTTAAAAGCTTGTTTTCTTGTCTCTGGGGTTGGAGGATCTATGCCAAGAGACTGTGGCTGAGGACATCAGCAGGGCTAACAGCCTGGACCCAGTATGTTTGACTTTAGCCCTGACAACCACAGGGCTTCCTCCCGTGTCCACACAGTTGTGTCTATAGCTCCAACTGGCTCTGTCTTCCTTCGCCTGAAGTAGGGATGTGACACAGAAGGTCTCAGTTGTACAGCTAGAGGGAAGAAAGGAACTCTGCAAAGCAAGGATTCTATCACACCCCCTCCCAGCTCAGCTGTGTCCACTGTGATGGGACTGTGTTGTCAAAACTGCCCAAGTGATAATGAAAATCACTGCAAGAATAAAAGGCCCCCCCCTCAAGCCCTATGGTGACCCTTATCTTTCAGATAAGGACAGTGTGAAAAGCGCAATTTGCAGACCTCAGAGATGTCTAAGGGGAAGAGCATTTGGGAGTCTGCAGGGGAGATACCTGGGACTCACTGTACTAATCAGTTCACAACCACCCTAAGTTCTGGGACTTAACTCAGCAGGTGAAACAACACGATTGTTTGCAAATGCAGAGAAAATTCTGGGCTTCATGCAGATATGTGTCTCCAAGCAGACTGTATTATACAGAACAACACGGCTGAGTAGATTTATTAGGAACCGCAGGAATGTATTTGTCTTTACTATCACTGGAATTCCCACAATGGGCATATTAGACAACAAATGGTCCCATATTTGTCCATTATTGAAAATATTAATCTGATTCAAGTGTATTAGCAAGGAAGTAATAAGGATAAGAGTCACTGATTATGGAAGCTGACTTTCAAAACAGCTCCAGTCAAATATAGGTCCTGGTCCACAAGTAGCCATTTGATGTGTTACAAAACAAGACCTTTTCCATGATGGGACATTCTGGGCAATATTATTATTCGTGTGCAATAGGTATGTGCATCCCCAAGGCTCATGGTTCCACCCCTTAAACACATCTATGCAGGTGAATTTGGAATAACGGTCAAAATGACATACCTTTTCCAAAGTGTCTGACACAGTACAGAGTACAGAGCAATGAGTCCAGAGACCCCAAAGGGAAGCTCTGGTCCCCCTCATTAAAGGAGGCCTAGGGAAGTGTGAGTGGATCCAGACTCAGAAATCCCCAGACCAAAGTTTTGAATTAGAGACCTCAAGGCACAGAAAGGTACTAACTGAGATCCTGTCATTCTGGCCAGCGATTTTGCACACACACACACATCAGCCTTGATGCTTCAAACCAACTGAGCTTGGATGAAAAGAAGCTATATAGATAGATACTGATGATGAGAACTGCAGTACTATGGCAAGATTAGAAAGCTGCAGGTCCAGAAGCTAATGACCTTATCTTGGGCTAGTTCTACCCCTCTAGAACAGCCATCCCCTGCCCACCTCTCCGTCAGAACTAACATCTTGTAGCTAATAGAAACCTTTTGGAATTGATTAACTCAGCAGACCACTAGCTTCCACTAACCCCAAAGCTATGAATATCATCAGAGAACTTCTTGGGCTATCGGAAAGCTTCTGCCATCTTCTTGTATCTGCCTCTGATGGACCCACCAATGTATTTTAAAGTTGCCTTGATTTACAACTTTCTTTGTTGAGTAAAACTATACAACTTCATGAAAATACTTCCGGGTGGGAACAAGGAATTCAGCACAAACTAAATCTGTGTTCCTGAGTCATGATCCCTCAAAAGTGCTCCAGAATACACTATCTCGTATTCCCTTTTAAGATGTGAGCTGTAACTTTGTGTTAACAGTATATAGATACAAAAACTCTGGTAGCAGAGTTTGGGGCCTAGCATCCTCATGTTCAGATAGAGTCGAAGTGGAGTATCTCCAAGATATAAGGCCCCCGAGAAAATGTTTCCTAAACTTAGCTATGTGTTGGCAGCTACCCCTTTCATCTCTGGGAAGAAAATACTTGAGGAAGGCAGCAATGGAGGAGAGACCCATAGTTCCAAAGCCAGTATGCCTTAGTGCAAATTCCCTATGCCTCAGTTGCCTGGGAGAAAGACATCAACAATTTGGTAGAAGGATTTGCATGAATAAAGTATGGGGCCTGGTAAATAGGGCCCCATAAATTCCATGTTTTTAGGCTACTACTAAATAAAGTAATAGTCTATTTAGTAAATAGTAAATAGACTGGATGAGAGAAAAATAGATGCCTAGATGTCACCGTTTGACACAGTTTATTCATATCAGGCTTGCTACCAACACTGTGCTCAGGAATCGTCTGCGTGGTACACTCACCCCTAAGTCTGCAAAGGGCCCATCCAACAGGGCTAACTGAGCCACGCGGCAACGGTCCCTGTTGGCCAGTGTCTGGGGAGTGCTGTAGCCCCCTCGAAGTGCATTCTCCTCAGCAATCAGAGCCTCAAGCTCTGGCGTGGCTCCTCCTGTCACCAGGGTCCGGATCAGGGTGAGGATATTGTCATTGAAGTATGTCTGTGGAAAGAAGGTACAGGAGAAGCATTCTTAAGCAAACAACCCATAGTCACCACAGCTAACATCCAAAGTACAACTTTTCTTGGTGTCTCCCATGTAAAGTTCTGGCCTGTCTCTTCAAATAATTTTCTGTGGGAAGAGAAAAGACAACAGCCTCCAATTATTCTGTTCTTTTCTCTCCTGCCTGGTTCCACTATGGGATCCTGACTCTAAGAAAAGGAAAAAAAAATAAATAAAAACAATTCAGAGGATTCTTCTTAAAAGGCTAATGCCTGAAACACTGGTGTTAGTAGATATGCAAATACTGCCTTGCCTCTGTAAGTTTAAAAACTGTCAACCCTGACACTAGGGACACAATAAAAGGCAGCATGCCTGGGCTGCTACCCAAAGGAGGGTGACCACTGAGAGCCTGTCATCCATATGATAGGAGGCCACCCACAAATGGCACAACTTCTTTCTGTCTGGAATTAGATGCCAAGAGAATCTTGCATGCCACACACGCAACAATTTATTATAGACTGTGATAATGGCTGGACCCAGAAGTCATCGCCAGGATAACAGCTGGATAAATCTATGAGCTGTGTGTCCTGATGTGTCTGTCATGGTTTTTGCAAATAACCTCAGCTGTCTGAGGTGAATATAGCTGATGTAAAGAACTTTTCCCCTTACATGTCCATTTCTCTCCCTCATGGAACGTCCGGAAGAAGGCAATGGCGGCTTTAAAAATTAATAGAATATCTAAGAAAAGACCTTAAAATGACATTTGTTACCCGGCCCAATTTGAGAAAATATCAGTTAAAGGTGGTATGTTCCATTTTCTTGCATGAGGAGAGTCAAGGCATCCAAATAAAAACAAACCCAATCTTGGATGTGGCTTTGGGTCATTTATGTACCTCTGGGGTGGGCTAGAAAGGACAGGTGCATCCTTTTTTGTTTGTTTGTTTGTTTGGTTTTGGTTTTTGGTTTTTTGAGACAGGGTTTCTCTGTGTAGCTTTGGAGCCTGTCCTAGAACTCAGTCTGTAGATCAGGCCGAACCTGAACTCATAGGGATCTGCCTGCCTCTGCCTCCTGAGTGCTGGGATTAAAGGCTCATGCCACCACACCAGGCGACAGATGCATTCCTACTTGTGACTTCCTTGAGTTTACCTGGCAGTGCATAACGGGGAACAAAACAGACATGGTTGGGTCCTCATCCTATTCTGTCACTAGCTCTGTGTCATCCCTGGGCGTCGGTGTTTAAAGACATTAAAATCAGAATGGTTGTTAAGGTCAAGTGTATAAGCCAAGAATTCTACATGGGCTTCTAAGTTAAGAAGATGCTGGGGGAGGGCCCAGTTTTCATGTCCCTTATAGAAACACCCAACCAAAGAGCACATAGGATTCCGACTGCAAAGAATGCTGGGAAAGTTATACACAGGCCACCCTGCTGAGAATTGATGCTCAAGAGTTCAGCTGTTCCCTGGGGTAGACAAGCAGACCTGCGGACACCCAAGGGAGTGTGGGATGGCTAAGGGGGCTCAAGTCGTGCTGAGGTTTCATGCTGAGTTCACCTTCCAGAAGTTTGAAAGGTGAAGTCAGCACCTTTGAAAGTGATAAAACATTTTTGGTCGCAGTGTTAATTATCACCTATAAATCGGAATAGCAGAGCAGCTATGGGATCCCTGATTCTCAATACCCGAGGGACTGAGAAGAAACTCAGGGTCCAGGACGTGCTGGTAAATATGTTTGACCTGAACCCAGAGACATGAGGGAAAGGACTGTTGTGGATGGTGGGCGACAGTCACTCTCATATCCAAACATCCTTTGATTGTTCTCTTTCCTGTTTATTTTTGTCCTAGAAGGTGGAAGGCCATTATTGCCCTTCATCCTGGAACCTCTCATCTCTCAGTCAGCCTCATTGCCCAAGTTCCCTCCAGAGCAGTGGTTCTCAACCTTGCTAATTCTGTGACCCTTTAATACAGTTCCTCATGCTGTAGTGACCATCAAATTATTCTTGCTGCCACTTCATGACTGTAATTTTGTTACTGTTATGAATCATAAGATATGTAGGATATCTGATGTGACCCTTGTGAAAGGGACATTTGACCCCAAAGGGGTTATGACTCACACATTGAGAAATGCTCTTCTAGACTAAGTAAGAACACAGTGAAGGTCCTGTGAACTACATCCTGGAAACTTGTTACATTGATCAAAGACACACAAACATTTCCCAATGTTTTCCCTATGGTCAGAGATCCCATCCAGTCCTGTCTACCACATTAAATGAGGGAGACCTGGACAGAGAACTGACAAGTACCTTTGTGCTCCAATTACCATTCTAGACCAATGGCTGGGTCATTATGCTAACAGCAGGTAAGTAGACGGCAAACATTCACAACCCCATTGGCTGAACCACTGAATACTCCCTGCCCAAATCTAGAGAAATGAGGGACATTTTCTTTCTTTCAAAATGAAATAGTTTTCAAGATAAATGCAAAAGAATCTGTTTTTGACTGGATAAGTAGTCACTAGAAGATCTAACTGGCCAAAGTGCACAGATTAAATGACAGTAGAGTGATCGACCCCAACTGGAATGGCTTTAACACCCTCTCCAAGGCTCGGGGAATATTACATAAGGAAGGGCAGGAAAAGCATAAGCCAGAAGATGGGGAAATGCACCCCATAAGAGGCCTTCTGGATATGCCATGGCCAATGCACTTATTAACTACAGTTGTAGTCATCTCCCAAGACCTGCACAAAATTGGGCCAACTACTATTTCATCATGAATAGGGGAAGAGCCAGGGGGGCCCACCCCCGCTTGAGGAACTGTTGGCAACTAAAAGCTTCTGGAAAGGCTATTTTTCTTCAGTGGTGTGGCCACTGGCAAGTTTCCTTGCCCCTGTAAGCATCCTACCACCCACGATCGTGCAAAAATCGCTAATTAAACTCAGTGGACCACATACAAGATGAGCATGGGAAAGTAGAAAGGAGACTTACTGAAACAAAGGGATTCAGAGGGACAGAGAAAGGATAAGAAGGGAGTAAAAGTGACTAAAACTCATTATGTATAAATGGGTGAAACTGTCAAATGAGAACAAAAACTAAATAAGGAGCATACTGGAAAAATTCAACAGTTAATTCATATTTTAGGAAAAAAGATCAGATGCTTTCTCCATGTGATCAGGATTAAAAAAGGTTAATTTTCATAGCTTCTATCTTAAATTGTGTTGGAAGTTCTAGTCAGTTAGAAAGAAATAAAAGATATTCATATTGGAAAAGAAAGAAGATTATCTCCACTCACAAGCGGCCTGGCATTGTATAAAAGAAAACCCCAAGGAACCCACTTAAATGGTCATAGGTAATAAGAGTTCAGTAAGATTTCAGAGTACAAAAACAACATGCAAGAAACCCAAACTTTTCCCTATGTGACCAAGAAAAACTTAAGAAACTCTACTTTTAACAACATTGACAATAATAAAATGCTTAAGAAGAAATTTATTCAAGGAGTTCAAAGGCTGTGAAAGCTACAACATTACAAAAAATAGGAATAAACTCTAAATAAATAGAAAGATATCCCATGTTCATGGATTGGAAGATAATATTAAAATAACAAAACCCTTAAACATTATACAGATTATAAACATTCCTATCGAATTTCACATGTAATTGCATGAAACATAAAATGTTATATCAAGCATATAAAAAGCAACTAGAAACCAAATTGGAGGGGCCCAACCCCTGATTTCAGCATATACTACAAACAGTGGCATGATGACTGGCCAGTGGAATAGAATTGAGCATCTAGAAATAAACTCGTAGAGCTGCTGTTAACTGACTTTTGATGAGGGTATCAAGAAGCTTTATAAAAGACAGAATAGTCTATCAAATAAACAGTTACAACAACTGAGCATCAACAAGCAGAAGAAGATGTTGGACCTACTCCTCACACTATATATAAAACAACATGAATCAAAGACCCAAATGTTACAGCTAAAGGATAGAGTGCTAAGGAGAAATAATAGTGGCAAATCCTCAAAACTTCACATTGATAATTATCTTA
Organism: Peromyscus maniculatus bairdii; assembly: GCF_049852395.1. Taxonomy (NCBI): domain Eukaryota; kingdom Metazoa; phylum Chordata; class Mammalia; order Rodentia; family Cricetidae; genus Peromyscus; species Peromyscus maniculatus. The sequence goes on along the minus strand of NC_134860.1, from coordinate 37,309,962 downwards.
GATAAGACATCAAAATCATAGGGTACACAAGAAAACAATCATTTATATCTTGTAATATTTTTAAACTATGCATTGGAAGACACTGTAAAAAGTAAAAATTCTCTGTAGAATTAGAGAAAATATTTGAGAAAAAATGTATCTTGTAAGGGTGTAATATCCACTGTTTAAAATCCTCCAAGAACACAACAACCAAAAGGCAATAAATTTGAAAAATAGAAAAAGGATGAGGCTTGAATAAACATTGCCTCAAAACCAGGTAGGTAAGTCATCAAGAGACACAAGGAGGTCTGCCATCAGTAGTCATGAGGGCAACCCAAGTCCAAATATAGATAAGTCACCAAGAGACACAAGGAAGCCTGCCATCAGCAGTCATGAAGGCCACACTAGTCCAAATCTTAAGGAGAGCTCATCTTTACCCACTGAGAGGGTTATGATAAACCAAGTGACAGATAAATAGCAAGAACTGATGAGAATGTGGAGAAACTGGAGCCCTTACAAACTTCCAGTTGAACTGTAAGTGCTCCAATCATTGGAAAGCAGTCCAGAAGTTCTCTAAGTGAGTCATGTCTGAGTTACCATAGGACCCAACAACTCTACTTAACTATACCCCAGGGAAATGAAAGACACATCACAACAAAACCTCATGCAGAGAGATTCTAACAGCATCAGGTGCCACAGCCAAAAGAGCTAGAAACAAACAGCAATCCCTTAATGGATGCATCACAAAATGTTAGAACCATGGAGCCCACATTATTTGTGCATGAAAAGAAATAAAGCAAATGCTACAACATGGATGAGCCATAAAAACAAAAGAGATTCCACTTCTATGAAACACCCAGAAAAGGCAGCTCTAGAGAGATAGGGACAAATATCAGTGGATGTTCAGGGCTGAGCAGCTGAAGTAGTAAGGAAAATGAGGATGCATTTCTCCTGGAAGTTATGAGAATGTTCTTAAAGGGTCCTTGGAGATGTTTACATATGCTTAAAAAACCCATAAAATTGTATACTTGGGTGAATTTTATGGTCTATTAATATTCCAATAAGACATTTCTTAAAAGAACTGGTTAAAAGATAATTACGTGGTTAAGAGATAATTATGTTTATAATGGCTAAATTTCCATATGTGGAGTAGAAGCTGTAAAACTGAAAACTGTGTAAGTACATACACATGCATACATGTACATGTGCACATAAGAACACACACACACACGTGGACACACACACACACACACACACACACACACACGGTCAGTGATGAAGAATACATGTTTTACTGTTCTTAAAAACAACAGCAAAAAAATAGAAAACTGATAAACACTGAAGACAGAGATCAACATGATAAACAGCAGTGTCCACATGTTAAGGAGTGATCAGAATTCAAGAAGCTAAGACAAGAAGGCACTTCAAATAAGAGCAACCTGTCCTGATAGGGAATGTGAGCCTAAGAAATACACCGGGGGCCCCACCAAACAAACAAGATCAGTACCAGGTCCTGTGCCAGGTGACTATTTGAAGTTAAATTATAAAATGGTGAAGGACAGTAGCCTGCAACACTCCTAAGAACAAAAGTATAAAATTAAGGAGACTCAGGCTCCCATAACGAACATTAGAGGCATGTCAACTAAGTGTGAAACAAAACCTTTGTTCCAAGAATTTTATAGGCCATGAAATTGTCCATCTAATTTGTGGAAACAATAGGAATGATTCTGGATCCTTGGGTACTGAAGAATTTATTCACTTCATTTTCAAATATTATTTTATTTTAAATTATGTTTCAGGAATATGCAATGAGTATAGGTACCTGCAGAGGTCATAAGAGGGTGTCACACCCCCTGGGGCTGGAGTTACAGGCAGTTTTGAGCTACCCAATCAGGGTGCTAGGACCCGAAATTAGGTCCTCTGCAAAAGCAGTATACAACTCTTAAATGTTGAGCCATCTCTCCAACCTGCTGTTCATTTCATCTTTAAAAGATACTCCGAATCAAGGTGGGTGGTGGTGGTGGTGGTGGTGGCGGCGGCGGTGGCGCACACCTTTAATCCCAGCACTTGGGAGGCAGAGCCAGGTAGATCTCTGTGAGTTGGAGGCCAGCCTGGTCTACAAAGTTAGTTCCAGGAAAGGCGCAAAACTACACAGAGAAACCCTGTCTCAAAAACAAAAACAAACAAACAAACAAACAAACAACAACAACAACAAAAAGATACTCAGAATCAAAAACTAGCTTTCTTAAATATAATTTAATTTTTTCCCTTAACAGGAGCCAAATTGGTTTTAAAATACTGGTGACGTTTATGAAGACTGGAGAGACAGCTCAGTCAAGGTATCTGCCATACAAGCTTGAGGATTTGAGTTCAGATCCCCAACACCCACAGAAGAAGCCAAGTGTGGTGGAGCATGCTCTAATCCTAGTACTGGGGAGACAGAAACACGTTTTAGGAGCTCACGGGCCAGCCAATCTTTGGAATCCTTGAGGTCCAGGTTCAGAGTGAGAGTCTGTCTCAAAAATATAGTGAAAAGTAATAGAAGACAAATGATGTTGACTGTTAGCCTCCCTTACAGGCAAGGATACACACACACACATGTGCAAATATGCACACGTAAAAGGCTGTCATACTTATTACTTAAAAACTGGGTGCAAATGTCAAAATTAATTCTGAAAAAAAAATAATGACATAAAATCATCTATTAGTACAATAGCATTAGAATGGATTTTAAAGTCAGAAAAATGCGATAGGAGGATGGAGAAAGGAAATTATGACATTAAAATGGATTGTATAAGGGAAAAACAAAGAGATGCTAGAGTTTCCTAGATAATGATACTTAAAATACAGGTGTTGAGTATATTTATAGAGGGGGCCATTAAACACTAACTAGAGCTAAAATCAGAACTGAGTATTCACAAATTTAAGCATCACTAGACATAATAAGCATTTAAATTTTAATCTATAAACCAAAAGATGGATGACAAAAGGTAATTACAGAATCAAGTAAAAACTATAATCATAATGTAGGATTACAGATAGTGTTATATGTATAACTGAACATAATGAACTAAAGAGTTTATAAAATGATAAAGATTTTCAGATCTATTAAGAAACAAAATTAATGCCAAATTAGTATTTTCCTATGAAATAAATAAGACAATAAAATATATTTTAAGGAAATTTCTAAAATATACTAAGTTTATAGTGATAACTAGCTAACACTTACAGAAGAGCTCCAACGTTTTATGGGTAAAATGTAACAGAGTAATAGTAAATACCATTGTTTCAAGGGAGCATCTAAATGTATTGACTGTCTATCAGTAGATCAAGATGGAAAAGAAGCTTACAATAGTGACTATTTAAAATTAAGGGATTTTTGAATATGACATGCAAAACTATGATGGATAAGCCTGAAAATATAGAAGCAGATTAAAGACAAAATAGTTATAATTAATAAAGCTCTAAGTTGTTTTTTATTATGTTTCTTAAGATGAGAAGCATGATGAAACATGAACTCATAAAACAATGAAATAGCCAAGAAGATATTTAATGAATTGATGAGCCTAAAAATAATGCCTTGAAAAAATATACCAATGATGAACATGCCACCACCACCACCACCACCACCACCACCACCACCACCACCACCACCACCAAAATCAGAAGTTAGAAGGAGAATACTATGCAAGGCATATAAAATAATTAAGACCACTATTCTGGAAGCTCACTGTAATACCAGTCACTGGACATGCAAAAGGGTAGATTTGTGGGGTCTGGCAGGATTGTTCAATGGTTAAAAGGACTTAACTACTCTCCCACAGAGTCTAAGTTGGATCCCAATCACCCACACCTGTACAGGCACCTGCACTCACATGCCCACCCACAATAACACACACATGCTCATAATTAAAATTAAATCTTTTAGAAATAATTGCTTTTGCTTTAAAGCATAAACCACAGTAATAATCTTTGGCAGAGAAACAGAGTGTTAGGGAAAAAGACAAGCTCTGTGTCTTTTAACATGTAATGTAGCTATTTGTCATATTTTCCCTAGTAAACTAAGGAAATCTGCACCTAACTGTAGGTCCACATGGACATTATAAGACAACAACTGGATACAATTATACTAAGTGACTTTTGGAAAGAACATTGTGATATTTTCCTCTCAAATATTACAGTAAACTTTGAAGATTTTCTGATCACTATAGATAGTATTAGAAATTATATCAACAAGAATGGGATGCCAAATTCATAGTTTAGTGCTTATAAATATTAAGGTATGGGATTGGATTAACAAATATAGCCACTGTCACTGTTTTTCTTTTTAATTAACTCTTATTGAGACCCAGAAATGCTCATTTTTTTTTACATGATACCTTTAGTTGTTTCAGGACTACAGCAGCTAAGGCAAGAAGCTGTGCCTAAGACTATAGCTCTTCAAGAGGCTCAAAGCCTGGCCATACAGATTCTTACAGATAGGGTTAGTGATACAGCCCAGGAAGCATCACACATTTCTCGACAAAGATGATTTCTCCACAAGTGGATGAGGGGAGAACTGGCTACCTGGAAATCTCTTCCAGCTGTATAATAATGATTGAATAAACATTGATACACTCATAGACTATACATTGTACATATAGTAATATGCTTTCAGAGAATGATGGTAGAGTAAGAATACAGATTGATAAAAATTTTAAGTAGACTCTAAAAAGCACTAGGATTAAAAACTCATGTTAAAAACACATAACCCAACTGACAGATACTTCTATATTTTGCAAAAATAAATTCTTGAAATGAAAATTTTCCATTCCATTTATTTCATAGATTTTCTACTGTGAAAATATTTATTTTAAACTCTAAGAAAGGAAAGGAAGTATCATTAAAAATTGGTGGCGCACGCCTTTAATCCCAGCACTTGGGAGGCAGAAGCAGGCAGATCTCTGTGAGTTCGAGGCCAGCCTGGGCTACCAAGTGAGTTCCAGGAAAGGCGCAAAGCTACACAGAGAAACCCTGTCTCAAAAAACCAAAATAAAAAAAAAGAAGAAAGAAAAAAGAAAAAAAGAAAAAAAATTAAATTAAGAACAGAGCTAAATTATGCATCTCTTTTTGATGGTTCTTAATACAGCAAAATGTCTTTAAGGATAAAAACTGAAGTTATCAGGAGACAACAATAAATATTTACACAACTACCTACAAATTAAAGTGTATACATTTAAATATACACAAAAATAGTTATAGGTCCTACTAGAGAAAATGACAACACAGAGCACCATAGCATATGAGATGGTATTTGAACACTCACAATGGGAGTGTGTGGGTACACTTGCTCTTGGGAAATAATCAGGAAATATGATCATGAGCTTTACTTCATATTTGCTCAAAACCCAGTAATTTTCCCTCAAAACACATTGCTACTTGTTTCAAGATTCATGTACAAAAAAAATGCTTAACTCTGGGTGTTACAGACTCTATCTGGAACATCCTCCACACGTCCCTGGCTTGGTTCCATTGAGAGATAGTAGAGCCCTTACCAGGTGGTAGAGGGAAGTATTCTGGATACTGAGAGCACATCCTTACAGAGGACAATGGGGTTTAGTCTCTTCTTTCTGTCGTAGGCTTTCAGAGCCATGAGGTGAGCAGTCTTACTCACCATGTACCATAATGTGCTGAAACTCCAAACCATGAGCCTCAATCAACTGTTTCTTTACCTAACTTGACTATTTCAGATATCTACCCACTATAGTGACTGAAAGCTAAGACACAAAGTTCTTATTATAGCAAAATGTTTTAAAAGCATTCAACAATAGAGTAAAAGATGGTGATATATCCCAGAAAAGAATGTTATGAAATCCTATGGAAGTTTTGCAAATCATGCCATTAAAAAATATAACATGCTAAATTCTCTTGACACAATATTAACTAAAAAGAATTAACCAAGATTTAAAACTGGAAGCTTTGTCTATCTATCCATCTATCTATCATCTGTCTGTCTGTCATCATCTATCTATAAGTAATACACATACACACACACTACATATATATGCATATACAAAAATATTAAATACTTTTCTTCAGACTTAGGAATATAGATTAAGTATTTTTCTACATTCTTGTGCTTCCCAAATTTTCCAAAAGGAACATGGCTATCCTTTTCTATGTATGAAATTGAAGTTTGTTTATTTTAAACAAAGAATATGGTAGAGTTGCCTGTTGGAATACACAGATAAGGTCAATGTGGGAGGATATAGTTTTATTAAATGATTTACACAGAAACACTGGTACTTATTGAGCACTCAATAATTCCTGAACCTTGGAGTGGTTGCAAGTGCTTGCATTTGTATGCAGCTCAAAGACAGTGTCTCAAAATTGCCTATGAGTGAGTGGTTCAACTTGAAAGGAGACAGGGTTTCATAGGTGCTTGACCATTCTGAAATCTTTGATCAAACACTGTTTCAGTGCTTTGTGCAGAGGAAGGGGGTGGTGTTTCAGCATCATGGGGCAAAACAAGCACTAGGACCCCAAATGCCAATCATCAAACTATTCTTGCAGAAGGGAAAGCAGCCAGAATGTACAACTATTTTGTAGATTAATGAAAACTCTGGCATTGAGGATCTACAGACTATGAAGTAAGATTATAAAGTGCATGTCTTGCACACTCTTATACACCTCTCTTATACACCTCAAGACTATCCCATGCCCCGCTATACACCAAGTTCATGACAGTTGTATTGGGAACCTTATGAGGGTCTCCTTCATGAAACCTGTGGACTGAAAGGACTAGTCCACAGACATCCTGCCTAATCCCCTGTCACTTTAGTAGTATAGAGATTTATTTGGTACCTGAAATCAGGACATCTGTGCAGTCTAAAGAATTCAGGGCCCACTTTTCACTGTGAAGACAAGGTCTAGCACGTCTCAGGGAAGGCTTTCTTTGTAGTAGAGCATGCTGACCTCTTGATTATGTGTTTTTAAATTTTTATCATATTTATGTGTGTGTAGGAGGTGTGCTGTGGTGTGCCTGTGGAGGACAAAGAAAACTTGGGGTAGCTGGTTCTCTCTTTCGTTTGAGTCCTAGGGATCAAACTTAGGTCACTATGTTTAGCACCAAGTGCCTCTGCCTCTAAACCATATCACCCTGCCCTGTAGTATTGCCCTGAATCCCTTCTTAGGCACTCAATAGTTTCGGCAATGGGAACGTTGCCCAAGCTTTCTATGGCTTGGACCCCTCATCCACATAACAGGAGAAAAGAAGCAAAACACAAATTTATAGACTAGCGTTAATCAAGAAACTGTGTGTAATTTCCCATATGCAACTAATACTCAGTAAAGTATAGCTTATAAAAAAGAACGCCCAATGCAACCAATTTAGAAAATGTCCCCTCTCTCTCCTCCTGTGTTCTCATCTCTAACAAGGAGGGCTGCCTCCAATCACATGTGAGCTTCCCTTGCCCTCTCGCATTGGGTGATTCTGGGGTCCTGTAAGGACACACAGCAAAATCATGAAGGACTAGAATAAGGACCAGAAAATTGTGGAAGGAAAAGTTGAGTCCACAGCACCACCTAGCCTAATGTGTGCTGGGCTGTTCCACCTCACTCGCTCATCTTCCTTCTTCTACTTTTTTTTAAGTGTAATTACTGGAGCTTATGTTTCACAGTTAATGCTGTCAAGCCTTTTAAACTAATTGGTCTTTTATAGAAAATTTAACTGAAAATTAACACATCTTTTAATAACATTGCCTTAACTTTAATGGCACTCTGCCTTTCGTCTATAATTGCACTAAAATTGTCATTTTCCATGTCATATCTGCCATTTTTTATATTTGCTAGTTTTCATGGTGTGGATTTTTATTTTTAGTATTTTTCTTTCACGAGCAGTGAGAACTGTTTCAATTATTTTCTCCTGGATCTGCCTTGACTGGTGCAACAGCAAGGGGTGTGTTCTTGGGTCCAGCACAACATCCCGCTGTTTGCTGCTCAGACACAACACTGCTGCTACGCCATCTGCCTTGGCGATGCCTGTGGACTGTCTGTCTGCTTGTGAGAAGAAGAAATGAGGGCTCTTGGATGGAGTGTAGAGATGAGTCATGAGCAGGAAATCGCTGGCATCTCTGGAATGGCGCTGGATTAACCTGGGCTGAGAGCTCAGCCTTCAACATAAGGCTCACCCAGGGTTCAGCCCTTCAGGAAGTTACAGTATAGACAGAAAGGCAGGTGGACCCATGATTCAGAGGAGCACATTCTCCAGTCTTGGTAACATAAATCTCATTATTTCTGACACTGAGGCCAGTTCATATAAGACATGAAACACTGACTCATCCCTCCTGCAGACTTCTGACTCATCTATCCACATAGCTCCAGAGTCTTATATCTCTAGAGTATGTGTGCCTGCATGCGTGCAGGAGAGAGAAGGAGTAAGCAGACACATTCATACATACACATATATATGTATGAATGTATGTGTGTGTGTGTGTGTGTGTGTGTGTGTGTGTGTGTGTAAATAACAAATCTACGGCTCTGCTGTCAACATGTTCCTGCTTGTTGAAAGACCTTCATATCTCTTTGTCCTTATCCAATTACCACAAAGAAACATGGAGTTGCTCACATCACACTTAATTAACAGTTGGTCTCAACTGATTCCCAGACAATGGAAAGCATAAGTGAGGGCTGGTGGTGCATTGGAACCAGAAGCCTTGGGTCTCCTTGATGACCCTGTGCCACACTGCCCCACTTACTTCACGTGCTTAAAATCTGTTTTTCTTATTTGACATTATTCATTATTCCCCTACATTTTTCACCTCTAGATTATCCAAGCAGAAAGAAAATTTAAACAATAGAAGATCATGGTCCATGGTTCTCTTCTCTATCCTGAGTCTGTAGAGTGGTGAATGATGTGTGTCATTTAGTAGGTGTTCAGTAAATGAACTGAATAAGAACGATAACTGTAATACAGCTTTATAGAACTGGTCATATGCTAAATACTTCATGATCACTTTATAACCATGACCACAGTCTCATGTGGACAAGCTATGGGACATGTGTGATTTTTATCCCATTTTAAAGATGACAGAAATGAAGCCTAGAGAGATTTAGGGTCCTTAGTGAGTAAACTGGTGTGGCTAGTGAGCCAGTGTTGTATCTTCTTATCCCAGGTGTCTAGGTGGAAATGAAATTGAGATTGGGGTTTGGAAGAAGTGAAATTGGGTGAAAAAAAATCTGAAGACTCACACACAGCTCCCAAAACAGAGAGGCTTCTTTTCATTGTATATGCTTAGGTGTGTGTGTGGTGTGTGTGTGTGGGGGGGCAGTCTAGGATCATTCTGAAAAGTTTATTTCTCAATTGAACCCTTCCTCTTAGGGGTGCACATCCATAGGGATAATTATTCCTCCCACCATTAATTTCTGTTGTCCATCTGTTGGATGAAGCCACAAGACTGGCTGACACAGCCCTATCAATTACAAAAAAGGCCAATGAATAATCAAAACAGTATTCTTTTAGCAGAGTAGTAAGTCAGGAAGAGTTGAGTGATGAGAGGCAAGAATGTTGATTCCTTGAATAAATGGCAACTTGGGGAACAGTGCTAGAAAATGGGGATCCCTAACATCCAGAGTGATTTGTGCAGGTATTGTGGTTTCTGTAGATGTACGCTGGCCTTGACTCTTACTTCTGTTCCTGCTGTTTGAAAGGAACCTCATTTTAGTTCTTCCTGGTCACTGCCTTGGTACTTGACTGATCTAAAGTTTTCATAAATGAAGTTTGGAGTCGAATACAAAGAAATCACAGGTAGCAGTTTGTCAAAAGGTCTGCATCTAATTGGGTCTGTTGAGCCAGACCTCAACTGGAGGTTTTTCATCCTAGAAAATAGGTCTGGAGTGATTTGGCTGGGATTTTGATTGATGGCTTGAAAAAGCACTGTCAGTAGGCATGTTAATGTGCCTCACTGCACTGTTTGAATCTGGTTTATTCATTTATTATGTACTGAAAGATCAGACTGTATCACCAAAGTGTGTCACTCAGTTCCAAGCCCTTAATAACCAATGCTGCTGATGCTGATGAATATGAGGAACAGTACTAAGTGCCTAGAACCCTTTACTCTAGGCTAGAATATAGAAGAAAAAAATGCTGCTTTCAGGCTATGGTATCCATATACCACAAGCCACATTATCCCAAACACTTCAATTTGGTACCAAAAGAGATCAGGGATGACCTTTGAAAACAGTTAATAGAAATCAGTTCGTTTTGATTTCTCATCCCAGTTTCTGAGAACTGATTATCTGGCAATGTTATCAATGTTTAGCCTTGAAACTCATACCCAGGCACGCCCTGCCTCCATACTGTCATATGCCCCACCTCACGCTGTCAGTCATGTGCCCCTTAGACTATGTAGAAGTTTCAATTGCATCACTGGCTTCACAGTTGTTTAACCTGCACAGGTGTACTGCTTCATTTCAAAATTCTCAGTATCTGATCCTACTGGAGCACATTGACTGTCTGTGTATAAACATAAATGTTATAAATTTAGTTAAAAAAAAACCCTTATAGTATTTTCCAATTCTAAAAAAAAAATCCATAAGCAGCTTACGTGTCTTTTAGTAAGAGCAGAGATCTGAAATCTCTGGAATTAGGATCAGAATTCAAGTGATATTTCTAAAGAGACACAATCCAACCTCCTACAGAGAATCTGGTGCTTTACTGAACATGATTATGTAGCCTCTATTGTTCTTTCCAGCCTGTCCAAGACTTTGTACAAACTGAGCCAATATTACCAGCAGCCCTAAGGTCATTCACAGAATTCTAGGAAACCAGGAGGGCTCTGCTCTGGTTCTACTGACTTGAAAAGCCACCAGTCAACCTTAATTCAGATGAATGTTATTTTATAATTATTTTTAAAGCCATAATTCTGATATTTCACTAAGATATGCTTACATTTGTACCACATTCAGTAATATAGAATCACCTAAATTCGTCTCTAAAAGCCCCATGTCTTCATCTTCCCTCACACAGTAATCCCTCTGGGATTATTTTTAATGAATATATGATAATAATGCATAGTTAGCGTATCAGTTGTTTAACATAGTCAAGAGAACAACCTTCTTAAGCAATGTGAGAAATGTATGTATGGAAAAATACCCTCTAAATTATGTTTACAGTTGAATGTGCTCAATGAAACTCTGTCCCATGGGTCCCTCAAGGTCAGTTTTTATCTGGCCCACACCTCCATTTTCACAAATTGTGAATTTCACTATTGCAAAATGAAGGGCGTCTTGCATAAATAAAGACACAAGTAGGAACAATTCCCAGCACCTGCTGTGGCCCATTCTAAATGGCTGCTGTTGTCTGTTGCAGTGAATGATGATACCACTGTGCTGGAATCCACTCTTTTAATTGTTACTTATTTGGGGGTCACAAGAAATGGGGAAACAAATGGCTTGACCACTTACTACACATCAAGTTACTAAATGAAACACAACTGCTTTTGATGTCTCAATCAGTAACTCCTTTCCTTTAACATCCATCCTCGTCTGTGCCCTTCAGCAGAGAAGAGTCCCATACCTGGTACTCACCCAAGGCCTACTCTTTTAGTGACAGGCAGGGACTTTGGTGTCAATCTTGGTACACTATCTTCCTATCTTCTGTTCGCATTCAGGCTATTCTCAAATGTTTCCAATTTTACTAAGGAATACTTAACCTCCCCCCACCACACACACACACACACACACACACACACACACACACACACACACACACACACATCACTATTAGTACGACTCTCCCTCTAGCTAGAAGAGATGCTTACTCAGACATCACCTGCCACCTGCCTGTATCACTTATCAGTACTACTCTCCATCTAGCAAGAAGAGATGCCTACTCAGACATCATCCCTGAGTCTTGCCAGTCCAAGCCATCTCCACCGAGCAGACAAGGTCAGTGCTTTCAGGTATGAACCTGACCACATCACTCTTCAGCATTAAGTCCAAAGAGTCAAACCATGAAAATGGTTTTCAATGTCTTCCCTGTCCCTTCCTCATTGTGGTTCAGTTCCCTTTGTCTTCCTTGACAGACTCACATCTTGGTATGAAATTTTTCCTTGAGGAGTGCTTTTCTTATCCTCCAAACCAGGTCATAACTTCCCCTGTCTTCCCTGCTCTTTGAGGAATTTATAATCAATACTTACTTGGGTGATTGATAAATATTGGCATCTTTTCTAGAGAGAAAGGTTCATGACCTTTTCCATGCACAGCTCAAGCTTCTGCCATGCCTCCTACTTTAGAGATGGTCCGTGGATGTGTATCCCACCCCTTGAATGGAGAGGAGGGAGCTAGACAACTTACCGCACTCATGAGCGAGTCCAGGACGCTGACAGCAAACGCTGTCCCACATGCAAAGGGCTGCGTGAGGTACAGCTCTGTGTCAGGGTCATCATCATCATCTTGGTCCAAAAACTGAACATTAGTATCGTTCACTAGAAAAGGCATAAAGTAAGAATTAGCACTGAACACTATACATGTGTTAGTGAAGCCAGAGATACACTAAGTGACTGACTTAGAGAAACTGAAGTTATGGCAAAGGAAACAAGCATGGCGAAGCTGTTGATGGATCTGGGGATTGGCGAGCAGTGGGACTCGATGGACTGCTCCTACAGGGCTGTTTTAACTTCGGAGACCTGGAGAGCAATGAGGTCAAGCAGGCTTGCTCCATGGCAACTGCCAAGAACTGGCAAGTTAATGGCATTGACCAGTCCTTGCTGCAGTTTTACAGTCATGACCAAGAAACACCCTAGGGCATTTCTTGGTAGCCAAAATCCTCTGAGAGATGGACATAATTCGATGAAAATAGCCATGCTGGAATGGTAAAGTTAGCCACAAAGGAAAAATGCAACTTATTTAGAAGGAAAAGCAATGGACCAGAAACACAGCAAGGGCAAATGGCAAGGAATTTGCCCTCAGGTAGGACCTATAGCTAGCCCCAAGGACGGGCCTGGGTAGTACCTGGTGTGCCTGGCCTCTGAACCCAGGCCCATACCTTACTGAACATTTGGGAATGGCTCCTGGCTATCTCCGGCTGTTTTCCAACTTCTTTTGCAAGGCTCTACACACTCTTTCCCCTTCTAAACAGCTCTGTCTTCGCTGTGTTCTAGAAGACATGGCCAGGGCAAGATGCCTTCCTTCACTGTCATCTGAGGAGCCCCTAAGGACTCCTCCTGCATGCACCCAGACTGATGCACTGTGTCCTTCAGATGCCTTTAACTTATAAAAAATTAAATGACAAATGAGCTTCTATTCCTATCTTGGCCTCAGAAATGATCCATTTTGCAGAGCAAGTAATAGGGGGAAGTGTGGGGAGCTGGGGAGAGGCACACTTGTGGTTTCTGGAATAATTAAGGTGGTCTTAGGAAGAGAACAGATGAGATTTCCCAGCTCTGATGTCTTTCTGAATCTATCTGCAGCTAATTCTCTTCCCTAGAGTTAATGTTTTAATTTTTTTAAAGGAACTTTCTGGACAACTTTCCTTTAAAAAAAAAATACAAACAAACGATTAAAAAAAAGCACCAAAACTTTGTTTATTGAGTCAGAATAAATGATAATAGGATAAAAGGCTTGGCGTGGAATTATTTTTAAATGACACCATCTTTATCCCCTCTGGAGAATGACTCTAATGGAAGGAAATCTTTGCTGTGATTTTTTCCAAATTTGGTCACATTGGGTCCCAGTTGTTGTCTCAGGGGCAAGTGGATTGCAGGATGGTGGGCAAAAGTCTCAAGTCTGGTTTTGTCACCCACTTCTTTGGCAAAGCATTTCATGATCCTACAGCTAAGTTGCTCTCTTGTGAAATGGGGAAACTATGCAGTCTCTCATGAGGTAGCTCAGAAATTCCTAGGAGACCAGATTTGGTGAGTTTTCTCCAGGACCCAGGGCATGCTGTGCACTGGATAACTGGAGGCTGATAACACAATTGTCTATCAATCTGTTACATTAGGGAAATGTCTAGCACCTCTCTGCTCCTCTCAGAGACAGTAAGATTTACTTATGAACCCTCCAAATGGTTCTGTTAAATTGAATCATGTTTGGCCCTAAGCTGCCTCCATACCCATTTCATGTTTGATTAAAAGTGTCTCAAATGGCTGGGTGGTGGTGGTGGCGGCGGCGGCGGCGGCGGCGGCGGCGGCGGCGGCGGCGGCGGCGGCGGCGGCGGCGGCGGCGCACGCCTTTAATCCCAGCACTTGGGAGGCAGAGCCAGGCGGATCTCTGTGAGTTTGAGACCAGCCTGGTCTCCAAAGAGAGTTCCAGGAAAGGCGCAAAGCTACACAGAGAAACCCTGTCTCGAAAAACCAAAAAAAAAGAAAGAAAGAAAAAACAAGAAAAGAAAAAAAGTGTCTCAAACGTCGTGAACTGTAGCCTTACTCCATGTGGACATTGTATAACCTACCCCTATAATAAGTAGCTCTGGCTCAGCCGATCACAAGTGGCCTAGTGTTCAAACTAGATTCAGGTAAGACAGACTCCACCTGTAGCCCTGGCCAGGTTGTCTCCATGCCTCATTCTTCTGTCTCATATTTCACTTCCTTTCCTCAGGAGTGTGTGTGTGTGTGTGTGTGTGTGTGTGTGTGTGTGTGTGTGTGTGTACACCCTGCTCTCATAGTGGGCCAAATATGAGGAACTACTTTGTCCTACTTTAGAATTGTAAATGAAGTGGATTCAGCTTTCTAAAGCAGGCGCTGAAGAGATGGTGGCAATTGAGAACACTTGCTATTCTCTCAGAGGACTGTGTTAGCTTGCTAGCACCCACACCTTGATCTACCTGACACTCCTCCAGGGAACCCCACATGCTCTTCTGTCCTCTGCATGCACATGAGGTACATCCACACATGCAGGCAAACACTAAACATTTTTAAGATTTTAAAAACCACGCTTGTGGAAATTTTGCCTTAGCTTTTTGCTCTCCCTGTCTCTATCTTTCTTCTCTCTCTAGGCAGTGTCTCCTGTATCCTAGGCTGGCTTCAGACTCACTGTGTCGTGGAAGATTATAGGCTGAACTTCTCCTCCACCTTTGCAGTGTAGGGATCATGGGTGTGGACTACCACACCCTGTCGATGAAGTGCTAGGGACTGAACCTAGGGCTTTGTTGATGTTAAGCAATTGCATGTAAAGCACTCTGTCAATGCTACCAACTCAGCTAAATCCCAAGTCTATAATTTTTGTCTTTTAATATTCCAACAGTATGTTGTGAGGTCCACAGTATGTCTGCTCTGGGAATCAGAAAATGTAATCAGAAAATGACATACATTCGACTATGGTTTTATCTATTCACATCAGCTGATGGTGTTTGCGTCATCATTTGTACTGGAGCAGTATCCCCTCTCTCTTTACAGAGAGATGAGGGGAAAACCATCCTACGTTATTAGCATGGCCTGAGTAGGAAAAACAACTCTGGACTTGAGCGATGCCGGCTATTGGAAGGTGTCAAGGCAAGAGCAAGTTTCAGTGAAAAGCCTGCCTGTTGTTCTGGAATGCCCAGTCCCAGGAAGATAGCAGCTGGAGGCCCCCTGCCCACTTCCCAGAATAGCAACTACCTGGGTAATAATAAGAGGGGACAAAAACATTGCCCCACCATGCATGTGACCAAATATAGTTGGGAAATAGTGAGTTAAGCTGCAACAAACAAAGTTCTTCCTCATGGAAACATCGGGAGCCTTTGCCAGGGGAGTCTCAGAACACATGAGGACTGGAATATATTGCAGTCTTCAAATGTGTTTGGCCTGGGTAGCCTCTGTGTCTTTGTGTGTGTTCGGGTTTGGATGTGTTCATATATGGATGTGTTTGTGTACAGGTGCACGTAGAAGGTAGGGGTTAACATCAGCTGTCTTCCTCGATCATTTTCTATATTACTTTTTGAGGCAGGGTCTGTCAACTGAATCTGTAGCTCACCGATTCAGCTAGACTCCCTGGCCAGCAAGCCTCAGGGATCCTTCTGTATCTGTCCCCAAGGGCTGGAATTACAAGATGTACACTGCCATGCTCAGCCTGGATGTGCATGCTGGGGATCAGCACTCAGGTCCTCACGATTGCACAACAAGCATGGCTTTACCCCAGGCCTGTCTCTCCAGCCCCGTTTTAAGGGGCATTTTGCTGGAGTAATATCACACAGCACACAGCCCAGGGCAGATGACATTGCAGGGGTGAAGTGGGAGGAGGAATGGTATGAGGATCGTGGTGTGACTGCGGGAGAGAGAAACTAGCCTCAAGAGCAGAGGGAGGAAGTAGCCTGAACTCTAAACGCAAAGGAAAAACTCGGGTGTGGGAGAGTGCTTGGGGGACTTGATAACCGAATTGCTGCCTTGCATTTGGAGCACCAAGCTTTTTGTTTTCCTTTTCCACTAATCAAAATCAGGATACCCTAGTTAGTGAGTAGCACACGGACTCCAAATGCAAGAGAAA